>NC_140585.1:892654359-893034359 GCF_964204655.1 Triturus cristatus | reverse complement strand
CCCACGCGCTCCGAGTGACGGAGGGGACCCTAGGCCCGGACGCGCCCGGCCTCCTGGAGCCCTGGCTGGGATCCGGGAGGTGAATGGACCCTCATCAGGACTTCCAGGCCGGCCCGGCCATCTGGTCGCCCCATTGGAAAGCATTGCGCGCGACCAGATGGCCGAGGGGAGAGGTGCAACCAGATGGACGGGACTGAAAAGACTCCCATCTGTCCAATCCCGAGCCTTCGCGCTAGGGTTCCTGCCTGCCCACGCAGGGCTCCGTGGCTGCAGGGCTCAGGGGCTGCAGGGCTCAGGGGCTGCAGGGCTCCGGGGCTGCAGGGCTCCAGGGCTGCAGGGCTCCAGGGCCTGCAGGGCTCCGGGGCTGCAGGGCTCCGGGGCTGCAGGGCTCCGGGGCTGCAGGGCTCCGGGCCTGCAGGGCTCCGGGCCTGCAGGGCTCCAGGGCTCCGGGCTGAAGGGCTCCAGGGCTGCAGGCCTCGGTGGACGCCCGGGGGACCCATGGAGCCCGTCCTGGGCACTTTGCCACGCCGCGGGCCGGAGGAGTGAAGCCTGGAAGGATGTTGCCCGGGCGTAGCCCATCTGGTCCCCGGCAAAGAACCGCCAGCCCCGGAGGGGTCTTCCGGCATACCCTGCCCATACTAATCCGGAGGAAGGCTACCCCCCTTTCTTGTAACCCACGCGCTCCGAGTGACGGAGGGGACCCTAGGCCCGGACGCGCCCAGCCTCCTGGAGCCCTGGCTGGGATCCGGGAGGCGAATGGACCCTCATCGGGACTTCCAGGCCGGCCCGGCCATCTGGTCGCCCCATTGGAAAGCATTGCGCGCGACCAGATGGCCGAGGGGAGAGGTGCAACCAGATGGACGGGACTGAAAGGACTCCCATCTGTCCAACCCCGAGCCTTCGCGCTAGGGTTCCTGCCTGCCCACGCAGGGCTCCGTGACTGCAGGGCTCAGGGGCTGCAGGGCTCTGGGACTGCAGGGCTCCAGGGCTGCAGGGCTCCGGGCCTGCAGGGCTCCGGGCCTGCAGGGCTTTGGGGCTGCAGGCCTCGGTGGACGCCTGGGGGACCCATGGAGCCCGTCCTGGGCACTTTGCCTCACCGCGGGCTGGAGGAGGGAGCACCGGACGCCCCGGGGAATTGTCGTTCGGGCTTGGTCCATCTGGTCCCCGCCTGAGAACCGCCATCCCCGGGAGGGGTGTCCTGGCATACCCTGCCCCTACTAATCCGGAGGAAGGCTACCCACCTTTCTTGTAACCCTCGTGCTCCGAGTGACAGAGGGGATCCTAGGCGCGGGTGTGCCCGACCTCCTGGAGCCCTGACTGGGATCTGGGAGTCAAATGAGCCCTCATCGGGACTTCCAGGCTGGCCCGGACATCTGGTCGCCCCATTGGAAAGCATTGCATGCGACCAGATGGCCGAGGGAAAGGTGCGACCAGATGGCCGGGACCGAAAGGACTCCCAGCTGCCCACACCGAGCCATAGCGGTAGGGCTCCCGCCTGCCCTTGCAGGGCTCCGGGGCTCTGCTCCAGGGTCCCTTGTCCCGGGCAGATGGACACTTGGCAGGCCGCAGGACGTGGGATCCCAGGCCCTGACCAAAAATCAGGAGGCCCGGGGCCGGTCCCTGCTTCTCAACGCAAGCCAGGCCGGGGAGATAGGGGAGCCTGCCCAAGCACGAGGGACCCCAGTCCCGGGCACACGGTCCCTCAGGTTGTGCGCTCGTTTTCCACAATTGTTTTTCAAAATTCCGCGAAGAGGCATTCCGCAAATTCCGCCCAGCCCTAATATTCACACCACTGCAATCTAAGCATATGCTACATTGTGCAGAACTTGTTTTACAAGGGTAAGAACAGTCGCTTTATAGCACTCAACACCTCATACCTTGTTTTATTTAAAAATCCCAGTGACAAACAGAAAATATCTGTCATAGCTAAACAAATGTCCCCGGGAAACAAACACTTCTTCATGGAGGCCTTTAACGACGCTACAGCAAAACTCCACGGCTACCTGCTGGTCAGCTTAAAAAATAACACTCTAGAAGACTACAGATTGAGGGCTGATATTTTTTCCCCTGATCTCTCAGTCGCTTACACCCCAAAGACCAAGTCCAGAGCCTATAAAAAGCAGCGCTGAAGACCTTTAGAGACATTTGTAGCCCGGCCCTTATAACCCAGGTGTTGACCATGTCTGACCGCCTATGCCGCAATTTGGCCGTCCTGAAAATGTTGGTTACAGCCAGTCCCCAGTACAGAAAGGCCCTCCTCTGCACTGCTTCTGATGATTTAGTGGCGGCCATTTCAGAAATAGCCCTAAACACCCTAAAAGACAACGTCCCTATATCAAAGAGCCAGTTACAGGTGTTGAAGAAGAAGCGACATCTTATCAAGAAGCTCAGTAATAAAAGGGCCTCTCTCATTACCAAGAAGAAACTGGTGAAACAGTCTGGGGGTTTTATAGGCTCATTGCTGAGCATAGCTATACCCTTAATTACAAGCCTCCTCTCGGGCCGGTGATGGAGCATGCCACAAAGATGTATTTGGTTCCTAGACAACAGTTGGAGCATCTGGGCTCTTCTGCGGACAAGTCCTGGGATATACGGCGAAATGAGACTCTACGACTGGATGCTGGAATTAAAGACATTTTGAACCGGACGGATTTAAACCAGTACGACAAAGCTACCCTTTACACCAGCACCCTTAAAAAAATTCTAAGCTCCTACAAGCAGTGGGATACCGAAAAAAATAGGCTAACTCTATATGCCCTGGACTCTGAACAGCTAGCAATATCCAGCCCAGGCCCCGCCCCCGGATATCTTTGTTGACAACCTCCTAAAAAATATAGGTCAGAGGCACAGGGGGGCAGCGCAAATGTTGATGAGTAAACTAGCCGCTTCTAAAGACCAAACAGTGTGGAATGAGCGAGGTGAATTTCTCTATAAGGGGCAGCCGGTTGTTGGTTCACACATGTACGATCTAGTCAAAGGTCTCACACACCCCAAAACCCTAACGTATCTACTAAATGCTCCTAGAAGTTGGGATCAGTTTCTACGAGCCGCCGCTGAACTCAACATCCCTTCCACACTCGTGGGTAATAACGATCACCGTTGTATGCTTTAAAGTTTAAAGTAGGCCTGGCTGAAAATGTACGTTCTGCTCGCGAAAGTTGCGAAGTTTTGCCATTTTAGTGTTCTGCGGAGAACGCGGAGATGTCGAAACCTCCGTGATCCGCTGCGAAAGCGGAAGTATTTGCTTGTCCGCGCATTAAAAATGCATTCTCGTGTGCGTGGTAGTGACTTACCGGATCCCTGCGTTCGCCGATAAGTTTTCCTATCCGTTCGCATGCGCCACGAGATGTTGGATTGTTGATAGCTGGTCGCGCTATCCCGCGAGACTTTGCGATCGCGAACACGTCATTCGACCCGGAACAGGAAATAAGCATCGCGAGCAAGATGTCCACGCCCATTAGCGACCGCATGGCCAAGTTAGAGATATATTTCCCCACGAGCATGCAAAAACATTTAACGAACAGGCGGAAAAAGCAATCTCCGCGTCTTCGCAAAAGTTCTGCGTGCTCGAGGAAATTTAGAGCAATTTCGCGATAATTTGAGTAGGGCAACTACGCAAATTCCGCCCACCCCTAGTTTAAAGGCCCCCCTCCCGCCACCGACATCTGCCTCTGATGTCCCACGACTATCCCCGTCTTGGAGCACCCCACTTGCACCGGCTATGCGGAGAAAAAGGCCACTGTCCAAATCCCACACGTGGATTAATCCTTAATGTTTCTACAGACTTTTTGAATAACTGAGTCTATTACATGTATAACTGTGTCTGATTTTTCATCACATATTTCTTTAGTAATGGATGTCCTTGTAATGCGCAACCTACATAACTGTTTGTAATAA
Organism: Triturus cristatus; assembly: GCF_964204655.1. Taxonomy (NCBI): domain Eukaryota; kingdom Metazoa; phylum Chordata; class Amphibia; order Caudata; family Salamandridae; genus Triturus; species Triturus cristatus. The sequence goes on along the minus strand of NC_140585.1, from coordinate 893,030,462 downwards.
ACACTTTTATAACTTTTCATCCCGTCTCACTCGTGTTTTAAACCATTTTTTAATTATGTTGTATGTGGAAGTGTTAGATTTGGGGGTTTCTAGTTGGCAGCGGTAGGTACCTTTGACCAAATAGGGACCCTTGCGTCTAGTCAGGGTAAGGGGGTACACTCCTAAAATAACCCCTGCTCACCTCCTTGGTAGCTTGGCACAAGCAGACAGGCTTATCTCAGAGGCAGTGTGTAAAGCATTTGTGAACACATACAGTAACCCAGTAACAACACTACAGATGAACACCACACAAGTTGTAGTATAAAAATAAAAATAAATATTTTTATATAGTCTTATCACAAGACCACAAACGACAAAAATCCACAATACTGTAGTTTAAAAATAGTAGAATTAGCTTAGTTCTCTTAAGATGTAAAATGTGACACTTTGAGTTCAATGTACTTTAGGATGCGCAACGCTATACAACGAAAGTGTTGCAGGGAAGGTGATGCGTCGGTTCCTTACACGCAAGAACGGTGATGCGTCGGGTCCCTACTGATGCGAAGGGGATGCGTTGGTTCTTCTCTGCGAAGAGAGGTGATGCGTCGGTTTCTTACTGCGCTTTCGTGGCGATGCAACTCGCAACGGCGTGATACGATGAAGATCCGGTGCGATGAACAAAAATGGCGTTTTCTCCTTGATGCGACACGATGCGTACACGCCCGACCGCCGTGCGGCGACTCAACGACTCTTCTGAGCTGCGACAGGCCCTGCGACATGCTTCCCGGTGGTGCGGCGGCATCTGATGCGACGTCGATCCTCTTCTCCGGCGATGCGAGGCGTTTCGGCAACGATGCGACAACCGCAGCGGCGACACGCTTTCCCAGCGATGCGACGACAGCAGCTGCGGCAGCGACACGCCTCTGCGATGATGCGGCGGCATCTGGTGTGACGTCAATCCTCTTCTTTCGCATTGTGAAGCGACAGCGGCAGTTCGGCGACACGCTTGTTCTTCGTGCGTCGCGCTTCCAGCTCCTTGCGACACGCAGTCCCTCAGAAAGCCCAACACAACTGCAGGCACTTCCAAATAACTCTTGGGAAGCTGGTGGGTGAAGTCTGTTGTCCCTGAGACTTCAGCAGGAGGCAAGCTCTATCTCAAGCCCTTAAATGAAGCTTAACAACTGCGACGTAGTCGGGTTTGTTGAATTGAATATTGACCATCGTATTATTTTCGCCCTGTACATTGACCTATCTTAACAGTGGCGAGTAACTATCGCCGATCCTCTGGGCCTCTACAATATCGCTATACACAGAGGGGCAGATTTATGTTGCACTTGCGGCACTTTTGCGCCGCCGTTGCGTCACTTTTGTGACGCAGCAGCGGCGCAAATCCTGCGCCATGGTGCGGGGCATTTACAAACGTGACGCATCTCCCAGATGCGTCACGTTGTAAAGCCCTGCGCCACAAGTAGGCGTTCCAGGGCAGGTGGGGGCGTTCCGGCGCAGGAACGCCTCCTAAAAGTGGCTGAGTGAAATCTACAAGATTTCACTCAGTCACTTTTAGGCCCATGCTGCGTCAAAACCCTGCGCCTGCTTGAAGCAGGCGTAAGGATTGACGCAGCATTGTACAGATAGGGCCCCCCAGATCATTGCTGGAGCTGCGTCGCGCTTGCGACGCAACTCCAGCAATGCGCCACTTTTCGGCACAGATGCGTCACGCATCTGTGCCGTTTTTGCCCCATGGTGCGCTGCATTATAAATGCGGCGCATCCATGGTGGCGCAGCTGTGGCGCATGATAACTGGCGCATCCCTGCTGATATGCAGGGATGCGCCAGTCGTCATAAATCTGCCCCAGAGCGTGTAGAACCCCCCGTTAATATCGGGGCACGTGTGATCCTGTTCGATCGGGCTTTTCACATGCTGTACAGTGCCTAAAACTCTTCTTAATTTACTGGAGCAGTTAAACAATGTGGTGCGATAAGGGGCTTTAAGAAACACCTTCCTTCAGACGTTATCTAGCGACAGATGAATATTCGTATATGTTTCGATGGTGGCTATGGATTTGTTGATGGCATCGACAACACTTGAAATGGTTGGGTAGTAGCCATATGGTATGCTCTTGTGCATGCTCACAGGGTCCTGCTCACACTTTATGAAAAACTTGGCCTCGCTTTGTGTAAATGTATTCCAGGTTCTAGAGTATTGGATTTCGGTTAGGGCTACCCCCCAATCCCCTTTCAGGTCCACAGGCTTAGCCAAATTCACGGTATAATTAGAAGCGAAATTACGCCCGTACACCGTTCTCCAAACAGATAAAGAATTACTAGGAGTTACCTCTATAGGCACTGCTTTGATGGTCCTGTGATAACCGGCATTATATACAGCTAAAAAAGCCTGTAGAACATCCTCGTATCTGTAGGTGTTGTTGGCCGTAAAATACCTCCACATCTTAGACTTTAAAGTTCTATTAAACCGCTCTACAACCGCTGCTTTTACCTCTGTGTGTGTTACAAAATGTTGAACCCCGTGGTTGTTTAATAATTTCTGAAATGCCTTGTTTAAGAATTCTTTACCGGCGTTTGTTTGTAGTTTTTGAGGAATTCGGCCCTTCTCGAAGATGGCTTTAAAAGCGGCCACGACGCTAGCCCCACTTTTAGCGCATACTGCTTCTGTGTGGGCGTACTTGGACAAGACGTCTATGACGGTTAATATATAACGAGCGTCGCTGTTATGTTTTGCTATATCTTGAAGGCTGATGATATCAGCCTGACATTGATAATCTATTTGCGCATTAACAATTGTAGGGTGCCGCTTAAAGCGTCTTCTGGCGGGTTTATGGAGTGAATATGCTTCCTCTCCTGATAACCACGTTTTCACCAGGTCTCTGCTTGCAGGTTCGTTTTCATCTACAGCCCTTCTATACAGGACTTTGGCGCTTCCCAAGCTGCCAACTCCCCTTGTATCATAATAAAGTTTTCTTAACCTGGCCCCTGGCATGTTATCATCCGCGGTACAAAAGGGGGTAGTGATGGACGAAGCATCAGAACCAATCAAACACTCACACCCAGTCAACAGATCTGGGTTTGATCCATCACCGTTCTTTAGCCCACTCTGCCACCCCAGTTCAGACATGGCCATATGCAAATCAGTCTGACCCTGTGCCTCATGGGAACAGTCCAGCCCGAACTGCCAAGCCATGCCTTCCCTGGACCGGAAACAAGCTTCCTGGGACTGGTTTCTGGCATTTCAGCCGTCTTCAGCCAGGCTTGCTTGAATCCAGTGGCAAAGTGAGCAAGGGACTCACGTCTGAGCATACCCTGCCAACTTATGGCAAACAAAGCGGTACAAAAGGGGGTGGTGATGGACGGAGCATCAGAACCAATCAAACACTCACACCCAGTCAACAGATCTTATCATCCGCTACACCCCAGGCAATGAATGACACTTGTTTTGCATAAGGACCTTTTATTATAAATAAAGAAAAATTTTAACAAAACATAAACAGAAGGTACTTTACATTTTCACAGTAAGTGTCGTAAGGACAGATTAACACATAGCCACCTTGCGGTGCAACATTCTACTACTTTGTTCTAAATACACTCTATCATGTAACGTTACATAAGACCTTATTTAAAATAGTCTTCGGGGGGTGCAAAGACTCTATGTTTCTATTTTTTTAATACAGATTACACATACGCCTTTCTACGAGTCTTTCTATAATCTTTCTATCAAAAGCCGTGCCCATACCCTGCATACATGGTAGTTTTAAGCTCGGGTCATGGGCGTATCGGATCTCATTGAGTGCCGCTGACAAGGTCCTCACCATATCAGGGTGGATATATTTCTTTTCAGTGTACAGCCCGTACACCACCATTATCAGTTTGTACATGTCTAACAAACTACAAATATATTGCATTGTTCTTGTTCTGTATGATTCGCACAAACATTCGTGTGCCGCCTGCTGAGGATCGTTCATTTGATGTCCGTGCCAAAGGCTGTAATAGTCACGCTTGACACAGTTTAGTACCACCGCCGTGGCGAAAACCTTAACATACTGGCTGGCATTGTAGGACAATCCTGGATCTGCCGTTCACACGTACAGTTCTTAGAGCCGCATACACACTTGTCGCACGCATCACTGTTTTGGCATGTGGAACTTTCAGCCTATTTTGAACACCACAGACAATAAAAATTACATTGCTCGCTTTGCAGGCCGCCACTCTGCCGCAGGCCTTTTTGGGGTTGCTCTCTAGGGTTCAAAAGAAGAAAGATTGACAGTCTGTTAGTTGAAGAAATAAAATACATAATTATGTAACTGACAGCGCATAACATTTTTTACTAATCTCCGCATTTTCACCGCCCTCTGCGGCGGCTCTGAAATCTTGAGAGTCGCTAATGTCCTGTAATGCCCCATCATCTTCGACGCTTGTACCCGACTTTTGCACAACGACCTTCTCAGGAGCCGTATCCTCCTGAAGGCATATGTCTTCATAGACGGTTGTGTTAGGAGGTGCTACAGCTTCTTCACGATAGCGCATTATGAAGAAGGTGCATCCAGCTGGGGTTGCTCACTAGGGGTCAAAAAGAAGAAATATTGACAGTCCGTTAGTTGAAGAAATAAAATACATCATTATGTAACTGCCTGCTCATAAATTTTTACTAACCTCAGCATTTTCACCCCCTCTGTGGCAGCTCTGAAATCTTGAGAGTTGCTAATGTCCTGCGATGCCCCATCATCTTCGACGCTTGTACCCGGCTGTTGCACAACGATCATGTCAGGAGCCGTATCCTCCTGAAAGCCTATGTCTTCATAGACGGGTGTGTTAGGTGGAACTATCGATTCTTCATCTTCCTCCATGTCCACGAAACTGAGGCTAGCATACACGCTGCCACTACACGAGCCCTCACTTTCGCTGCAGTCGACCTTAATCGGGGACATCCGGCATACACAATCCTTGAGTCTGAGTTTTTCCACACGCCGACAAAGGTCACTGCCAAAACCAGTAATCTCGCAGCCCATATCCTTAGATGTTTCTTGTTGAGCATTCTCGCCCATTACCAGGGGTGTTAAGCTGCAGTAATATCTATTGACAGTGGGCTGGGAGCCACCCAACACGGGCCTTTTCACGAGCGGGTTGTATCTCTTCATTTTGCTGTGGGAACCTTTTTGTATTCAGGCGTCTTCTTGCTGTACAAGGCTCTTAAGGAGGCCTTATATTTACCCTAAACAGCCCCTAAAAGGAGCGTACACCTCTACACCACAACATGGCAAACCTCCGTCATAGGGCTCTGCCTTGCTGCTGTCTCCAAAAGCAGCCCTGCCCTATGGCATGCCGCCCCTTGGGTCAAATGGTCACCTACATCCATCATAAGGGTTTGGCACCTGTCACTTTTAAGGACACAGCGAGGGGCGTGGCACATCTCACTTTCAAGGACACGCATGATGAGCAAAGGTACCCTGACTTTCTACTCGCATCAAATGCAGAGAAAACTTTTTCGCACGATACCTCTGCATAGGAATCATCGGGCGGGATGGTGTTTCCAAGAACGACTGACTACATAGTAGTTTGGAAAATGCAGCTTAAAGAGGCTTACATTCTAAAATTAATATGGCCTCACTATACATCTTCATAACTATCCACAAGCCCCGCCCCCTCTCCTAAGCAACCCTACCCCAGGAAACCTACCAAAAACAAATCACAACTTTCATCATTCAAACTCTGCATCAAGATATTGTGCATACGTCACTGTTGCCACCTCATTCTATTCATAAATTCGCCCCCAAACTTTAACTAGGTCTGAACATGACCAGCATTTCCTGTAATAACTTTTGAAGTTGTGTTCCAAACCGGCAAGCACCTGCTCATAGCAACAGCAACACCGCAAATACAGCCTCCAAAGAAACACACCTGCCTCATTAAAGTAATATCAGGGATTGTGGCTAGGTAAAAACTAAGGACAGTCCCTACCAGCCAGGGTGTGCCCACAATCTAAAATGGCACCCTACCCTAACTGACATATCACTAAAATGTTGTGGGAAACCCCGCCCCCGTGGCCCAAGGCCAATCCTAGAGCCCCTGGACCTTACCACCTGCCTAAAAATTTGAGGAGGCTAGGGCATTCTCGCCACTGCCCCAAAACCCCATCGGACGGGATGGTGTTTCCAAGATTGACTGATTACTTAGTAGTGTGGAAAAGGTCGCTTTAATGAAACAGGTGCTCAAATTTATAACCAAACCTTGCCTCTAAGCCTTACATTCTAAAATCATTGTGACCTCACTATACATCATCATAACTATCCCCTCCCCTAAGCAACCCTTCCCCATGAAACCTACCAAACTCCAATCACAGCTCTTCTCATTCAGACTCCCCACATCCAAATCTCATGCATAAATCCCTGTTGCCATCTAATTCCATTCATAACCCCCCAAACCTCAACTGGTTTTGAACATGACTAACATTTCCTGCAATAACTTTTAAAGTTGTGCACCTAACCACCACCAGAAAAAGCCCTGTGTTTTTCTCCCCACCTCACTCAAATATTGACATACCTACTGGCAAATGGAGCATCTCTGCCAAAACATCCCAAATCTGCATCAAGTACAACTCAATACCAAAAATAGACAGATGTACCCCGTCAACTCTAAAAGAAAAAAAAACTCCAACATATCATATTTAATATTGCAATGTTCCAAAAAGATTAAACCTTCCACTTTGCAAAACGTCCTCAACTCCTTGTGACCTTTTCTGCAAGCTCTGTCTATTGCATCAGGTTTCACTGCTCCTCGACAAACTCTTCTTGGCATCAATTCCATCAAAACCATTGACCAAGATCCTTTTAAACACAGTAAATACTGTCTCATGCACTTTACCAGCACCAATCCCTTTAATTTGACTAAATCATTTTCCACCAGGTGGAAAATCAGGACGACGGGGCAGGGGCAGCCCTTCACCCAAAAATTTAGTTTGAGCACCAGTTTGTGCTATTTCATGCCTCCTTTGCTAAGCCACCATATCAGGCAGCTCCAATTGCTGACTTTCTCTCCTTTTTGTCAGCATGTCTTGCTGTCCATTTCACAAAGGAGTCCCAGTGATCTAAGCCTAGTGTGCTCTCTTCCCGGGCCCGCAATGCAATCTAGGTGAAAATAGTTCATGTTAATGCAAATGTTGAAAAACCCAGTCTAGTCTCAAATTGCGGTGATGACAATTTTATCGCCATCGCCCTGCATGCCTGATTTCTGTCGCAGCCCAACGCCTGCATTCTGCCTCCCAATTCTGAAAGAATGAGTCCCAAATTCCTGAGCACAGTATCTGAGCACCATCAACACTTTCCCTCCCTTGTCCACAAAGTGCCATCCACCATCCCCAAGGGCAGACCCACCCATCCGGATAATCTTTCAAAGTCACACCGCTGCCCCTGCCCGACTGAGTCATTTTGGATTTGGGAAGCCTAGCTTGTACTGCCCCTTCCAGAGTCCTGACGTCTTGCCAACAAATGTCCTTTTGCAACTTAGATCCTACCATCTCCTCAACTCTGAATGCAACAAAAAACAGGCACATCATAATTAGGGAAAAACCTTGTGCCTCCCATTCATTACGACACACTCTCAGCAACATGCCAATCACAGGCTTCAAAATGTCAAGTGTATTCGGATGTCTCACTCTTTCTCCCATACCCCGTTCCCTGGACCAACCCTCCAGAATGTGCCTCCCCATCTCCCCCACTGACGGCTCATAACCCGACAAGAGCTTGCCACAGCAAGCCACTCCTGCCAACGTACCTGTTATATTAACAGTTGACAAACCTTTTCAAATAAGGAACATAATAAAATGTATCACATCATTCTGCCGAGCATGACATTCCTCCATGCTGCTATGCCACACTGCTCCTAACTTCACAAACTCATCTCATGACAGCCCATATGCCTTACGGGGAGACTCTGACAATGACACAAATATGAGCTGCAGCACATGATCTCGCCCACTGACAACAAATGAAGAAGCATCACTGCCTTTTTCTCGTACCCCCACGGTGAAAACCCATGGAACCTCATCAACAAAAAACAAGAGGGCCTCAGCAATCTCATTGTTGACTCCAGCAATATGATGTGCTTTATAAATGACGTTCATGCACAAATGCCAGACCTTGGGATTCTGTGCGGATTGGTGGTTGACAATACTCACACTGGACATATTGTCCACATTGGAAAGAACCCACTTGTTTGCAAAGTGGCGGCCCCATAGACATAATACAACCACTAGTGAAAAAAACCTCAATAAAGCAATGCTCCACCCCCTCTCATCCATGCCTCTGTCCATTCCTCCAGACACCATAGGCCCGCCAAAAGATGCCAAAACGATGTTCGCCTGCTGTGTCAGAAAACAGCGCGATGGACTATTACATCTGCTGTCCCAAACCTGCCATGGGAATACCATTGCAATTGTAGAGGAAATCTCTACATATGTGCAGGTCTTCCTTCACCCCCACACATGCAGTGGTTTGGACGGTATGTGCTCACCAAAGCCCAACCCAACCTCCTGCAGAAAGCCCTCCCATCTCACATCGCCCTGCATGCCTAATTCAAGTGACCCAGCAGAACCTGAATATCCTTCACCTGCACCTTCTGTCTGTCCAACTTCCTGTCCAGCAACTCAATACAACGCTTCTTCTTTTCCTCCAGCTGACTGATCTCCATCTTGACAAAGTCCACTTCAATACCCAAAAAAGTAAGCTCCTGCAAAGGACCAACAGTTTTTTCTGGCGCCAAAGGAACACCCAGGTCCACCAAAAACTCCTGAAACAACAAACTGTCCTGGTAGTCCCTGGACTGCACCGCTTCAACTATGAAAAAATCATCCAAATAGTTGGTCATGACTTCCTTCCCTGACATATGTGTAAAAACCTTCTGCAAAAAACTACTGAATGCTTCAAATAAAGAACAAGAAACAGAACAGCCCATTGAGGGAGGCTTGTCCACAAAAAACTTTCCCCCAAACTGTATGCCCAACAACTCATAATCTTCACGGTGGAACGCCAGTAAGCGGAAAGCAGATTTGACGTCACATTTCACCATCAGTGACCCTTGATCCATTGCATTCACCAAATGCACTCCTGAATCCACTGATGCATAATGCACCCTAGGACACTCCTCTGGAATGTAGTCCTTCACTGACAAACCTTCGGTCCAGGAAAAACTTTGAATCAAGCAAAACTCTCCAGCCTTCTTAGGAACCACCCCACCAGTGAGACCCGCACATTTTCTAGAGGCCAGCATGTAAACGGCCCTTCCATCTTCCCTTCCTTCACCTCCTTCAAAAGCTTGCTCCACACCAACTCCTCTTGCCCCTTCACTGACTGCAAATTATCCACCCACTGTCTCACCCTCACACATTTGTAACACAAATGAAAACCAAAGTGAGAAACCTGCCAACAACAAATCCCTTTCCCTGTCCGTACCTAATGATTCAAACCAAAATTGCAACCTGCCACTTTAACTGATGTACGTGCCTTTTCCCATGGGATTCTGACCCCTACTCCTGTCGTGGTCACTAGAACGTGTCCACTTGGCTGCCTTGCCAACCTGCTGTCCAACGGCCCACCCCTGGGGACCACACTGCGTGAGAGGGTGCTTCCTGCCGCACTTTGAGCATTTATGCCAATATTTGCAGCAGTCCCAAAAGCAATGCCCCCTGTTGTAAGACCAACATGCCATTCCACTCCCCACCTGACCCCATCTTCCTGCCCCTACCCCAGCTGGTGTGGGGCGCCGTGGAAAAGGCTTGCATATAACCGGCCATCCACTCACCATATAAGTCGAAGGGGCTGGCCTTTCGGGTGTCATAGTCTAAAAGAATAACTCATTATCCAATTGTCCCCAGACCCTATCCTCCTCCTCTGCGAGGTGAGCCCTGAACTCTTCATTGTACCACACCCAGGCTCAACCCTGAAGATAATCTGCACCTTGCGCACCACATCAAGGTATTTAAACAAGGCCACAAACCTCTCTGGGAATTTTTTGCAGTAAACAGTCGCATAAATGAGCAAAGAAGGGGTGGGCAGAAAACTCCGCTCCGCCAGTGGAATGGATGAAGCCAGCCAGCCACCCACGCTCCCCGGCCCGGTCCCTGCTTCTGAAAGCAGCCAGGCCGGGGAGAGCCTCCCCGGGCCACTGTGGACCCCCTTCCACAGTGCCCAGACCCTCGGCTGGCTTGCAGGACGGGGGGCTCCCACACCCGGGGGCCCGCTGTCCGGAGCACGAGCCCCGGGCCTGGTCCCAGCTTCCGAACCCTAGCCAGGCCGGGGAGAGCCTCCCGGGCCCCGGTGGACCCCCATCCCCAGCGCCCGGACTCTCGGCTGGCTTGCAGGATGGGGGGCTCCCGCACCCTGGAACGGAGCACGAGCCCCGGGCTCGATCCCAGCTTCTGAACCCTAGCCAGGCCGGGAGAGCCTCCCCGGGCCCTGGTGGACCCCCGTCTTCAGCGCCCGGACCCTCGGCTAGCTTGCAGGATGGGGGGCTCCCACATCCTGGGATGCTGGGACAGAGCACGAACCCTGGGCCCGGTCCCAGCTTCCGAACACTAGCCAGGCCAGGGAGAGCCTCCTCGGGCCCCGGTGGACCCCCGTTCCCAGTGCCCGGACCCTCGGCTGGCTTGCAGGACTGGGGGCTCCCGCACCCTGGGATGGAGCACGAGCCCCAGGCCCGGTCCCAGCTTCCGAACCCTAGCCAGGCCGGGGAGAGCCTCCCCGGGCCCTGGTGGACCCCCGTCCCCAGCGCCCGGACCCTTGGCTGGCTTGCAGGATGGGGGCTCCCGCACCCTGGGACCCTGGGAAAGAGCACAAGCCCCGGGCTAGGTCCCAGCTTTCGAACCCTAGCCAGGCCAGGGAGAGCCTCCCCGGGCCTCGGTGGGCCCCGTCCGTCCCTAGCGCCCGGACCCTCAGATGGCTTGCAGGACGGGGGCTCCCGCACCCTGGGACCCTGTGACAGAGTACGAGCCCCGGGCCCGGTCCCAGCTTCCAAACCCTAGCCAGGCCGGGGAGAGCCTCCCTGGGCCCCAGTGGACCTCCGTCCCCAGCGCCCAGACCCTCGGGTGGCTTGCAGGACGGGGGGCTCCCGCACCCTGGGACCCTGGGAAAGAGAACGAGCCCAGGGCCCGGTCCCAGCTTCCGAACCCTAGCCAGGCCAGGGAGAGCCTCCCAGGGCCCTGATGGACCCCCGTCCCCAGCTCCCGGACCCTCGGCTGGAACCAAGGAGGGTTAAGCCTAGGCCACGTCCTCTCCCCGCCGGCCTGCCCAGAGAGACCATTTTCCTTGACTATTAAGCCCCCACATAGTGGGGGCTTACAGAACTCTGGGGAACGACAAAAGTTGGAGTTAGCCCGGCTGGCCGTTTGGTCACCCAGCCTGCAGGGCCATCGGGTCTCCCGGCCCGCAGGGTCATCTGGTCGCCCGGCCCGCAGGTCCATCTGGTCGCCCAGCCCGCAGGGTCATCTGGTCGCCCAGCCCGCAGGGTCATCTGGTCGCCCAGCCCGCAGGACCATCTGGTCGCGCAGCCAGGCGACCAGATGGCCCAGGACGACCCAGCGCCCAGATTGCCTGGGAGGGTGCCGTACCCAGTCACCCATGCAGTCCGGCCAAGGGTGGACAGGCGCACCAAGCCAGCCACTTGGCAGGGTCCTTCCCTGGCGTTGACGCCGCTCGCCTACCTGCTCGACTTGCCCGGAAGCAGCGGGAAGGGGAGGCCCGGCTGACCCAGGCCATCTGGTCACCCTGCCGACCCGCAAGGGATGGTGGCCCCCGTCCACGCACCCCGTTGGGGCAGGGATGGGAGTGGGAGGCCCCCATGCCAGAGGGCACGTGGTGGAGGCAGCCTCCCGCAGGCCCACGTTACCCCCTCCGCATCCCTCCCGTCAGCCCAGCGGCAGAGCGACCCACCCCTGGGTGTGGTGGAGGAGGGCGTCCGCGGGGGCCCACGCAAGGAGACACAAAAACTTGGCTCAGAGGATGACTTTCAATAGATCGCAGTGAGGTAGCTGCTCTGCTACTTATGAAACCCTGACCCAGAATCAGGTCGTCTACGAATGATTTAGCACTGGGTGCCCCACGAACATGCGTGCACTAAGGGCAATGGAGGCGGCCCCCTTCCGTCTGCGCTCCAGTCCCCAAGTGAGCGGCTCTACGCAACGGCCCCCCGAGAGAGGCCGACTATCCCAGGCCAACCGAGGCTCCACGGCACTGCGGTATTATTACGGTTATGGGGGGATTCTGACTTAGAGGCATTCAGTCATAATCCCACAGATGGTAGCTTCACAATGATAGACATCGAAGGATCAAAAAGCAACATCGCTATGAACGCTTGGCCGGCACAAGCCAGTTATCCCTGTGGTAACTTTTCTGACACCTCCTGCTTGAAACCCAAAAAGTCAGAAGGATCGTGAGGCCCTGCTTTCACGGTCTTTATTCATACTGAAAATCAAGATCAAGCGAGCTTTTGCCCTTCTGCTCCGCGGGAGGTTTCTGTCCTCCCTGAGCTCGCCTTAGGACACCTGCGTTATCGTTTGACAGGTGTACCGCCCCAGTCAAACTTCCCACCTGCCACTGTCCCCGGAGTGGGTCGCACCCGGCGGACGCCGGGCGCTTGGAGCCAGAAGCAAGAGCCCCATGGGGCATGCCCCCGCCTCACCGGGTGAGTAAAAAAATAAGAGTAGTGGTATTTCACTGGTGGCCCAAGGGCCTCCCACTTATCCTATACCTCTCATGTCTCTTCACAGTGCCAGACTAGAGTCAAGCTCAACAGGCGCTTCTTTCCCCGCTGGTTCTGCCAAGCCCGTTCCCTTGGCTGTGGTTTCGCTAGATAGTAGGTAGGGACAGTGGGAATCTCGTTCATCCATTCATGCGCGTCACTAATTAGATGACGAGGCATTTGGCTATCTGTACCACCTCGCGGTGGCTCATTCTGGGTTATTATGCTGCCCATCAGCATCAAATCGGTTTTGCTTTCAACAATACAACATTTGTTCGCTCCGGAGTACAGCCGCACTTTAAGCTGTCCTCACTGGAACTGGGGTCACGTATAGGCCAGAGATAGTACACCCTGCAGTACTATTCCAACAATATAAAATTGTCTACGAACAGTCCTGTTTAGCAGGACATCAATAATCAATGCAATATGTAGTGACTATGTGTATGTAGCTATTTGAGACCTATTTTTATTAAAGACGTTTCAATAGTCATGATGTACACATTTGTATCTAAATCATTATAATATAAGCACACAACTATAAAAATACAAATCTATAAAATGCACATCTAGTTAGAAAACACATCTCTATAAAAAAATTCACATCTATAAAATCCACATCTATACTAATTTTTGTGTCAACTATTAACTGTTATGTGCCTGTTGAACCACATGTAAATATTAGTGAATCAACATTTTAGGCTAATACGTTTTATAAAAGTGACGTGTGCTGTACGTTAGTGTACATCTCAGTGTTTGGCTCGAAATGTAATTGTCCATGAATACTTGGCACATTTTTAGAGTGTCCATTAAAGTAGTCAGGCAAACATTCTTCTTGAATGGGAACGACATTGGCAGACCAAGATCAGCCAGAGCAACATCATTACATTGAGGCCAAATACCCCGACATCCGACAATAAAGCCATGAAATTTTACAGTTTTACAGTTGGTAAGATCTTTAATTTGCTGTGATAGATCCTGATAGTATTTAACTTTACTCTCATACGCTAATTCAAGGGAATTCTGTGAGTTTTCATAACAAATTGAAACATCAACCACTACAGCAGTACCATTTTTGGTGAACACTACATCTGGTTTTCTTAGTTCACCTTGACTATTTTTGACATGAGGTTCCCTGTATGTCATCCACCCACACCTTTTTGCTCTATCAATTAGCAATTACAACACTTTGTTGTGCCTTTTTATCCTTATGTCCTTGGTTTTAGGACATGCACCTGAAATATGTGAAATTGTTTCGCACACATCTTTGCAGTATCTACAAGTAGCAAATGTACGATTTCTTCCCCTAGTGATGGTTTCTATAGCATACATGACATTTGCTCTCAACATCAGCTATGTATTGATTTTCTTTTATTTTATTAGGTTTGCTGATCCAAAAATTTGAGGTTGGATTACTTGCTAACTATTTTATACCATCACCTTGGACAGAGAGATTTGCCCATTTCTCAAATTCCTCTTTCTTCCAATCATATGTTGCTACCAAATTCAATTCATGACTCAGAAATCTACTGTCTAAAATGTTTAGTTTGTGTGTTTTGATGATGCTTTCAATTTTTTCATTGATTACTTCTCCTGCATACATGAATCAATGAGCTATGTACAGATCTGGAGCTTCCCTGAGATACAATAAGTTATTAACTTTGTTCAGACCAATTGTCGTACATAACTTTGGTATACTGAGGCCCCCAAAGGATCTTTTCGAATACAGGAGACCATCACATGTGTATGCAGGTAGGTGCAGAAAATGTTTGACATACTTTCTAATTGTTTGATCCAGAATGTTTAAAGTTTTAGCTTCTGTTCCTGTCATTTCCAGTTTAAATGACAGTTTAGGGATCAAATATTGACACAATATTTCTATTTTCTGTGTGGGTTTAAGTGGTAGATTGTCGAGTTTTTGAGCCCAGTCAACTAGAACCTCATTAATTTTGTTGTTGCTTGAATGGCCGGTGTGTGGATCAAAGTTCAATCCGAGGTATCTCTCACTTTCTCCTGGATGGATGTTTTCAATGTTTTGTTTTTCAAATTGCCATGGTTTACAGTTGTTAACCAGGATCTTATCTTTATGGTGACTTATATAAAATCCATGTGTTTTTTCACATTAAGTTTTAATCCTGTTGTTTTACTGAATTTTTCAATGATTTTCAGATTTGTACTCATTCCTTCCCAGGTGTTGCTGAGTACTGCGATGTCATCGGCAAAGGCCAGAGCGGTGATTTACTTAATGAGATCATTGGAGCCGAATGTGAAGCCCTTGCCGTCTTTCTGAAGATCACAGATCAGAGGATCCATGGCAATATTAAACAGCAGTGTGGATAAAGTGTCACCTTGCTTAACTCCTGACTTCATTGTTATTTCTGGTGTTCGTTTATTGTTTTTTCCTTTGAAAAATGTTGTTGAGTCAGTGTATAAGTCTTTTATTATGTCTCTGATGCATGATGGAACTCTGTGTCTTTCAAGACTCTGTAGAATATGACCATGGCTGACAGAGTCAAAAGCTTTTGAGAGATCTACGAACACCACTGCCAACGAGCTTCTGTTCTTTCATGCCCCTTTTATAATGTTTGGCAGAAGAGTCAGATTTTCGAGACAAGCTCTCACCTTCATGAAGCCTTTTTGTCTCCTATTTATTTCAACGAAAAAAGTGAGTCTTTTAGTTAATATTTTCGTGAACAACTTCATGAATGCCGTACCGGTGGTCGTTGGACGCCAATTACTTATCTTTTTGAGTTCGCTAATCGGTACATTCTTATGTATTAGTATTGACTGGTTCTTTTTAATACTGTCTGGTACTCTTCTCATCAGTAACCAAGACGATAAGATTCTCGGCAGCAGTCTTGGTTGCCTGCTATGCACTTTATATAAGTCATTCAGACCAATCTTATCAGGCCCCACTGCTTTCTTTAAATCTGATTCATTGAAGGCTTTAGTTATTTCGAGCAGTGTAATTTCTTTACATAGACTTCCAATTTCCCATTCATCTGGTATCCGGTCAATTGGGATGAATTTGGGATTTTTTTTGTTTTCTTTTTCAATTATGTCTTTATAGTATTGGAAGATTTCATCAGCACTGATTTGGCAGGTGGCATCTTCTGCCCCATCAGTGATTATCCTGGACATTTTCTTTTTGTCTTTTGGAAACATTAACTGCCCTTTGCTTTTGCATAGTTTTTCTTGTGTGTCTGATTGAGCCTTCCATTTTTCTTATCTTTCTTTGGTATCTTGTTTTGTACAGAGGCAGTCTGTTGCTCATCTTGAGCAGAGTTCATAGGTTCATTATTGGGTTCGCTCATTGGTTCAGTACGATTTGCTGGTACAGGACTTATATCATTGGTGTTTTCTGATATATAAGTCACTATCTCATCCATCAGATCCATAGGAGCATCGTGATGCTGGATGTTTTTGGTGTACTTTTCGCTTTCTGTGATTCTATCATTCAGTTCATCAAAGTTTTTTATTTTTGGCGCTCGTTCCCGATTGATAAAGTCTCTGCTAGGGGTGGGCGGAATTTGCGGAATTAACCTCCGCAAATTATCGCGAGATTGCAGAAAATCTCCGCAAACACGCCGGAAATATCGCGAAGATGCGGAAGTTTTTTGACGCCTGTTCGCGGTATTTTTTGCGTGTTCGCGGGTCGCCAACTTACCCATGCGGTCGCTCATGGGCGCGGCCATCTTGTTTTCACTTGTCCCGCCCTCTGGCGTTGTTTACTTCCTGTTCCGGGTCGCGCAATGCATGTTCGCGGTCGATATTTCCTGTTCGCGATCGCTTTTACTTGATCGCGTTGCTTTTTGCTTGCTCAGGGAGAAAATATCGCGCGAACTTGCCCACGTGGTCGCAACGGGCGCGGCCATCTTGTTTTCCACTCTATTGCATGGTTCTGGGGCCTGATTTTCAATCCTCCCTAAATCTTTTCAATCCTTTGTTTATAGCCACTTTTTTCGGATCTTTATTACTTATTATTTCTCTAACTATTTTCCTGCCTCTATATTTTTGGTTTTTGTGTACCTTTTTTTTTGTTTTTTAGCTACTTTTTCTCTTTGTATTGCCTGCTATTTATTTCCTTTACTCCTTTATTTATTTTACCTTTTCTTTCCCGCCCCGTCCCCAGAACCATGTCCAAGGGCAGGGCTGTTCGCCGGCGCAGCCAGAGCCGCGACCGCCTTCCTTGCGGAAGGCGGCGCCCACAAGGGGTGCATGCACGGGCCTTATTTGGGGAGGCGGAGTTGGCTGCACTAATTTTCTTTGTGCAGCGCCACCTCCCCTCAACCCTGGCAGCAGGTGGCAGGCCTGGGTCCGGGTACGGCCTCCGGGAGCGTCGGCAGCGGTGGGGGAAGGTGCGCCGGGCAGTGTCTCGCATCTCTGGGGTCCGGCGCACCCAGGCACAGCTGACGCACCGGTGGTCCGACATCCTGGACCGTGAGCAGGACCTGCTGGACCTGCTAGGAGTGGAGGTCCCGGGGCTTGGTGAGTACCTATTTAATTATTACAACTTTGTGTCTGTTCTTCTGCTCTATGTTATATATTGCGAATATCTTTTTTTCCTTCCAACCAGATAGAATGTTGCTGCTTGCAATACATTCCAGGTTAATAATGTTTAAAAGTCTTCTGTGATTATGACACAGGTGCTCTTCTGCGCTACTACTAATCTTACTTGTTTGCAGCTTTGCGTTTGCGCTTGCTTAGCGTGATTCTTTACGAGTTTATTTTAGAGAAATTAAGTTACGTAATGCTACAGTGACTCATGTCCACTCCTTACTTTGTCCTGTCACTAATAGATAGGGGCGGATTGATACATAGGTTTAGGTACTTTGTATGAGCTTCTAATTGGTTAGTGGTATGCGTGATGCCCCCTCACTCAGTTACGTGACGTGCTGCTAGTACGCCAGTCTTTAGAACCTTTCTAGTTTGTTCAATGAGTGGAGGTAGGCTTTGCAGTTACTTCGCAGTAGCAGATGAGCATCAATCAAACCAAAATTGTGTATATACAAAAAATGTAGTCATGTTAATGTGTCCTCCATGATTGGATCATACACATTGTTGAGGAATACAGTCGAAATGCATACTTAATGTACAATTGGCATGCCTGGAATAGGTGGGCTAGGTTGGGTGGTAGGTTGTACTAATACTTAGGCTTACTTGTAACTTAGTTTTCTGGAATCAGAATGGAAGAATGGATTACTGTTGATAAATAGTAACTTAAGTAGTCGAACTGCGAATCCCCCGATATTACATGTTGACCAGATGAGATCGGTCAATGTAGTTATTGCAATTGTTTAGATAAGTGTTTTTTGACCGTTGTTGAAAAAAATTGTATTTGCTTAAGTTGACACCATCCATCAATGTTTGTCTTTCTTATATCTTTCCTGTTCATCAGCACCCAGGGGCAGACGGGCAGGGACTGGGCAGTCGGCGGGACAGGAACACCACGAGGAGGACACCGCTGAGGGCTCCTCTGCTGGCCCCAGTAAGTCTTCTTGTTTTTAATAATATTTCTTATTCCATAACTTTTACTGCCCCATTTCTCCCGAACTATAGTGTGTTTCCAAATGCTATTTTTTTACCACCAATTATCCTTCGATCTGTACGGTTTCAAAAAGCTTATCCCTGCCTCCGCTACGATGACTGAGTACTACTACATACTATCAGTCTGTCTGTCTGTACTGTAGTAGCTAGTCTTGCCCAGTGGCACTCTTTGTGAAAGGTTGTAATATAAAACTCATATTCACCAGTAGCTCGTACAATCCGTTGGGTCGTTGTCTTGTACTACTTTTTACTCTTGTTGATGTTTAGGCTTTGAAAATTCACAGCAACAGCCCTACCAGATTTCTTAATATTTTGATATGATACCCTATAGGACATACAACTGTTGTAGGGATCTTGCACATACATTTGCACCAGAAAATAGGATGTTGGTGATGGTAGGTTGGACCTTCCTTGCACACCTCAATCAGAAATTCCGCACCCACCACAATTCCACTGCTTGACTATAGTACTGTCTTGTCATACCTATTAGGTCTCGGAACCCTCCCCCCAAGACAACCAACAAGTAGACAACCCAGAACATTAACACACCCAACCTCTGTCGTGGAAGCAATTCACATGCACACCCTTACTTTAATTTGCTCAATCGTGTAAGTTAGTCCACTCCACACCAAATACCACGAAGTCTATGTAAGTTTAAAATTTTTATTTCAATTTGAGAAGGTCTGTACACTGTTATCTTAGCAGCACCAACCGGCAAATCAATAACATTAAAACAAAATACATTGTTACACTAATACAGTTGGGAATTAAATCATGATAACTGAAGTGGTGGAAGGCAGCACCACCATCCCATAGCAATTTAGTTTATATACATTTATAAATGAAGATGTGAGTGAAGGGACCCCTCACCTCAGAAGAACCTAGTACTGGTAGTTGGTGCATCGTTCAGAAGCTCTGGTTCGTAGAAGCGAATCTTGCGTCTGTAATGCGAAAAAAGAAATGGTGTGCGTTAGTATATTGCAACTTGCAAGCATTTCTCAGCCGTGCCAAAAAGTGTAGCATCTATGGATAAGCAATATGGACTAACAGTAACAGTAGTACACCAGTTCTTCCTAAAAAAGTGGCTGGTTAATGTTTGTTGACCGCCTGTACGCAGCGCGTAGACTAGACAGTAGCAGTGTGAGGCAGGTCATGTGGGCTCAAAGGTGTCTTAAGAAGCTGCAAGGTAAAGGTAACGTCACATGTGCATGGCTAGGGCTAATCAAGCAAATGCTACAATGATCATATAACTTAGTGTCTACTCTACTACTACCTGATTTGTACTAGTGATTTATGTTAGTATTAACTCATTTTTCAACCTTGCTACTGATCAATAGGGGGGAGGTGTATATGTTGCCTAATAAATGTGTAATGTTTTCTAGGCGCACTACCGACCACCATTGCTGGGGCCAGCGAAGGCGACGCCGAGGGCGAGGATGCGGCAGTTGCAGATAGCAACGGAGGGGGAGTGGCAGCACCAGTGGCAGGCGGTGGTAAGTTAGATTCATAATCTTTAACTATTGTTGAACTTGACAGCACACTCACTGCAAAGGTGTACTGTATGTCTATGTATACTGTAAAGTTGTGAATTAGGGCCCCATTAGGATGGTGGGCGTATTGCCCCCGCCGGGCTGGCTGGAATTCACTGCCGTCACAGCAGGGGCAAACCTCCCGCCATCCCTGTAGAAAATATTCAGACATGTCTAGGCGGAAAAGGGTTCAATATGGCGGTGGTGTCTCTCTCACCACACCGGCAGCCATATAATCTGCATTTTGGAATGCCTTTGCGTGGCGGCATTACCGTCCGCCACGGAAAGGCATGCACACATTGCAGAGTATGCTTGGGGGCCCCCATGGAGGGTACCTACCGATGCTATGGTACCCCCCGACTTTCAAAGCAAAACGTGACAGGCTCCGTGCGAGGCCCGTCATGTTGTGCTTGGAAAAGCAGCACAACATTTTAGCATTGCTTTCAGCAAAGCCAACCAGAATTTAAAATTAAAATAACAGGGTGCGCCCGCCACTGTGCCGGGCGCATCATCCTAATTAATTGTCCCCACGGGACCCCCACCCTTTTTAGCAGTCGGATGGCGGGCGGACAAAGTCCGCCCGCTATCCGATGTCGTAAGTAAGTATGAGTTCTTGGGGACGTTTGAAGAGTGAACTAGAAGACTAGAATTCCCTTTAATTGGTATAGGACTAGGAGCCAGAGTATTGAGTAACCAATGGCCTCATCTATCTGATTTCAACTCCGCTTTGAAAGTTTTATGGAGAAGAGCACCTGGTGCACTGTTCAACTAAAAAGTGTAAGACAGGTGGAAGGAAGAAGGACGGGCGACATTTAAAATGTTATGTACTACTGTGCTTTATTTTATAGTGCTACTCTACCATGCCACTATGTGTATAAATAATTACCTTGTCCTACTGTTTTATTAAGACTATATTTTACAATTGTCGTGTTTTTTTCTTTTTGATACACAGCTACTCCGAAAATCAACCGCAAGGAGTTGGCCGCCAAGGCACGGCGCCGGAAGCTGGAGGCAATCCAGCAGGAATACCGGCGGCTGGTGGTCCTAGCCGAGGAGGAGGAGGAGAGTGCAGCAGCAATTGAAGCCTCCTCCAGTGCCCCGGGCCCCAGCCACCGCCCTCCAGCGGTACGGCGCCACCGTCTGGCGGCTGCCCGCCGCCACCGTGCCATCTCCGGTGCCCCCCCCCACTGTGGTTGCAACTGCCGCGGCCTTAGACGCCGCGTCGCCCATTTAGAGGACCAGATTCGTGTCCTCCTCCAGTCCCGCCCCACCAGTTAGTCCCTGTCACTGCCCCTTTTTTAATTCCTGTTTGTTTCCTCACTCGTTTGGGCGTTCTCTATTTCTATGGACAGTCGTTGGGGTTAGGGAGGGGGGTGGGTCAGCTTTTGTGGGTTTAGTTTATTTGTTAGGGTCAATTAAATATATTTTTCTATGTTACATGCAATGTTGTTAATGTTTTGTAGGTGGGGTAACTGTTTTACATCACACTGTTTCTTTGCTGGTGCATGGCCGCCCATAGCGTGTGTTTGATTTCAATAATTTGCTGACTGTATAAGACACAAACAGATAGATGCGACACACCTCACTCATTGACTGGTCCTACTATGCATTCTTTGGAGTGGTGTTTGAAACTGACATCATTGACATGTCCATTATTGATTCTGCCTCCCCCAAACTTCTCTCTTACCGGTGCTTGATGTTTATGTCCAACTGTGGCACAGCACTGGCTGCATGGTGAAGATGGTTTCCTTTTTCATACATGCCATGATTGGGGTGGTGGTGGTAGTATAGTAGTAGTATACACTGGCAGGGTAGCAGCATTTCCAAAAAAAGAAAAGGAGATAGTCAATCGCCTTTGAGAGACTGTTAGAGGAGTAGTTGAATGAAGTACATCACAGAATTTACCGAGCAACAATTATATGTTCAAATATTTGACAAAAAAAATGAATGCTGGATATTATGAGGATAGCCTACTAGACAGAGTTACAAACTATAGTTTTGTCGACTTGGCTATGCCTACAGTCTAACAGTTAGTGCTGTATATGAGGAATGACAACAAACAAATCAAATCAATGCCGGCAATTCATGCTGAGGTATATGTTCCTTTGTTAAATAAAATAACCTGTGAAATATCCTACTCATGGGTGGGCAAGCAGAAGAAGATCATCGCTCTGCATTGAAATTGAAGTAGTGTTGCTTTCACCACATCCGCCCCAGCAAGTGTGTGATTAAGTATTGGTGTACTTTTAATTTAGTTACACCTCGACAATAAGTCACACAGCCCGGGGGAAGAGGGTTAGGGTCCGTTGATTGGATGGGAAGGGGGATTTTGGGAAAGGTTTGACATAGAAAAACAGTATGCATACATAGACAAACAAACGACAATCATTGAAGACTACCATACCATATCCATTCCATATGTTAAGGTATAAAAAAGGAAATGCATGCATGATGAGACCCGGATTACATACACTTCTATTTCTTGTTCTGTTCCGGCCTTAAAACTTTAACAGATAGCAAATAGAAATTTTAAATATTGGTAGTGAAGAATCGTAAACACAGAGAAAACGTAATGATGATTGATAATAACAACTCCAAGAACACACTGTTGTAAAGAATGTATACAAGATATTAATCAAATTTTTTAAAAGAAGTGAAAAGTGGATACTGTTACTGTCTTATCCTGGTCAAAAATGTGGACTGGTTTTTTGCATCTCGGCATTCCTCTTGCTCCTCTCGTCCATCAATCTAGGGTGTGTCGCCTCACCACTCGCCACTGCCCGGCTGGAATAAAAAGGTGATTGATTGGTAAGGTAATTAATATGCATTGTAATGTTTTACAAAGTTTTGGACAAGGCCCGGCCTGTAATTTTAGATTGAAAACCAAAGGGGATATTCAGAAAGAAAGTGAAAACAAATGCACAAGTGATGGTGTAGTGCAACAAGAACACTTTCCGAGGTGGCATGTATGCATATGCATCATCTCTACTGTAGTCTGTTTCCAGCATAGACCTTCAACAGTAACAGGAGAGATCAGGCCCACAGTGCTTACCATTAGCACATCCTACGTTACCACTTTAGAGTCCTTTTTTTTTTCTCTCAAAGAGTTGGACAAACGCAAAGCACATTATCCATTCCAGACATAGCATTTTACAGTTAAAGTTAGTAAAATCAATGCACTGCAGTCATCCCACCGCTACACTCTATTCAACTTCTACACAGACATTTGGGTGTGCTGTGGTTGTGGTTCACGTGTTTACCTTTAGGCTTTTCCGTTTTATGCCACTCATGAAACATCCTCCTGACTTCATCATCAGCTCTGATACTTCTACTGACTGAAGATCGGCCTGCAGTACAAGTGTAATTTTTAGAACACAACAAGAGTAGAAATATAAATATTACTGACTTGAGTCATTCTTTATTGTGTACAGAAAGATAGATTAACACTAGTACACTTTGACATCATTCACTTTGTGCACAACAAACAACGCCAACACAAAGATCAATAGCTCAGAGTCAGGTGTCCAATGCATGCCATTAATTATCATCATTTATTACCTGTTACTTCTCATCTTAAGTTAACGGGCCGTCTCTTTCGCCATCATCATGACGGACGGTGCTGTTTAAGTCACAGTCATTTGCATTGCGCAGCAGATTGAGTGAGTGCCCTTCCTGTATTGAATTAAAAGCAATGTATCACCAAGATGCAGGAGAGAAGTACACATTTCTTGTTTGCCAGAAGAGGAAAATTAGTAATTACTAGTGTGTTCTGTAGAAAGTTGATTAGTGGCAGTGCACAATTACATCAATTCATGCGAAACACACCACAAAATCTACATCATTCAGTCTGCTATTCTGCGGCCAATGCATGGCATCAATCATTACCTGTTGCATCTCATCTCGTTAACGCTGCAGGCCGTCTCTTTCGCCATCATCATGATGGACGGTGCTGTTAAGTCACAGTCATTTGCATTGCGCAGCAGATTGAGTGAGTGCCCTTCCTGTATTGAATTAAAAGCAATGTATCACCAAGATGCAGGAGAGAAGTACACATTTCTTGTTTGCCAGAAGAGGAAAATTAGTAATTACTAGTGTGTTCTGTAGAAAGTTGATTAGTGGCAGTGCACAATTACATCAATTCATGCGAAACACACCACAAAATCTACATCATTCAGTCTGCTATTCTGCGGCCAATGCATGGCATCAATCATTACCTGTTGCATCTCATCTCGTTAACGCTGCAGGCCGTCTCTTTCGCCATCATCATGATGGACGGTGCTGTTAAGTCACAGTCATTTGCATTGCGCAGCAGATTGAGTGAGTGCCCTTCCTGTATTGAATTAAAAGCAATGTATCACCAAGATGCAGGAGAGAAGTACACATTTCTTGTTTGCCAGAAGAGGAAAATTAGTAATTACTAGTGTGTTCTGTAGAAAGTTGATTAGTGGCAGTGCACAATTACATCAATTCATTCATGCGCAACACACACAACAAAATCTACATCACTCAGTCTGCTTTTCTGCGGACAATGCATGGCATCAATCATTACCTGTTGCATCTTATTTTCAGTTAATGGCCAGTCTCTCTCGGCTCTGAAGGAGGATAGCTATAGAAGTCATCAGATTCATGGTCCACTTGTTTTGGAAGGACGAGGAAAGTTTGAATTTGTTGTTACCATCATCCAATCATCATTCATGAGGGAAATGGAATTGACCAGGAGATGCAGTATGATCGAGCGGAGGAGCTGGATTCTGAGGACTGTAGTGTCAAATGGCAGACACCTGAAACTTGTATCTTAAATTAGAAGATTAGAAGACGGTGATAATGCATTGGTTGCGATTCACAAGTTTATAACCGGAACAACAGACACAAACAAAGGGGGAAAAAAGGGAGGAAGACAGTAAGTGCGAGCCTAATTGTCAGGGAAGTATAGCTCGTCCTCAAACTCTGGGGGATCTTCCAGTAGTAGGTAATCATCTGACACAATACTACCGTCACCTGAGCCGCTGTCCTCATCTTCCTCTGTTGATTCATGCATTGTGTAATTCGGTGGTATGAAGTGCTGATTCATTTTGATCATTGTTAACCTCTCCACGTTTTTGGGAGATAGACTGGTCCTTCTCAAGGTTACAATGGAACCAGCAGCACTGAAAACACGTTCGGAAGAGACACTTGCGACAGGGCAAGCCAGATAGCTTATCGCCAGCCTGCTGAGCTGTGGCCATTCAGACCTTTTCCTATACCAATACTGCACTGGGTTTTGATCAACGTACACCTCTGTTGGATCGTCCAGATAGGCCTGGACCATCCGCTCAATGTTCAGGGTTGCTGCTGGTAAGCTTTTGTGCTGTTTTTTCTGTGCATCAGCACTGTGCTTACGGCCCATCTTTACATACCAATCTGATAATGATTGTACTCGGCCGAATGATCCAGTTATTGTTTTTGTAGTCGATGGTGATGGTGAGTGTTGCGATTGTGAGCCAACCGCACTGCCCTCAGCCGACGAAGTTGCACTTGATTCTGCATGGCCTGCTTCAGTATCAGTACTTGTTGTGGGTTGATGTGGCGGGCTTTTAATTAGCAGCCCTTCGTTTTCAAACTTGATGGCTGCTTCAGCTATACAACTTTTGTAGCGGGCAACATCAGTGTCGGAAAAAGAACGGAATAGTCCTAATTTTGCACGTGGATCCAGAATTGTGGCACAAATGTAATGGTCTTGTGACAAAATTTTATTTTGTATCCTTACATTTTCTGATAAGCGCCTGGATAAGCTCTCCACCAAGTCATGGGCTTGCCTTCTGTCCTCTACACCTTTGTAGGATTCAGACACATTATTCAGCTCATGCTCTAGCATTTGCAACAATGGGATCGCTTGGCCCATTGTACAGTCCTCCTTGCTGACTTCACGTGTGAAGACCTCAAAAGGAGACAGCATCTCAGTCAGGCATTGAATTAGGGTCCATTGCTCCCTCTGAAGGGTCATGCCTTTAACACTAGCATCACTGCCTTTGTACCAGACATAATCATTGAGTGACCTGTGCTGTTCGTACAGACGATCAAGCATGTAATACGTTGAGTTCCAACGTGTTGCCACCTCCTGGATGAGTGCCTTGACTGGCACCCTACGCTCACGTTGGAAGATCCTCAGCTGCTTCCGAGCTTTAAAAGAATGGCTGAAATGAGTGCATATTCTTCGGCAGATGGACAGTAAATTGCTTACTATGGGTTCTTTTTTCAGAAAGTCTTGCACTATAATGTTTATGCAGTGTGCCAAACACGGAACCCTGAAATAGGAACCAAGTTCCATGGCCTTAAGTACATTACTGCCATTGTCTGTGGCAACAAAACCAATACCAAGCCCTCTGGGCTGCAGCCATTCCAAAACCTTGGTGCGAAACTCTTCTAAAATGTTTTCAGCCGTATGAGATTTCTCCATGGCGAACATGGCTACAGTTGCATGTTTCCGAGTACCTTCAAAAATCGCAGCTGTGTCAACAACACCTCGTGCAGATAGTAGATCTTTAACCCCCACAAAAGAGATCCAGTGTGCAGTGATACACATGTAATCTGTGGCTTGGCAACTGGTCCACATGTCTGTTGTCAGGTGGATATTGTGCACAGCACTCTTCTGCAAAGCTTGTCCAACCAATTCCAGCACATCATGATGTAGTGCCGGAACAGCAATTCTTGCGAAATAGGACCGGCTTGGAACTTTCCATTTCGGGCAGATGGCAGACACAAATTCAAGGAAACCCACCCCTTCCACAAATGAAAAAGGAAGAAGGTCCAGCGCTAACATTTTAGCCAGCTTCGCATTGTACAATCGTGCCGTTGGGTGGTTGCGTTGGAACTGCCCCTCCAACCTAAACATGCTGTCAATGGTAGGCTGGCTTACTTTCCTTAGTGGTGCCATTAACCCACTAAGGCTCAACGACACAGATTGTCTCATTGAGGTACTCGCCGCCGGTCGCCTTGGTGTCTCACCCACACTCTGAGTATGGCTCTTACTGCGGTGCCACTCTGATGTTACTGAGGAGGATGTGGGCGTTACCACTGCAGTGACTGCACTACTGGAGACAGGGCTAGAAATGCCTCCCTGTTCTTCACCTGCCACCACAATAATATCGCTCCCTGATTCCTGACCAACTTCAAAGGGTTTAGTTTTCCTACTTTCTTTTAACTTAAGTAGGTGATCCTCCCACACAATAGTGTGGTGTGTTCTGAGATGACTTGCTTGTCCTCCGGTACCATAGTTTGTACCAAGCTTACCACGCCGAACACCTTGCCGACAAATTGCGCATATAGCAACGTTCTCCTCCTTGGCGCTAACAGAAAAGAAGTCCCAAACTGGGGAGGAGAACTTTCTGGCACTGCTGGATGTGCCACTTTCAACACCAGATGAACTTGAGGGGGTCCTTGAAAATATGTGACCCTGTCCACCTACACTGTGACTTTTACTACCACTTCCTACTGAGGTGGTTGAGCTGGATGTAGGTCCCTGCCGGGCCTTGGAAAATATGGCAGCTGGAGGTAGTGGTGGTGTAACCTGTGTTGGTGAGATCCGTGCTGCATCCCGCTCAGTAGCAGCCTTTCTGGATAGGGTTAGAATGTCGGTCTCCAATCCCTTTGGGGCGGGAGTAATGTGCGTGATGACTGGCTCGTCTTCATCAACATCATCACCCCCCTCTTCTACATCTACCTCCATAACTCTAAGTTTTTCTGGGACCTTCCTTTTCAGAAGCAATGTCTTGTGGCGTACTTCACTCTCAGACCGAGCTGGTGGGACCCAAGTGTCATCACGATCATCAGAAGCGGGGCTTGAAGAAGAAGATGATGGACTAAGCCTCCTTTTCCTTGCTGGTGGTCTGGAAGACAATAGATGTTCTGGAACAGTGGTTTGACTTCGCTCCGCTTTGTCTGCAGGAAGCTCGATTTCCTGAAATGCCCCTACGTCAGGAGCAACAACTACTATGGTGGGCTGTTGTGGCGGCTGCTGCTGTTCTGGTTGCGGCGGCTGCTGCTGCTGGTCTGGTTGCGGCGGCTGCTGCTGCTGGTCTGGTTGCGGCGGCTGCTGCTGCTGGTCTGGTTGCGGCGGCTGCTGCTGCTGTTCTGGTTGCGGCGGCTGCTGCTGCTGTTCTGGTTGCGCCGGCTGCTGCTGCTGTTCTGGTTGCGCCGGCTGCTGCTGCTGTTCTGGTTGCGCCGGCTGCTGCTGCTGTTCTGGTTGCGCCGGCTGCTGCTGCTGTTCTGGTTGCGCCGGCTGCTGCTGCTGTTCTGGTTGCGCCGGCTGCACACTGATCTGCTGAGTTTGCGCCTGCGTTGAACTTGATTGTGTACTACTTTG
This sequence comes from Triturus cristatus, assembly GCF_964204655.1. Lineage (NCBI taxonomy): Eukaryota > Metazoa > Chordata > Amphibia > Caudata > Salamandridae > Triturus > Triturus cristatus. The sequence continues at coordinate 893,002,328 of NC_140585.1, read as the reverse complement.
CGGTAATGACATTTCTTCAACACCGCTGCCCGTTAGTAGACTGGCTACCTCTGCGACAGTAAAGCCCTTGGGCCTAGGTTGGTGGGGTTGCTGGACCGCTGTGCTGCTCCCAGCTTGGTTCCCGGACAACGCTTTGGTGCCAAAAAAAACCTTGGCCGGCACACCACCAGTCGTGGTTAATGGCACTTCCTTTTTCTGTTCCTTCTTCTCACCAGCAACTTTCTTGGTACTGGACCTGGTACCTTTCTTTGGGGCCATCTTATTCCGACGTCAGGCAGGAGGCAGATGCACAACAAGTTCTGGTCACACGTGGGCGTGATGCGCAGCAGGACTTCTGTCTGGCTGGCAGTACAACGGGTAGCCAGGTGATGCCGATGACACCTCCTACTCTGTCTTTTGTGCACCTAAAAGCAAAGAAGACAGGAGAAGAACATCAGTGAAATGTTGCATTTGTTTTTGTGGTTCAGTTACTTAGTACTGTACTAGTGCAAACAAAAGATAGTCTAGCCATTTATGAATTTTTTTTAACTAGAGCTATATTATACTACTAGTACTGTGTACAGCCACACTACACTCTCAGGAAGGTGATGTCTAAAAATTCAACAGATCACATAGAAAACACTTGATCAATAAAGCTGTGGCTACCTGCTCTGGTAGCAGTGGATGAAAGCAGGCCTGCTGGCAGACAAGGCCAGGCAAGCTTGCAGGCCTAGGCCTCAAAATGGCCACCAGCCACATGTCCAGGCCCAACAACATCAGCAAGGCCACCCCAAAAAACACACTTCCCCAACTCAATCCAATGCCATCCATGCCCAAAATGATGTCTAAAATCAACAGAACACACAGAAAACAGTAGATTACTAAAGCTGTGGCTACCTGCTCTGGTAGCAGTGGATGAAAGCAGGCCTGTTGGCAGACAAGGCCAGGCAAGCTTGCAGGCCTAGGCCTCAAAATGGCCACCAGCCACACGGCGAGCCCCAACAGCATCAGCAAGGCCACCCCAAAAAACACACTTCCCCAACTCAATCCAATGCCATCCATGCCCAAAATGATGTCTAAAATCAACAGAACACACAGAAAACAGTAGATTACTAAAGCTGTGGCTACCTGCTCTGGTAGCAGTGGATGAAAGCAGGCCTGTTGGCAGACAAGGCCAGGCAAGCTTGCAGGCCTAGGCCTCAAAATGGCCACCAGCCACATGGAGAGCCCCAACAGCATCAGCAAGGCCACCCCAAAATACACACTTCCCCAACTCAATCCAATGCCATCCATGCCCAAAATGATGTCTAAAATCAACAGAACACACAGAAAACAGTAGATTACTAAAGCTGTGGCTACCTGCTCTGGTAGTAGTGGATGAAAGCAGGCCTGCTGGCAGACAAGGCCAGGCAAGCTTGCAGGCCTAGGCCTCAAAATGGCCACCAGCCACATGGCGAGCCCCAACAGCATCAGCAAGGCCACCCCAAAATACACACTTCCCCAACTCAATCCAATGGCATCCATGCCCAAAATGATGTCTAAAATCAACAGAACACACAGAAAACAGTAGATTACTAAAGCTGTGGCTACCTGCTCTGGTAGCAGTGGATGAAAGCAGGCCTGCTGGCAGACAAGGGCAGGCAAGCTTGCAGGCCTAGGCCTCAAAATGGCCACCAGCCACATGGAGAGCCCCAACAACATCAGCAAGGCCACCCCAAAATACACACTTCCCCAACTCAATCCAATGGCATCCATGCCCAAAATGATGTCTAAAATCAACAGAACACACAGAAAACAGTAGATTACTAAAGCTGTGGCTACCTGCTCTGGTAGCAGTGGATGAAAGCAGGCCTGCTGGCAGACAAGGCCAGGCAAGCTTGCAGGCCTAGGCCTCAAAATGGCCACCAGCCACATGGCGAGCCCCAACAACATCAGCAAGGCCACCCCAAAATACACACTTCCCCAACTCAATCCAATGCCATCCATGCCCAAAATGATGTCTAAAATCAACAGAACACACAGAAAACAGTAGATTACTAAAGCTGTGGCTACCTGCTCTGGTAGCAGTGGATGAAAGCAGGCCTGCTGGCAGACAAGGCCAGGCAAGCTTGCAGGCCTAGGCCTCAAAATGGCCACCAGCCACATGGCGAGCCCCAACAACATCAGCAAGGCCACCCCAAAATACACACTTCCCCAACTCAATCCAATGCCATCCATGCCCAAAATGATGTCTAAAATCAACAGAACACACAGAAAACAGTAGATTACTAAAGCTGTGGCTACCTGCTCTGGTAGCAGTGGATGAAAGCAGGCCTGCTGGCAGACAAGGCCAGGCAAGCTTGCAGGCCTAGGCCTCAAAATGGCCACCAGCCACATGGCGAGCCCCAACAACATCAGCAAGGCCACCCCAAAATACACACTTCCCCAACTCAATCCAATGCCATCCATGCCCAAAATGATGTCTAAAATCAACAGAACACACAGAAAACAGTAGATTACTAAAGCTGTGGCTACCTGCTCTGGTAGCAGTGGATGAAAGCAGGCCTGCTGGCAGACAAGGCCAGGCAAGCTTGCAGGCCTAGGCCTCAAAATGGCCACCAGCCACATGGAGAGCCCCAACAACATCAGCAAGGCCACCCCAAAATACACACTTCCCCAACTCAATCCAATGCCATCCATGCCCTAAATGTGATTGAAAATGAAATATATTCAAAAAACAAAAGGAACAGTTGCTTCATCATGCACACACACACCCATGAGGCCATGCCCATGGCTAGCTCGGGCCTACTACTACAACCCACAAAATTAAAATAAATTAAAAAAAAAAAAAAGGAATGATGATAATTAATTATCAAAAATAAATTGTAGTTACACAACAACTGCAATGCCCACAATCAAACACAACAACCACTTACTTGTAAAATATCCTATTCCAAAAATCCTGAAATCCAATTGCAATGATGCAGCAGACAAAAAGAGAGATCTTTCCAGCTCCAAATCCAAAGGCAGAATGAGCAGGAGATGGACAAAGCACTGGGAGGAGCCTGCTGGACAGGAACAGGAAGTTGGAGAATCTGTGTCACTTCCTCCCTCTCTCCACTTTGTAAAAAAAAAATGAATCCTGGAGTCCTTGCACAAAAAAGGAAAGCCAAATGTGAATGTAAGGAGTTCTTTTCATCCAAAATCAGTATTTGCAGATGGTTTCATGCTGCTAGAGCCGATATTCCTCTCCAAATTGTAAATTTTACATTGTTGAGTTCTCCAGCTTCACATTACTTCCGCCGGCGTGTCGAAAACGATATGATCGCGTTCTCTTCTTTGTCCCTGTCGCGTTGGATATGACGTGTTCGCGGTCTCTTTCTCCTGTTCGCGTTCGATTTCATGTGCCCGCGTCCTCATTCTCTGGCTCGCGATGTAGAATGACATGTTCGAGATCTCAATCTTCTCATACTCGCGCGGTGCATGATCGCGAGAAGAAATACCTGATCGCGCGACAAATGACGTGATCGCGTGAAAAATGACTTGAATGCGGCCGCGAACTCTCGCGAGACAGCGCAAAATGGCTACCAAAATCCAACATCTCGTGGAGAACGCGACCGGGTCAAGAAAACTTGTCGGAGAACGCAGGGATTCAGGTAAGGCGATCGCGCGCGCGCGAGAATGTATTGTTTTACAGCGCGAGCAAGAAAAAAATTATCGCTAAGCTGCGGAATGCGGAAATTTTGACATTTTCGCGCTTTCCGCGGAACGCGAGAATGCCAAAATATCGCAACTTCCGCGAACGGAACGGAATTTTGGCCCAGGCCTAGTCTCTGCGCCTTTCTGTTGTTACTTCTACTGCAATCTCTGATTCATCACAGGAGTCGTTCTCAGAGATATTGGATGCTTGCAGTACATCCTTTGCCGATGTTTTGCTCTTATCTCTTCTATCTCTTCTTTTTTCTGCAATTTGTTTACTATTTTTATTGTCAAAATGCGGAACCATCAGCGCATTAATGTTTCTTTTGTTCTCATACACTTTTTGCAATTCTGCTAATAGCACTATTTCTTCCTGTGACCATAGTTTTGATGGAGTTAACCCTGCAATGGCCCCAGCTGCGTCCCGGGGAAGCTCCAGGGCGATTGACGATCGAGCGACCCTCAGACAGGCATAGCCCCGGGAGGAACCAGGGGCCGCAAGGTGCGTTCGAAGTTTCGATGATCAATGTGTCCTGCAATTCACACTAATTCTCGCAGCTAGCTGCGTTCTTCATCGTTGCGCGAGCCGAGTGATCCACCACCAAGAGTCACAGGCAACTATTTGCAAACGTTCACCCACCTGCGGGTGCAGGAGAGGCGGGAGGAAGGCGACACCGTCCGTCCACTGCCCGCGCTTTGAGACGGTCCTGGCACCCCGTTTAAGGCTTCCCCTCTGGGAGTCAGACTGCACCATTGGGAAAAAGAAAACATTACCAGGCGCTCGGCCTGGGAGTCACCCCCCCCATGCGGGTGAGGGAGGGGACTCCCGGAGCGACGGGAGCAGGCAGCCCCGTAGCAGCCGGTCCCTCCCAGAGTAACCACCATGCGAATCTTCAAGCCTCTCAGCCCGGCCGCACGGGACCAGGTCGAACCAGGTATCTGGCATCTAGGGAGGGTCGCTCCACCTGCATGTCAGCCGTCTGACGCCGGGTGGCCCCGAGCCATGATGGCGGGCTGGCTTTTTTCAGCTCACCTCACCCTTGCCAACTTGACTTAATCAACATGAGCTTATGACCCTCACTTACTAGGAATTCCTCGTTCATGGGAAATAATTGCAATCCCCAATCCCTATCACAAACTGGGTTCAGTGGGTTACCCGCACCTTTCGGCGAAGGGTAGACACAGGCTGATCTGTTCAGTGTTGCGCATGTGCTGCCCTGAACCTCTAAGGGCTTAACAGACCTGTTATTGCTCAATCTCGCGTGGATGAACGCTACTTGTCCCACTAAGAAGTTGGACGCCGACCGCTGGGGGTTGCGTAACTAGTTAGCATGGAGGAGTCTCATTCGTTATCGGAATTAACCAGACAAATCGCTCCACCAACTAAGAACGGCCATGTACCACCACTCACAGAATCGAGAAAGAACTATCAATCTGTCAATCCTTTCCGTGTCCGGGTGAGGTTTCCCGTGTTGATTCAAATTAAGCCGCAGGCTTCACTCCTGGTGGTCCCCTTCCGTCAATTCCTGTAGGTTTCAGACTTGCAACCATACTCCCCCTAGAACCCAAAGACATTGGTTTCCCGGAAGCTGCTCGGAGGGTCATGGGAATAACGCCGCCGGATCGCTAGTCGGCATCGTTTATGGTCGGAACTACGACGGTATCTGATCGTCTTCGAAACTCCAACTTTCATTCTTAATTAATGAAAACATTCTTGGCAAATGCTTTCACTTTGGTTCGTCTTGCGCCGGTAGAAGAATTTCACCTCTAGCGGCCCAATACGAATGCCCCCGGCCATCCCTCGTAATCATGGCCCCAGTTCTGAAAACCAACAAGATAGTACCGGAGTCCTATTCCATTATTCCTAGCTGAAGTATTCAGGTGACCGGCCTGCTTTGAACACTCAAATTTTTTCAAAGTAAATGCTTTGGACCCCCAGGGCACTCAGTCAAGAGCATCAAGGCGGCGCCGAGAGGCAGGGGCTGGGACAGGCGGTAGCTCGCGTCGGACCGCCAGCTCGATCCCAAGATCCAACTACGAGCTTTTTAACTGCAGCAACTTTAATATACTCTATTGGAGCTGGAATTACCGCGGCTGCTGGCACTAGACTTGCCCTCCAATGGATCCTCATTAAAGGATTTAAAGTGTACTCATTCCAATTACAGGGCCTCGAAAGAGTCCTGTATTGTTATTTTTCGTCACTACCTCCCCGAGTCAGGAGTGGGTAATTTGCGCGCCTGCTGACTTCCTTGGATGTGGTAGCCGTTTCTCAGGCTCCCTCTCCGGAATTGAACCCTGATTCCCCATTACCTGTAGTCACCATGGTAGGCACAGAAAGTACCATCGAAAGTTGATAGACAAGACATCTGAATGTATCGTCGCCGTCACAGGGACATGCGATCGGCCCGAGGTTATCTAGAGTCACCAAAGCGTCCGGGCAAGCCCGGATTGGTCTTGGTCTGATAAATGCATGCATCCCGGGAGGTCAGTGCTCGTCGGCATGTATTAGCTCTAGAATTACCACAGTTATCCAAGTAACAGATGGAGCAATCAAAGGAACCATAACTGATTTAATGAGGCATTCGCAGTTTCACTGTACCGGTCATGTGTACTTACACGTGCATGGCTTAATCTTTGAGACAAGCATATGATACTGGCAGGATCAACCAGGTAGCCGCACCTGTTGACGGGGTGGGTTCGGGGACTGCATGCCCATCTCCCCGACCGGACAACCTTCGCGCACCCCTCCCTCTCGGGAGCCTGCTAGAGGAAGGAACCCGCCTGCCTGGGCAGGGGGGCTCTTTAAAGGGGTGTGGCGAGGTGCAGTCACACGGGCACCGGCGGGCCGAGCCGTCTCCCCCGGAAGGGAGAGGCAGGCCGAGGCGCAGCCTGAGCGAGACGCAGTGGTGCCGGAGCCTGGCGGAGGCAGCATCTCTCGGAATGGTCGTTCCGGTCTGTTGTGGAACTGTGCTGTGCGGAGAGGGGTGATGGCATGGCGCACGGGGCCTACAGACCTACCGGGCGGCAACATCCGAGGGCCTGGCGCCACCCGACACCTTCTGCTCGGGTCGGACCACTGGGGGGCATGAGCTGCCGGGGCTGCTCGGCCTTCGCTCTGCTGGGTAGGGTGAAAGTCCACCTGCCAGGCGGCAGGCCCTCGAGTCAGATGGTCCATACGGGGTGGAAGCTCCTTGCTTGAAACAACAGCCGAGGCTGGCCAAGCAGTCCATCCCTAAACAGGTGAGAGCGCCCAATCGATCAGAGTACGGCCAGGGCATCTCCTGGCAGGCCGCCCTGCGCGGGGGGGGATGGTGGCTTCACATCCCTGCCTGCTCCCGGGTTGAGCAGGCTCAAAGGAAAGGCCCATCAGGAAGGGGCTGATAGACAGGTGCAGACCCGGGCCCCAGGGGGCCCCGGCAGGCAGGCCCGGGTTCTGCCTCCCCCGTATTGGAATCGCCGGACCTCATGGAGGTCTGACTGACCCTCTCCCTAGTAATCCGGAGGAAAATTACCCCCTTTCTTGTAATCCGTGCACACGAGCTGACAGGGGGGACCCAAGACACGAATGTACACGACCTCCTGGAGCCCTCGCTGGGATTGGGGAGGCAAATGAGCCCTCATCAGGACTTCCAGGCAAGCCCGGCCATCTGGTCACCCCATTGGAAAGCATAGCGTGCGACCAGATGGCCGAGGGGATAGGTGCACCCAGATGTCCGAAGGGATAGGTGCGACCAGATGGCCGAGGGGAAAGGTGCGACCAGATGGCCGGGCTCAAAAGGGAAGCCATCTAGTTGCTCTGTGCTCCAACGAAAGAGTAAGCGGGCGTCAGGGCATGGGAGACAGGAGGCCCAGGGCCCCAGCTGGGCCCCAGCCATGAAGGCTGCGAGGGGGACCCGACGGGACCTCCGACCCGGGCCTGTGGACACCTTGACAAACAAGGTAGACCTGCACGAGACCGACGGACCCCTGTCCTGGGCCCTTGGTGGGGCAGCAGGCTGGGGGACAGGGCCCAGGTCCAGAGCACCCACCCCGGGGCCCGATGGGGCCCCTGGACCTAGCCGGGACTCCCAGGCCCAGAGGCGCAGGGGAAGCCTCACAGGGCACGCCGGACACCATCCCGGGCACCCTGCCACACAGCAGGACCGAGGACAGTGCCCAGGGTGGGGAGGCTGCCCTCCCCAGGGCCCTTAGGGGCCCCGGCCAGACCTCCTGAACCCAGCCAAGCAAGGGGAGGCTACTCGGGCACATCAAAACCCTGTCCCGGGCCTTTAGCAGTGCAGCAGGCTGGGGGATGGGGCCCAGGGCCGGAGCACCCGACCTGGGGCCCGGCGGGGCCTCTGGACCCATCCGGGGCTCCCAGGCCCAGAGGCGCAGGGGGAGCCTCCCCAGGCCCGCCGGACAACATCCCGGGCACCCTGCCGTGCAGCAGGACCGAGGACAGAGCCCGGGGTGGGTAGGCAGCCCTCCCCAGGGCCCTCAGGGGTCCTGGCCGGGAGCTCCTGAAATCAGCCAAGCAGGGGGAGGCTCCCCGGGCACAACGGAAGCCCGTCCCGGGCCTTTGGCAGAGCGGCAGGCCGGGGGACGGGGCCCAGGGCTGGAGCACCTGACCCGGGGCCCGGCGGTGCCCCTGGACCCATCCGGGGCTCCCAGAGGTGCAGGGGATGCCTCCCCGGGCCCGCGGAACCCCGTCCTAGGGCACCCTGCCACGCAGCAGGACCGAGGACAGAGCCCGGGTTGGGGATACTGCTCCCCGTGCACACAGGACCCTATCCGCGACAACCTGCCACGCGGCAGGCCCGTCCAGCTGCCGGCTGAGGACCATTAGCCCGAGAGGTGTTCCGGAGTACCCTGCCCCTACTAATCCGTGCGCACAGCGAGACTCAGGGGACCCTAGGCCCGGATGCGCCCGACCTCCTGGCGCCCTGGCTGGGATCCCGGAGGCAAATGAGCCCTCATCGGCACTTCCAGGGCAGCACGACCATCTGGTCGCCCCATTTGAAAGCATTGCCTGTGACCAGATGGCTGAGGGGAAAGGTGCGACCAGATGGTCGGGACCGAAGGTACTCCCATCTGCCTGCCGAGAGCCGTCGCAGTAGGTCTCCCACCTGCCCACGCAAGGCTCTGGGCTCCACCTCCCGGGGGGGGGGCTTGGGGACCCCAGCTGGGCCTCAGGCACGGGGAGGACCGCCAGAGCTCTCGGGCCTGGATGCCCGGGGGAGGACTGCCCGGCACCCATGGAGCCCGTCCCGGGCACATTGCCACGCCGTGGGCCGGAGGAGGCAGCCCCGGATGGAGAGGAGGTGTTGTCTGGGTATAGCCCATCTGGTCCCTGGCAAAGAACCACAAGCCCAGGAGGGGTGCTCCGGCATACCCTGCCCCTACTAATCCAGAGGAAAGCTACCCCTCTTTCTGGGAACCTGTGCGTATCGCGAGACTCAGGGGACCCTGGGCACGAATGCCCGACCTCCTGGAGCCCTGGCTGGGATCTGGGAGGCAAATGAGCCCCCATCTGGACTTCCAGGGCAGCCCGGCTATCTGGTCGCCCCATTGGAAAGCATTGTGTGCAACCAGATGGCCGCGGGGAAAGGTGCGACCAGATGGCCGGGACCAAAAGGACTCCCATCTGCCCACCCAAGCCTTCGCGGTAGGTCTCCCGCCTGCCCATGCAGGGCTTGCGGGCTCCGTGTCCAGGGGGGGCTCAGGGACCCCCGCCTGGGCCTCAGGCACAGGGAGGACCACTGGAGCTCTCGGGCCCGGACGCCCAGAGGAGGACTGCCCGGGACCCATGGAGCCCTTCTCGTGCACTTTGCCACGCCGTGGGCCGGAGGAGGGAGGCCCCGGACAGAGGGGAGGTGTTGTCCAGGCATAGCCCATCTGGTCCCCGGCAAAAAACTGCCAGCCCGGGAGGGGTGTTCCAGCATACCCTACACCTACTTTCTGGTAACCTGTGCGTACCGTGAGACTCAGGGGACCCTAGGCCTGGACGCGCCTGACCTCCTGGAGCCCTGGCTGGGATCCGGGAGGCAAATGAGTCCCCATCGGGACTTCCAGGGCAGCACGACCATCTGGTCGCCCCATTGGAAAGCATTGCATGCGACCAGATGGCAGAGGAGGAAAAGGTGCGACCAGATGGTCGGGACCGAAGGTACTCCCATCTGCCTGCCGAGAGCCGTCGCGGTAGGTCTCCCGCCTGACCGAAAGGACGCCCGCCCCGAGCAGAGCAGAGCCTTCATGGTAGGGCTCCTGCCTGCCCATGCAGGGCTTGGTGGCTCCACATCCCAGAGGGCCCGGGGACCCCGGCTGGGCCTCAGGCACAGGGAGGACCGCCAGAGCTCTCGTGCCAGGACGCCCGGGGGTGGACTGCCCTCGACCCATTGAGCCCGTCCCAGGCACTTTGCCATGCTGTGGGCCGGAGGAGGGAGCCCCCGGACGGAGGGGAGGTGTTGTCCAGGCATAGTCCATCTGGTCCCCAGCAATGAACCGCCAGCCCGGGAGGGGTGTTCCAGCATACCCTGCCCCTACTAATACAGAGGAAAACTATCCCTCTTTCTGGGAACCTGTGTGCACCGCAAGACTCAGGGGACCCTGGGTGCGAACGTGCGCTACCTTCTGGAGCCCTGGCTGGGATCGGGAGACAAATGAGCCCCATTGGGACTTCCGGGGCAGCCTGGCCATCTGGTCGCCACATTGGAAAGCATTGCGTGCGACCAGATGGCCGAGGGGAAAGGTGCGACCAGATGGCCGGGACCGAAAAGACTCCCATCTGCCTGCCCGAGCCATCGCGGTAGGGCTCCCACCTGCCCATGCAGGGCTCGGGGGCTTTGCGTCCCGGGGGGGGGGGGTCAGGGACCCCCGGCTGGGCCTGAGGCACAGGGAGGTTCGCTGGAGCTCTTAGGCCCGGACGAGGACTGCCCGGGACCCATGGAGCCCATCCCAGGCACTTTGCCATACAGTGGACTGGAGGAGAGAGCCCCCGGACCAGGGGGAGGTGTTGTCCGGGCATAGCCCATCTGGTCCCCGGCAAAGAACCGCCAGCCCAGGAGGGGTGTACCGGCATACCCTGCCCCTACTAATCTGGAAGAAAGCTACCCCTCTTTCTGGGAACCCGTGCATACTGTGAGACTCAGGGTACCCTGGGCACGAACGTACCTGACCTCCTGGAGCCCTGGCTGGGACCTGGGAGGCAAATGATCCCACATCGGGACTCCCGGGGCAGTCAGGCCATCTTGTCGCCCCACTGGAAAGCATTGCATGTGACCAGATGGCAGAGGGGAAAGGTGCGACCAGATGGCCTGGACCGAAAGGACTCCCATCTGCCCGCCTGAGCCTTTGCGGTAGGGCTCCCGCCTGCCCACGCAGGGATCGGGTCTCCACGTCCCGAGGGGGCTCGGGGACCCCCGACAGGGCCTCAGGCACGGGGAGGACCGCCAGAGCTCTCCGGCCCAGACGCCCGGGGGAGGACTGCCCATAACCCATGGAGCCCGTCCCAGGGACTTTGCCACGCCGTGGGCTGGAAGAGGGAGCCCCCAGGGAGGTGTTGTCCAGGCATAACCCATCTGGTCCCCGGCAAAGAACTGCCAGCCCAGGAGGGGTGTTTTGGGATACCCTGCCCCTACTAATCCGGAGGAAAGCTACCCCTCTTTCTGGGAACCTGTGCGCACCGTGAGACCCAGGGGACCCTGGGTGCGAACGTGGCCGACCTCTTGGAGCCCAGGCTGGGATCCGGGAGGCAAATGAGCCCCCATCTGGACTTCCAGGGCAGCCCGGCCATCTGGTCGCCCCATTGGTAAGCATTGCGTGCGACCAGATGGCCGAGGGGAAAGGTGCGACCAGATGGCCGGGACCAAAAGGACTCCCATCTGCCCGCCCGAGCCGAGCCACAGCGGAAGGGCTCCCGCCTGCCCTTGCAGGGCTCCGGGGCTCTGCACCAGGGACCCTTGTCCCGGGCAGATGGACACTTGGCAGGCCGCAGGACGGGGGCTCCCACACCCCAGGCCCTGACTGAAAACCAGGCCCCGGGACTGGTCCCTGCTTCTCAGCCCAGCCAGGCCGGGCAGATCGGGGAGCCTACCTGGGCACAAGGGACCCCTGTCCCGGGCACACAGACCATCAGGACGAGCGCTGGTTTTCCACACATTTTTTCCATAATTCTGCATAGAGGCATTACGCCAATTCCGCCCAGCCCTAGAGCAAAGCCGCAGTCCAGTTCTCTATGTTAACTGACACCGTGGGTCTGCGGGGAAACTGGAACTCATCCTCTTTAGAAATTATCTTCTACAGCTCGCACCTCTCTATGCAACATCTTAAATAACTCTGATTACTCCCCTTTCCAAATGCTTTCTTTGGTAGTCAACGTTAAATGAACCCCAAGGGGCTTTGTAATGCCCACGTAAGGCATCCTTTTGCACTTCACCTCCTTACTCTCTTTCTTTTCTCCCAGTGTCTTGTCCTAACCTACTGCTATTGAAACCCCACACTCCTGCACCTTGCTAGCCCCCTAACTCACTGACTTCTGCGTATTTTTGTCTGCTTCTGTACCTGTGACCTGATCATGAACGTACCTACTTTTTGATAAACAAAGTCCAGATTCCCCCTGCATTTGCATTGCTATCTCCATTGCCGGCACCCTTATCTCGACCCCCACGCCGCAGTTAATCCACGCTAGACACCTTACCTGGCCTCAAGGTTGGGGCCCGCACCAAAGACATAATGCCTGATGCTGAGGTCGACTTGTGAGCAGACACTGCTTTTGCTGGGATATTGGCCGCCAACTGCAAAGCACCAAAACTCCCCTTCCGGTTAGTAGTACCCCATGTTCGTTGAACATCCTAGGGCGTCTCCCACCACTCATCCTCACCTCCATCACCTTCAACAATCTCCCCCTCTTCCAATGCATCCTCTTCATAATCTAGCTCCCATTCAGTCTCTTCACACCTTCCACCAACATCCGCACTTGTGTCAGAGACCTCGTTATGTCCCACACCCCTATCACCAAATTTCACATTTTATAAGTCCTGCAAAGGGTCAAACTCCTGCAAGGTAGGTGCATATCCCAGTCCTTCCTGCTCCAATGATGGGTCCAATGCTGTCCCAGAGCCGGTCGCACAGACTCGCGATTTGCCTTCGGAATGGGGTCGCCAGGCCGCCCTAGGCCCTCCCAGTTCATTGAATCCCGTCACTTCCGATGACCTTGCCTCAAACCTCTGGCTGGCGCTAAAAGGGCCCTTCACTGCCTGACCCCCACACCCAGAGGATCTTCAAAACACCCTACACACCTGTTGGGACCGCTATCCTGGAAAGCCTCCTGCCCTAACCTAACAACATAGCGTGCCTCTAGCGCCTGAGCAGACACATAAACACCACTGCCCTGCAACCTGCTCCCACCCAACTGCCCTGCAAAACTTTGCGTTCCCCTGATCACTTGTGCCACCTGTAAGCTTTTATTTGAATAAAAACCAGCATCTCCCAAAATGCCCATGGGTCCCTGTGTGATAAATAATGCAGGGCTGGAGAAGCCCCAGTACTCAAATCCCAGGCAGCTATCCCAGGACCCCCCTCCCTTCTGCTGATCATTGCCTCCCGAAAGTTCCCGGTGCTCAGGCTCATTGCCAGCGCCCTCACCAATCCCCTTGCTCCCTTTCTCTCTGCACGATGTGTCAGGGCCTGCCTACATAGACTGGAGAGATCCAGAGGCAGGCTGTGTGAAAGGCAGATTTTCCCCAATGCCGACACGTGGGCTAACGACGCCATGCGGCCAAGAGGCATTACTGCACTCTTGGGACGCCCTCGCTCACTAGCATCTCTGGCCACAAAAGATGCCACCAAGGGCACAGCACATCAATCAGGCCGATTCCCCCAACGCAGGCAACAGAGGAACAGTTAAGCCCCAGAATGAAGGGCACACACCTCCCTACGATGTGCGGTCCCTGACACCATGGGCTGCAGCGGTGCAAGAAACTACAGTGGCCCCTTCTCTCAGGCCCACACCCCGCCCGGCTGTCGCCACCTACACAATGTTACCCCAGGAGCTGAGAGCACCTCACTACCCCGAAGAAGACATACGACCCCTTCTGCCCCCAACAATCCTGTGGGTCATTGCGGCCTGCAACGGGTGAGCCACCCCACTTCCAGGGGCCTCCCCTGATCTTTCCGCATTCTTGCTGACTTTGAGGGACAGAGGCAAGCAGGCCATAACTGCCACCGCCACTCCTCCCGCGGACCTCCTTTTAGGGCGCTCCACAGCAGGGCCGCCTGCCTGCTGCAGTACCCTGTTAGACAGGAAATCCTCCCTGCTGGCCTCCCTTAGAACCTGCAAGGTTTGCTTGATGCTCTCAGGCAAAGACATCGCTGAGACATTCATGAACCAATCTAACCCTACCCTAAAGCAATCTGGACCTGAAATGCACAACTCCTACCAAATAACTCACCATAAAACTAAGAACAGTCACAAATCCTAGCCAAAATAGATAACTGGGAAAAACTAGGGCCAGTAACTACCAGCCGGGGTGTAACCAAAATCTAAAATGACACACTACCCTAACTGACATGTCACTAAAATGTCGTGAGAAACTCTGCCCTGGACCCAAAAGCCAATCCAAGAGCCCTTTGCACCCGGCCCCTACCACCCGCCCGAATTCTGGGAGGGTAGGGCATTCTGCCCAACCCCCAAAACAACATTATCATTCACAGTAAGACATGTGACTGGCAACTCACATTTCACACACTGAAAGCAATACATACATAGAGATGACCTAGCAAGTAGTTTGTAAAATGGAAAACATGTAACGTAAAAGGCATAGCTGTGCCATTTCGGGAGGTTTTTAAAAAGATATGACTACCTCTATAATATGTTTGACAATTTAGATGTTTTCAAAGTGAATAATAGAGATTAAGTTCATCTCCTGCCATAAACACCCAGGGACAGATGTACTTTTCAATTGTCACAAAATACTGATTGCATTTCCCAGCCCTGTTCCTTCAGACTTATGTGGTGGGAGTGAGGGTACTTGGGTCCCTCTGGATGCATCTCAGCAACTCGTGGTCCCACCTCTCTTGAGGGAGTTGCGCCCCGGTCTGTCTGGCTAATATTGATGTGCCTGTTTGTTTTATCTGCATGCCCCTCCTGTGAGAGGCATATGGAAGGGGATTCCAATGATCCCCGATGCAACAGTCCTTAACAGGGCAATCTCAGTGTGTAATGTTCATCGATATTTCCTGCAGATTGATGTCATTGTTCCTTCCCTATTTCATTCCATTATTTTATTAGAGTGGGATTGTTTGGCAGACTACCTGTGGGCCTCATGTTTTGGGTCATGGCCTGAGTGAGTGCCCTTTTTATGGTCTCCCAAGTGCTGCTTGTATTCTGTTTCCGGTGTCACTTTTTCATTTTACAGATTAGCTATGGTCTGCATATCTTTGACAGTTTTTGTGATCCGTTCCTTATCATTCCAGTGGAAGATAATCCCTTCAGGAAATGTCCAACAGCATCTGACTCGCTTTATATTGAGAAAATCTACCACAGGTTAGCAAGATCTTTTAATTGCAAGAATCATGGGTGCCAAGTCTTGGAAAATAATCCCCTTACTATTGCCATGTTAAATAGTCAATTGTTTGCCCCCCCCACTGAGAGAACACATTCATTTAAGTTATGCGTGGGCATCTACAGCACAATGTCCTGAGTTCTAACCTTGGCATCCAAGCTTTTTCTCCCAACTCCAACCTCTATAGGCTCTTTCAATACCGATAGAGAAGTCTGCTCCCTCCCCCAAAATCCACCTTAAGTGTCATATAAGGCATTCCACCATGTCTTCTTCTTCTCCCTCTTCCAAGTTGCTAATTCTCAGGTTATCCTGTTTGGACCTATTTTCTAGGTCCTCAAATTTATCTTTGAGCTGTTTGTACTGAGTCTCCAGCGTGACTATGGATGTGGCAGCAACCTGGTTCATGTCAGAGAGAGTTTGGATCGATTGCTCTGTTAAGGAGATCCTTGAGTCCATAGCTTGGAGATCCCGTTTGAAGTTTGCTATGTCTGATCCCAGGTCCAACTTTGAATTGCTCAGCCTGCACGCCAAAGTTTTGTCATGATCTCTCTTGAAGTATGAAAGACTGGAGGCACTTCTTAGATAGTGGTGGATTTGTTTTTGCTGCCATCTCACCAGAAATGCCCCCCTCCCAGGACACACAATAGAGCTCTACCTTGGTGTTGGCTGATCTGGCCACAAAAGATTAGAGTTATGTTTATTTGTTAGCTTTTTGGTAGGCCCACATAGAAAAAGCACTTACATTGTCTTAAGCCAGAAGATCAAGATTGTAAATGTAGGGGGTTAAGTGGTTACAGTGCAGCAAGGCCTTTTAAAAATATTGGCGATCAATTTCTCTGTCTCTAATCTTCCTCTTTCACCTCCGCCAGTTGTTCAGCAAAAGCGTATGTCGCTGTTACATTTCCTCCGCAATTTATATCTCCCTTGTCCCAAACATGTCTGTCCCACATACAAGGCCAGTGTCCAAACATCTGGGGTCCTAACTCGAGTGACTCTCTGCAATGCCCTTCCAGTCAGGTTGTGAAAGAATGTCATTAGCGGCTCCCTCCCCCCACCACAGAGTTCTCTTTCGGCCCTTTACAAACTTTACAGCTCCTCCATGTGCTGCCAGTTACAGGGGAGCATGTCCCAGGCTACGTGGCCATCCTCTTGCAGTCAGCTTCTAGCAATTGGACTCCCTCTGGAACTCCCACCTGCAGCTTGGCCTCGTCCACCTCTGTGCTTGTTCTCTGTGTCTCCAGATGGGCAAGCAGTGGTATCTCGTGCCACACTTAGGAGGCCCAGCACTCATCTATCTCCAGCAGCGGCTGCTCCAGAGATGGTTATTACCGGGTCGAAGTTTTACTTGCGGTCGCCGCCATACTGTGGTTCGCAACTGCTTGGATAAGAGGTTTTCTGCCTATGCTTGGGCCCAAAAACACACTAGAATTGGTCCATTAGGCTGCAACAAATGGGGTTTGCTAGTTAGAACGACCTGACAGGCATCAGGAGAGTTGTAACGGATGCTGTCCCAAGGAACAGCAGTCTGCAGCTGCTACTCCCCTGCAATTCTGGCTCCTCCCCTTTCAAAACCCCACAGATGACTCTTTAATACGCTCCCCAGTCACTCTATGTTAACCAGTTCTTTCATGGTTACCATTGCTTTTATGGCAGGTATTTACTACCAGTGTGGTCCTATGTTTGGGTTGTGACAGCAGTATTCCTTTTCATCTTGTAGTTTATGATGCTGGCTCATCTACAACTACTGAATGGACACTTTGTCCCTGAAAGAACAGCACTAAAACCTGTGGTTTGGGAACTACAAGATAATCTTTCTTCTCACAGAGCTCGATGAGATTTCTACAGCTTATCCTGAGCCCAAAGGGCATGTTTTAGGAAAGGGTTCCTTATCAGCTTATGGCACCGACAGAGACACAGCAATTGCCATATGTGTTTAAGGTCTAAATAAATGCTGTTCTATTTCAGGTGACTGGCAAACTGAATTATAAACTCATAATGTCTGATTTAGAGACATCTAGAACCCTACATAATGCACTTTACTACAAAAAATGGTATTGATTTAATCTTTATGCATACCATTACATACATCGAACTAGTTATCTTGCGAAGATGGGGGCTGAGCTTGCTCGCGACCAAGATGGCCGCTTGAGCTGAGAGCTCTGAGCCACCGTCGAACAATCCTTCACCTATCCGGCAACTATGCTACTAGAGAGTCACCGGAAGGTGGCTCCCTGTCTTCTTAGGTCTGCAGCTCCGACCCGATGCGATCCCGACCTTTGTGCTGCCTCTACGAACAGAGATAGAGATCCCGTCATTCCCAGGTGGGACAAGGCCTCAATCCCCGGATTAAGGTTCGTACGGGGGGCGGTACGATCGCGGGGGAGCCAGAGGCGCACAGGCTGTGCCGCAACATCGAGACTGTCCTTTGGTTCGTCATGCCAGGCTGAGCCTCACACTGCTGAGCTCCTGCAGACCGGCACTTTCACAGACTGCAGCGCTGCTCGACAGTAAGCTTCTGCGTAACTCAGGCCCCGACTTGAAGGTCTGTTGCCGGCTTGAGGTGCGGATCGCAGACTGGTGCCTTAGGGGACGTGCTGCCCCCCTTTTGGCTTCTGGTGCGCCCGCGGGCGCTGTCGGACACGCGCCTGCTGTGGTGACTTTCACTAAGACATTCTGCGGGCCCTGGGGAGCTCTGGATGACCGGGCTGATTGGAGCCTCCATTTTGTACCCTGTGTGATGCCGATGCTTATCGCTGCCGCCAGAGAGGTAGGGGGCCTGCATTGATAGCAATTGCTGAGCCCCTGGAGGCCACTTTACCGGGGTCGTGCGGTGTGCTGTGGGCAGCGCCTGCTGGCCGGACATCGTGGGACTGGAGCGGGAACCTATTACTCATTGGTGACTGCCCGTAGACGACACGGCTCCCTAAAGAAACTCTTGCCTGTGGGGAGAGGGCCGGCATTGCCGGGCTCCTTCTGCTGGAGTTGCCCTGTTACGCGATTCGCTGACTGCTGCCGGCCCTTACACCCCTCCTAAAGACTGCTATGCAGTGGGACCCTTTGAAGGAGCAGACATAACCTCTGTCCATGGGGTAAACTCATTGACCTGGCTTGGCGAATGAGGCCACTTCCACCCGTGTTCGATACTGCAGTGGAGTTTGACTCGACAGTCGGTATTCGCACCACCGCGCTGCCCAGTGGTTCTGGGGCATAGCGTTGGGGGTTTGCGTCTGCCTGGGAAGGAGAGTGCATTGGGCGGTTCTGTCTGTGGCTGCCCCCACAGGTGCCTGTGTCCCGCCTTTAGGACAACCGCTGTACTCCCCATGCAGACGCGGTGATAGGTGTGTTGACCCCCTTGAGTGGTGGAGTTCTGCTCCTCTGCTGTTTGAGTGCCTCTGGAGACCAGGATGGGCAGAGTGGATAGACCGCAACCGAAGATATCGTTTGAGCAGAAGAGGTAAAAGTCCCGTGATGCATTCCACCGAAGACGCTGCCAGGATGCAGGAGCAGCCTGTATAAGAGACGCGACAGGCTATCCGGAGTATGCTGGTGGCAATGGAAAAGAGCCTACAGAGTGGTATCTCGACCCTTGGCAACAAGATGGACGCGCTGTCCTACAGAAAGGACCGTATGACCGAAAGACTTGACAAACACGCTGAGAGGCTGGACATGCACGCTATGTATGTGGTGGAAAGAGCGCACCACTCTCTGGGCCCGCGGCCGCCCTCGGGAGCGGCTCCTCGACCGATCATTTCAAAATTACTTAACTATCGGGACCGGGATGTGGCGTGGAAGCTGGCTAGGGAGAAACAGCCTTTGAAATTTAAAGGATCCACGATCTCTCTGTTCCCGGACTTCACGCTCCAGGTTCAAGAGGCACGCCGACAGTTTGCTCCGATGAAAAAGCAGCTCGGCGATATTGGTGTGGATTATGCCATGTTATATCCAGCGAAACTGCGCGTTAACAGGCAAGGTCGATCTCACATCTTCACTGACCCGAAGGCCCTAAAGAAGGCACTGAAAGACTGGTCGAGAGAGAAGCGTCTTAGCCCGGAGCGGCAACTGCTTGCTGGGGCAACAGGAGGGCAGCTGGATGAACAGGACTTTTCGTTGGCTGGCGCCTCTGTGTGATAAGTATGGTTTGGGGACTGTGGTGTGGGTGGGGTGCTAGTCAGTGGGGTCCTCGGTATCACAATGGATGGGGCATCAACCCAGTTACCTCTGCTATCCCATCGAGATAGAGTGGGCGTCATGCAGAGGGGGCACAGCTAAGGAGAGCAGCGGAGTTTGCGCTCAGATTCAGGACGGTGATTTCATCTTGTGGGGTCTGACCCCGGACTGATGGGACTTGCATGGTAGACTTTCGGTCACAACATATCTTGGCACTGTGTCCATGCTTACCGAACTGTGTTTGGCTCTGCTGAGGGGGTTTGGGGATACATTGGGATTAGTAGTTGCAAAATACGTTTACGATGGTGCTTGGAGTGCGGCCTCATTTAGGCCTGATAATTCTCCTTGTCTGACGAGCAACTTCCGCCCACGTGTGAATCACACTTGGGAGTGTTTCTTGTTCTTGTTGGGGGAAAGGGGTGTCCTAATAGTTTATGGGGAAACACCGCAACCAAGTTGGGGATGGTCTGACATGGGAGGGGGGTGGCGGGTTTTAAGAAGCACTTGGTTGTTTTTTCAGATTGATGCTTTTTGCCAGTATTCACATGATGTGAGAGACAATTGTTTGCTACACAGGTCAAATTGTGGGTATAGATCTGACACGTGCGATGGTGGTACCTAGCTGCACCAGAGAGAACACAACTGTTGAAGCTCTCCGAGCGCTTACGTGGAATGTTAGGGGACTTAATGATCATAGGAAACTTCGCAAAGTATTAAATTACATGCTGAATCAAAATATTGATGTTGCTTTATTACAGGAGATGCACCTTACACTTAACAGCCCACTGCTGCGCAGCAGAGGTCTACAGGATAACATACACGCCTCAGGGTTTACCACACACGCCAGAGGGGTGATTACATGGGTTAACCCCAAATCTCCCTATTCATTAGTACCTCTTGACACAGACAGTGACAGCAGATACATGATACATGGTGCCAGGGGAAGGGCATAGACCTAGTAATAGTGAACGTTTACGGCCCCAATTATGACTGCCCTGAATTCTTTAATGCACTAATTGTTGAAGCCAGCAAATACAGGGAGGGACGATTCCTCTGGGGAGGTGAATTAAATCTGAGCAGGAGTCCATCCGCAGATCGATCGGAGGGCCCTGACAGACTCCTCTCGGCTGCAGCCAGGGAATTAGAGAGATTATGACGCGTCTGGACCGGTGCAATGTACGACGTGCGAGATATCCGCACACAGGGGGCTACACACATTATTCTGCTTATTATAATTTGCATACCAGGATTGACTATTGGTTAGTGTCCCTGCCTCTTTACGATAATGTCAGGGAGTGTACGGTGCTCCCACGTACTTTGTCTGATCATTCCCCCCTTCTGCTAGTGTTGGCCACCCCCTAGGAAGAGTATACCACCATTTACTTGGAGATTCCCTCCCTATTCGCTGTTGGATTCGGCCTTTAAGGCTGAACTGGCGGAAGCCATAGAGACTTTCTTTGCCACAAACGTGGGCTCGGTTGATAGTTTTCAAGTGATCTGGGAGACCTTCAAGGTTTACATTCGCGGCATTGCGATGTCTAAGCATTCAGGGGTCCTCCGAGCTATTAGACAACGTCTGGTAAACTTGGAAAAGAAACTGGGAGTCCTAGAACAAAAACCGTTAGCACAAGCAGACGACACTGTATCACTGGAAATTAGGGCACTTTTGGAGGAATATCAAGAAGTGGAGGATGCCGAACTTAAACACTTGGGTAAATATGCTACAGCGTGGGTACATGGTGAGGGGGAACGGCCGGGTGCTGTTCTGGCCCAGTTACTTAAGAGGAGACGCCATAAAATTCAGATCACTGAACTCAAATCGGCAGAAGGCGATGCCCACATGCTTATATTGTAGCGCTCTGGTGCAGCCGGGAGGGAATGTACTACAGTCACCGGTATGGTACATGGTATTTGAACACAGTGACATATTAATTTACAGTTGATCTGTACGCAATCTGTTTCATTGTACTGAGCGGCTCTCTATGTGCGCAAATTATTGCTGTCAAACTGTAGCATCGTGCTTCTTGCTTGTTATGTATAAGTTTAATAAATAAACTAATTATATTACAATTACAGTTACCCACAGTGAGAGCATTCCTAATAGTCATCTATTTTTTTTAAAGAAATGTCCCTATTTTCACAGTGAGGACAGGCCCTACCTGTCAGCTTTATGTTTTACACAACATTCAGAACAACTTCTGAAAAACCTATTTACCACCAAGCTAATGTACCCCGAGGATTTTAATCCAAACCCGGCCACCCAGGCATATGACTATTGAACAGAAAATAATGATGAAAATAGGTATTTGGGTGGGGGGGCTGAAATTGGCAAGTTTAGGCCTTATTCTGAGCATACACTACACCCAGAAAAGAGATTTTACTGAATGAAACACAATCCAGCAGCCTACCTATCTGGCATTTGGAATTAGGAGAGATCTGAAAAACATTCAATACCAAGTGTTGATTCAAAGCCATTTAGCCAATTGGTGAGTGATAATAAACATATTAGACACTCCATTAGATAATCTGATTAAAAATTAAACCTAGAGTGCTTACATATTATCTTCTGAAAATTTAACCTTATGCTCCTTTGACTGTAATACATGCTTGCACAGTTTTCTTTCCAACACTCTTGGCCCTAAAGCTAATCAGCCTGATCCCCGATATAACAGGCACATACCTGTAAACATTACCACATATAGTGTGGGTAAGCTGTGCCAACATTAATTAGCACATTCCAATGTACCAGCTGTGAAGGACCATTTGTCCTTAATTAAATATGGATTTTCTCCTGGGACCACACCCAATAGAACGAAACCTTTTATATTGACTGTAATATATGCCACTTAGAATGAATAGAATAAACATTCAGAAAAAGAAATTGATTAAACAATTTGACAATTGCATAGAGAAAACATGCAAGTAGTTTTTTAAGTTATAGACAATGGCATGCACACACTCTCTGAAAGACTGTATTCATTAAATATTATAATGTTCTCAGCATTAGATCTCTTGACCAGGCTCAGTTAAGAACCATAATGCAGTTTAATTGGGCGTTATAAAACTCTTTGAGCATGTCACATGCCTCGGCAGCTCCTAAATGAAACAGCCATTTTTGAGACACATAATTTGACATTAACACATAAGAAATGGGTAAAAAGGAATCCACCTACACCTTGTTAAGTATCGAATAAACAGATGGAACCACATTTACCATTAGTGAAAATATACCTGTCACATGGCTTATACATGGCATAATTTCCCTTCCAACTTTTCATGATATATCAATCATTAGGCTGGTACGAGAACATGCACAAGACACAACTGCATCATATGTGGAATCTTCCTTTTTCCGATATGTGTTTAATTGAAGGCAACCCTGTATTTTCAGTGTTTCTACCTGCAGAAATCCTCTAGGTCACTTACTACTGTGGGATTCTGTTTCTCTGCAAGGGATGAGTAACCGTTTGATGCCAGGCTTAAGTTCCCCTTTATAAGTAACTCCTGCTTCATTTATTCCGACAAATCACGCACCTTTAAATTTAAATAAACGTACATATTTAGTGTTAACTAATATTAGCTGTTGTGGGTTGGGACCCAATCAACCATACGTGATTACAGTTTCTAAAACAATACAATGTTGTGGTGTGAACTTGTATCCACCACCTAATCATGTAACCAAAGTTGTGCCTTGGCCTAGAACTGATACAAAGGACATGCATTTTCCCAAAATTAGTAAATGGTTTGCAGTCTTACTGCAAAAGGAGGTGTCTTTAACCTCTCCAGCTACAACTTACAAATAGCCCAAACTGCCTCAGAAATACAAAGGCTGTTACAAACACAACACAAACCTCACTCATTTTGCAGACTTTTGGCACATAATATTCATTGTGTCCAGCACAACGGGTATTGTGTACATTTTAAATAAAATTGGATCTGATCTGGTGAATGGATTTAAAGCTGCGTTTGGACTGATCCCCTCAGTATGTCACTCTTGTTCTCAAGTCTATTGGAGGATTCCCCAATATCTTTTTAATCATCTGCTCTTGTGTTGTCATCTGCCTTCTAATCAAACAAGGGTGTCAGTCCCCTAGGCAACATGGAGTACACATATCGAGCTAAGCACAAGTGCAGAGAAAGCACAATTTGGAACTTAAATGACTTTCAGAAATAAGTGGTATCTGGAACTTGTCCTTTTACAAAATATATGTTCTGTAAGTAAGATTCATCTTTTGGTGTACAAACTGCACATCTGTAATCATCTTGGAGCTACATCAGGAGCAACCCCCAATGCTTTCTTGGATGTGAAACTGCTGCAGTCATACCAAAAGTAGTGCCGAGCAAAGCACCTGCCTGTGTTCCAAAATGCTTATTATGAGGGACAGACTTCGCTCTTCGAATCACTTCCTGATGATTGACTTGTGCCACTGATGTCATTTGAGCCACCGATCATAGCACATTCACCATCTTTGAATGCTCTAGAACATGGGTACTCACAAACTTTCTCTCGGGGGCCAAATTTACAGTGTGGTTTCTGGCTGAGGGCCGCACTGGTGGGGGCGGGGCCAGTGGGGGAGGGGGCGGGGCTAGAGCAAAAAAAAACTATGACCATGAGGTTGAACACAGGCCACTGCAGCAGACGCCTTCATCTACTGAGCCACCAGACCCGGTATGCACATCTATCTATCTATCTATCTATCTATCTATCTATCTATCTATCTATCTATCTATCTATCTATCTATCTATCTATCTATCTATCTATCTATCTATCTATCTATCTATCTATCTATCTATCTATCTCTCTGTCTCCCGCCCTATCTATCTATCTCTCTGTCTCCCGCCCTATCTATCTATCACTCTGTCTCCCGCTCTATCTATCTATCTATCTATCTATCTATCTATCTATCTATCTATCTATCTATCTATCTATCTATCTATCTATCTATCTATCTATCTATCACTCTGTCTCCCGCCCTATCTATCTATCTATCTATCTATCACTCTGTCTCCCGCCCTATCTATCTATCTATCTATCTATCTATCTATCTATCTATCTATCTATCTATCTATCTATCTATCTATCTATCTATCTATCTATCTATCTATCTATCTATCTATCTATCTATCTATCTATCTATCTATCTATCTATCTATCTATCTATCTATCTCTCACTCTGTCTCCCGCCCTCTCTATCTATCTATCTATCTATCTATCTATCTATCTATCTATCTATCTATCTATCTATCTATCTATCTATCTATCTATCTATCTATCTATCTATCTATCACTCTGTCTCCCGCCCTATCTATCTATCTATCTATCTATCTATCTATCTATCTATCTATCTATCTATCTATCTATCTATCTATCTATCTATCTATCTATCTATCTATCTATCTATCTCTCACTCTGTCTCCCGCCCTCCCTATCTATCTATCTATCTCTCACTCTGTCTCCCGCCCTCTCTATCTATCTATCTATCTATCTATCTATCTATCTATCTATCTATCTATCTATCTATCTATCTATCTATCTATCTATCTATCTATCTATCTATCTATCTATCTATCTCTCACACTGTCTCCCTCCCTCCCTCCTCCGTTCTCCCTCCGTCTCCCTCCTTCTCCCTCCCTCCCTCCCCCTCCCTCTGTCTCCCTCTCTGTCTCCCTGTCTTCCCCCCTCTCCCTGTCTTCCTCCTCTCCCTGTCTTCCTCCTCTCCCTGTCTTCCTCCTCTCCCTCTCTCTCCTTCCCTCTTCCTCCCTCTGTTGCACTCTGTCTTCCTCCCGCTGTCACCTCACCCCCTGCTCTCACTCCCTGCTGCCCTCCATCACCTCACCCTGCTGTCCTCTGTCACCTCACCCAGCGCTGAGACGGCTTCCAGGGAATGCACACGGCCGCCGCACCCAAGTACTTCACAGGTCTTTTAAAGACCATTCACTTGTTAATGAGACTTTGTTGTATTTCATCTCTTCTAGGCGCCCCTGCATCTCCACTCAATGAGAGGGGAGATGCAGGGGTGCTAAGAAGAGGTGAAATACAACAAAGCCTCATTAACAAGTAAATGGCCTTTAAAAGAATTGCCCGGCCTCACAGCTCCGCACTGCTGTAACCGGCGGTGTTCGCTGACAAGCACAGGGCACAGGCACTGTCTGCAAGGTCCGCGGGCCGCCAAGGAAGGCTTGCCGGGCCGCCAACGGCCCGCGGGCCGTACTATGAGTACCCGTGCTCTAGAACCACAAAATCAGTTTGTACATCAACTTCACAAGCAGCCTGCTCCATACACATGGTACCAAATAATCTCATCGATCATTCATATGCTGCCCGTGATCCTTCTGCTCTGGAGACAACTAGAGTTGGTTGTCCTACAACCTGACTGAGAAAATGAACAGAATGCGATGTTGCATGAAAGACTGTTCTTTGTATCCTAAATCCCAATGAAAGAAAATTTCTCATCAAACTATTTTCTTTATTTTAAAATGTATGCTCATTTTATTCATGCATTTATTTTAGATAAGACATTTTTAATTTTCTTCTTTCAAGAGAATGGATTTCACTTTTTTATGTAGTCTATTCACCCTCAGATGTACAAGCCGAGAATGTCATGAACTCCCAATTGAGACTCCATTTTAAAAATGTTAAGTTAGTCTGTCTATGTTTGGGCAACACAAGTTTACCTTAATCTTCTCAATATATGCATTTCAAGGTTTAACAGTAGACATGAAAGGTAAACATGTAGTCCGAGTTCATGTATTTTCATCTTGCTGGTTCAGATGGTTTGCATCTCAGATTTTGGAAATCCCCCACTTGATTTTTGCAGTGCAGGCTAACAGTCATTGGTCAGTATTCCATATATACCCCTTGATTTGACCACTGAGTAGGAAAGATCTCCACACTAGGTCGCGAGGTCCTGCCAAACTGCCATAGCATCTACTTTTATGTTAAGAGTCAATCAATCAGTTTTCTTATGAAGATTCAGAACCACTATTCCCCCAGAAGGGTCTTAAGGTGCAGAGAGGGGGGGGGTGGATATGCAGTTCAGTCAAAGAGCCAGGTCTTGAGGTCCTTCCCGGCAGCGATGGTGATTCCCTGAGTTGCAGAGGCAGGAAGTTCCAGGTCTTCGCAGCGAGGTAGGAGAAGGATCTTCCTCTAACCATGGTCTTGTGGATCCATGGGATGGTAGCCAGGGCCAGTTGAGTGGAGCAGATGTTTTTGGTGGGAGTGTAGAAGGAGAGGCTGTGGTTGAGGTATGCAGGTCCTGCATTGTGGAGGGCTTTGTAGGCGTGTGTGAGGGGCTTGAAGGTACTTCTTTTGCTGAGCTAGTAATGAGAAGAGCTGAGTTCAGCTGATCATGTACTTTCCTTCTGAAGGAACACTCTCTCCCAGCTGAAGTTCACTGTGAACATGTATGGTGTTCACATGGTCCCAAAGAACTCTAGAGATAACATTGCTATCCATGCTCTCCTAGTGTAGGGCAGAGAAGTATCTTTAGGGTGGTAGGCTGCTAGGATAGAGGAGTTAAAGGGGTACAGGCACGATTTGGCCCAATTAACTCTGAGGCCAGACAGTGATGCAAACTCAGCGAGTGTGGTGTCAATGGTACCTGGGGGAGCCCTGACATCTCAGACATATAGTAATAGGTCATCCGCATAGAGCGAAATTGCATGTGTTGCGTCACCAAGCGGTATTGCCCATTCTGCTCCCCCAAGCCGGATAGCGGTCGCTAGCAGGTCCATGGCTAGAGAGAATAACAGAGGTGACAGAGGGCAACCCTGTCCTGTACCGTGTCCAATGGCTATTGGCAGATAGGGCCCGGTTTTCACTCTTGCTGAGGGCAGGGTGTATAGGAGTTTGATCAGGTGGATGTAGCGAGGGCCCAGGTCACACCTGGCCAGTACAGAAAGCAGGTATTTCCATTTCAAAGTATCGAACGCTTTCTCCAGATTTAGAAGCAAGCACCCAGATTGAGGCCATTGCTCTGGAGCGTATCTGGCCACACGAAAAAAGTCGCGCAGGATTAGTGAGGTGTTACGAGATGGGACAAACCCATTCTGGTATGCCAATGTGGGACCAGAGGGCCTAATGTTCTGCCAATAATTTCACCAATATTTTATAATCTGTATTAAGGAGAGCCAAAGGGTGGTAAGAGCCCAGCTGTTCCGGGACGCGGTCTTGTTTTGGTAAGGAGACCAATAGAAACTCATGCAGCAAAGCCGGCAAATGGGATTTTTCCTGCTAGGTCTCAGAGGGCCAGAAGGTGGGGGGCCAGCTCTGTGGCATATGCCTTATAATATTCGTCTGGCAGGCCGTAGGGGCCAGGCACTTTCCCGGTGGCCAATGATTGAACCGCTGCTTGTATCTCAAGGAGAGTAATCGGTTTGTCTAGTTCGTCTTGCTGCTGTGGTGTAATAGCAGGCAAGGGGAGGGGAGCAAGAAATTCCTCCAGGTTGCGCGGGTGTGGTACAGTGTGTGAACTATAGAGTGTTTTATAATGCGTTATGAACTCAGAATGAATGTCCAATTGGGTGTAGAGTGTGCTCCTGGTACATGAGTGCAGCATGAGAATTGGCTGCCACGTATGCTCTTGTCAGATTAAACATGCCAGTAGGCAGCCCACTTTGTCCACTGAGGAATAGGAGTGCATAGAGTTGGTAGCGTAGTTTAGGCATCGCAGTCTTTCCAACAGCTCCACGTGTTTGCCTCCACCAGGGGGTGAGCTTCCGCAGGGTCCGACGCTATAGCAGGTCCCAACTGGAGAAGCAAGCATTCTATATGTGATACCTTTTGGTCTAGCTGTTTGCAGATGCCCCAAGCCAGACCCAGCAAATCATCCCTCTCCGACCCCACATCTGTTCCCATGCCCGAGTTAACGTCAAAGTATGTGCTTATGGCTTCACCTAAGGATTCTCGATAAGGTGGGTCTTCCAAGTCAGTCGCTTGAAAACGGCAGGGGCGTGTGGTTTGGTCGAGGCCAGGCCGTTTAAACTGGATGAGATGGGGATTATGGTCTGAGTGTATGAGCCCCAGGTAGTCGGCATGGTGGCAGTCGGGGAGCAGTGCTGCCGACCCTACAAAACAGTCAATATGGACGTGAAGGTTGTAGGGGTGAGATAAAAATTACTAGAGATTGGTCACTGGGTGTTGAGCGCACCAGATGTCCATGAGTTGCCAGTGAGAGAGCCAGTCGAGCAGTGTTTGGGCATTTGAGACTGCAGTTGTGTGTGCGAGTGCGCGATCTATCTAGGGATGTGTCAAGTACTGCGTTAAAGTCCCCAGCTATGAGCCAGGGTAAGGAGCTTTAGTGCCTAGGGTAACTGATAGGGATTGCCAGAACGAAGTTTGCTCGGCGTTAGGGGCATATATCGCTCCAATTACCATGTGTCGCCCATCTAGGTGGCCACACACGAAAACACAGCGTCTGACCTTGTCTATCAGTGATTCATCAGCATGAAATGGGGTGCCTGATCTCACCCAGATTAGGACTCCCCTGGCATGCGCGGAGTAGTCTGTGGCAATCACCTGCCTGGGCCATATACGGCGGAGCCGTTGCACTTCTAGTGAAGCTAGGTGCATTTCCTTCAATAGCGCTATGTGGATTGAGTGTCGTTTGAGATAGGCATATCTGTTATAACAATGTGCGGGAGTGTGCATCCCCAACACGTTCCAAGTGATAATGTTAGTTAACTACATTTTCTAATGAGATATCTATGAGTGCAGTTATGTTCTCGGCCTTGGGAGAGCCATGCAGTGTAACAAGATAAGTAGGCAGAGGGTCGCATCTACTAGGATGTGTAGTGCCTGGGCATGTGTGGCATCAAGCTGCTGTCAGAGATTTTGTAGGAGGAGAGGGAGGAAAACGTGTGGACCATTGGAGGAAGGTAAGGAGGAGTAAAATGTACAGTAACTGTATTAGGGCAGAGGGACAACATGTATCCGCCCAAACTGTAGGGATGAAGAAAACCAACCCACTACAACACCAGACAAACTGAGCTGTTTGAGGAGGGTGGCAATGCAACTTATCAGGGGTTTCAGACGTCTTGCGTGACTGCCCGAGCTGCCAGTCCCCACATGTCACGTTAAAGTGCCTACAAGGCGATATATCAGGCGTACTTGTGTGAGGGGAGAGTGACCCCTAGATGCCTGTGGGGGATCTCTGTGAGTGTACAGTTAAAGACAGGTAAATGAGCTGTGCTGGGGAGTTAGAGGCAAATCAGATATAGCACATTTCCTGCACAACACGGAAGAGGAACAAGGTCTTTAGAACAGTTCATCTGCCGTACAAGAAGTGACCGTTGAGGATGGCCTGGACTCTTCTCCGGAAGGCAAGGTCACAGTGGAGCTGTCCTCGCTGAAGGGGAGGTCAGGAGTAGCCTCCAAGTCTCTGTCCCTGTCTGACTCGTGGGAACCCAGCATCGCCACTGCTTTTTGGGCCTCCCTGCGTTCCTGAATCACCTGTTCCGGAGCTGAGAGTTTCGGGTTGGGCGGACTTGAAGACGGCATCTTCCACATGTGTTAGAGCGGTTATGTGTCGGGGTATGCCTTCCCCATGTCTCGGGGATGATCCCTGTCATGTGGTATACTCCAGCCAGGACCAGGCCTCCTCTTTCGTGTCGAAAAAGTTTGTGGTTCCGTGGGCTGTGATTCTGAAGCATGCCGGTAATTGGAGTGAGTACAGTATGTCTAGTTCTTGCAAGCACCTTTTCACTTCCAATAAGGAGCCCTGCTTCTTCTGAACTCCTGTGGCGTAGTCAGGGAAAAAGAGAACAGCAGCATCATCCACTTGTACCTTCACCCTCACCCCCCGAGTCTGCGGACTTCGCACAGGACAACATCATTGTCTTTGTAGTTGAGGAGGTGGAAGAGAGAGGGGTGTGGCCTCGAGCTGGGTAGAGGCCACCTTGCTGGTACAGGGTGTGCCCTTTGGATTGCAAAAAAGGGGAGAGTGAGCCTGGGGGGAGTAGGGCCTGAGGACAACGTTCAGTGTACTTCATTGCATCAGATCCCTCCACTGGTATTCCTGCAATAGCAGCTCTCTGCATCCTTAGCTTGCCTCTCCAGAAGGTAGACCCTTCTGGTCAGGTCACGCATCTTGGCTGTTGTGTCTGCAATGATAGGACAGTCTTCTGCGAGGGAGGACTCCATGTCTCGTACTTTGTCTGCTAATTTGCGGTGATCGTGATGGAGCAAAGTAAAGTCTGAAGTGATTTTGTCAATGCGGTCTTTGAGCGAGGTCCTGGTCTGAGCTAATGAGGTACCCAGCTTCTCCACAGATGCTAATTTGGTGTCTAACACCAAAGAGGACACTGCATCTCTGGATCACGGTCTCCCCGTGGTAGGGGTAAGGAAGAGGTGTCTGGTTGTGGGGTGGCCAAGTCGGGGGGGCCTCGCTGTCGACCAATTTCTTGAGAGTAATCCAGAATGTTGTTCACAGGGAGTATTAGATGCGGTTGGTGGTTGGGGGGGGCAGGTGCTGCGTGTGGCCTCCTGATTCTGTAGCGGGTGCAGGCGCGCGGATTGAGGTGATTATGCTATGTATTAGCGGACTCCTTTGCTAATCTCCCTGGTCTATCTCATTCCCAAGGGTCTACTGGGGCATGCGCAGAGGCCGCAGATCCACACAAAGCAGCGCACCAGGCAAGATGCGGGAAATCGAGACAGAGGATGAGAGCACAATGGAGGAAGCCGCCTGTGGGTGTGTATGTTCAGCAATTTGGGTCTGGCCGGACTGCACGGCAGGATCCTGTCGCGGACAGTGCCTTGTGTCTGTGTGACCCATAGGGGAATGGGCCTGGGTCTGATCTGACCCCGGGCCCGGCAGGGTCACTCCCAGGAACTGTGCCCCCCAAGTGCGGCAGAGGGGGCTCGAGGTATCAGGCATGCAGAGTGGGGGTGCTAGGAAGGAGGCAAGAACCCCAGGCAGTGGCCCCAGCCAGCACCCCAGCCAAAGTGGGCCCAGGCTTAATACGGTCCTCAAGTCCAAAGATCCACTCACACTTCTCCCAGCATGTGGGGCACACGACGGGCCTGGAGGAGTGCCCAGAGTTCAGTTGTGACGGTAAGACAGCCTCAGCAATTTTGGCCAGCAGGGGAGGTCAGCCAGGACACTCCCGGGACACCGCTGTGTGCCAGGCAAGACAAAGGCAACCCAGTAGGTGGTCCGGGCTCGGTCACTGCCACCCGCACCCTACAATCGCAGAGGAGGACTGTTCAGCCAGGGTAAGGCCAATCACTACAACTAGGGCAGGCCTGTGCCCGATACGACCCCCGGACTGGGTACCTCCTCCTCACTCCGACTCCTGCATGGGATACTCCATGGGCCCAATGAGGATCCCAGAGCGCTGCATCAGTGGCCAGGCGGCCCCGGGTGCGTGGACCAGCAGGAGCAGGCAGGCAGGGCTACCATGAGCACCGTCCGCAGGACAGGCCAGGCAGCAGGAGCAGGCAGGCAGGGCTCCCACGAGCACCGTCCACAGGGCAGGCCAGGCAGAGGCAGTCAACGAGTCCCCGTATGTGTTCTGGGCCTGAGCCTGATACGGCCCCATTTCCCACAAAAATCCATCGGCCGTGAAGGCCGTTAACGCTCACCAGGGAGCAAGGGGGCGCAACATACCGTCTGGCTCTCTGAAGGTCAGCCTGCAGGGAGGATCAGCTCCGCAGATCCTCCACATGAGTGGTCGCCGACAGGTTCGGTGGGAGGAGAGTCGCCGCTGTCGCATTAGTCAGGACTCACCCATCCGCTGGGTCCCTCACCAAGATAGCGCTGGGGCGATAATTCCAGAGCCAGCGACTTCCTCTCACAACTGCAGCAAGATAGCTTCAGCAGGGTCAGCCTCACAGCCTCACAGTGATTCTGTGAGGTCTCGGCTGTGGGAGGCCTCTCACTTTAGGTCAGCCGCGCCGCTAGGGCCATAGAGCGTCATAGGCCCAACGGTCGCCAGGCGGTATATGGAGAAAGAAACCCAACCCCATTATTTACTGAGGAGATTTGTAGTGTGATTAAGGTTATACCAGTTGACTAGCTGAAGGTTGAGAGAAATAAAAGGCCGGATTCAGTGAGGGTTCATCAGATTGTCTTTCTTTGAGGGTGTAGTCACTTTCTGGAGCTTTTTCCCAAAAGTTCACCAAACTTTCCCAAACTGCTGGAACCTCTCCCTGAAGTTCCTCTTGAGGGTCCAACGTCTTCAAAACCCAATCCAGGGGACTGGAATCTCCAGGATGGTGATTAAAAGGTTGGGACAACAATTCTTAAAATGCACCTGGACAACACTCTTAAAAGTCCACTGGATACACTCCAGGCAAGGGACTCTTGTTGGATTTGATGCAGATGAGCTATGTTAACTTGTGTCTTGCAGGGAGTCCACTCTTTAATCCGTTTTAAGCAAGGTACATCCAAAGGGCTATAGTTCTAGATAATGCAGTAGGCACAGACAGTCAGAATGCAGGGCCTGATGATGCAAATCAAGTTTCGAGCTTCGCAAGCCTTCTTGTCAGTTTCAAGAAGCAGATTTGGGAGGCTCTGCCCATCTCAGTTACTTATTCACTGTTGTCAGGGGTCAAGCAGGAGGCCACTCCTGTCCAAAGAGGAGCAGGGAAACACCCCTGAGCATAACCACTTCCTGTGTGGCATAATCTCCTCCCAGAAAGCACTATTCCCCCAAAATTCAACATGGTTGAAATCTCAGCAGAGCTAGTTACACCAACCTCCAGTGTGGCTCATTTCCATGGCTCCCCTCCCTCTAACATCTGCAAATTCCTTCCTTAAGCCTGCCATGTTGCTGGTTCAAAGGGGGTGGAGGGGGATAGACCTGAATATTACTGCCTGTCCTATCTGCTCTTTAAAGCCCACATGGTTTATGGCACCTTCCCCTGTTCTGGCAGTTCTCTTTAGGAGAGTTCTTTCCAACGGATTAGCCTCTCTGTGGTGAGCCACTTATCACTTCATCAAAGCGGCCTGGCTAACTCTGTTAAATCTGAACAATCAGGGAAGACCACTAGAAGGCTAAATGTTAGCTTACAGACAAGAAAGTCTTAATACTTCTTGTCTGTACATTTTAGGATAAATTCAACAATAGTACATTGTTGGATTTATCAAAACCATTCTCCTTAGTCCTTGAATAATTTTTTTGTGTGATTCCAAAAGGGAGTTATTTGGTAATAATGTATAGCCATGTTAACCTATGTGGTGGGGGATCTCCAGTGGGGAAATTGAACTAGGCAATTTCTCCAACAGCAGGGCTTATATAACACCTTTTGTGAGGACCCTGCCTATATCTCCAGGCTCCCCACCCTTGAAACACCCAGGGGAGACTTCAGGGGTGCTGAATATGAAACAAATATTGTAGATCTTCACTCCACAGTGCTCCTAGCACAAACGTTGATTTTGGGAAGCACTTTATTACAATGAGGGAAGTGAAATGTTCGATTTCTCAATCCCAGGGCATATACAATTTCTTTTATAAGGGTCCTCCCTATAGGTACTTGGCCCCCACCCCTGGGGCACCTAGGGAAGACCCTGGGGGTGCCTAATATGCCAAAATATTGTAGTGCATCTATTTTTAAGTGCACCAAACACCAAAGTCGAGTTTGTGCACAATTTACATTTAAAAGAAGTCCTGCAACACAGAGCTGCTTTTAAACTGACCTTAGGCTTCTCAGCAGTGCACACATGCAAGTGGAGAAAGGCTTCTTGCCTCTAAACGGACCTGCCCTATTCCATACTAGGGACTTAAAGGTAGTTTCAATCCCCCTGACATATTATGCACTAGGGACTTAAAGGGTAAGCCATAGGGGTACCCTAACACATAGTAAACCCTAGTTTATGTAAGCATTTTTATTGTATTCCCAGGGCCTGATTCTGATGCTGTAAGGAAGGCCTCCTACTGGCATTTGCTCCGTCCAAATCGGATCGGGAACGTGTCTTTCCAACCACCTCAGAAACGTTTCTGACTGACCGAGCATGATGCGAGTTAGGCGTTAGGAATATCCCAATCTGAACCCGACGGCATTTGGAATGACTGAGCTGTACGGAGCAGAATCGTATGTCTCTACGCCCACATTTTCGAACAACCGTGTACGATGGTGGATTTGGACTGCCTTTCCGAATCATGCCGTCCAACTGGAATCGGCAGTCCGAAACAGACTTTGGGGGCCCATAGTGGGCCCCCGCACCCGGAGGCTTCCCAATCGGGTCCGTGGGGGTACCCATGAGTCCACCCTTACCATCCATGCACAGTGTGGCA
Organism: Triturus cristatus; assembly: GCF_964204655.1. Lineage (NCBI taxonomy): Eukaryota > Metazoa > Chordata > Amphibia > Caudata > Salamandridae > Triturus > Triturus cristatus. The sequence goes on along the minus strand of NC_140585.1, from coordinate 892,967,726 downwards.
GGCACCAGGGGGTGCCCGCAACAGGGTGCCTGATTTTCCCCAGACACCCTGTGAGAAGTTGGCCTGGTATATGCTGGTCACTAGTTAAAGTGGCCACCTTGCACCAGTACAATTCGACTCTTATGGTAGATAGGTTTAAGACAACCTTTTAAAGAAAGCTATCCTAGTGGTAGCTGTGGAGAGCGCCTTCAGGCTAAGTCTCTGAGGAATGTAAATCAGCTTGTTTTACCTTATAATCTCTTGAATTACCAAATGAAAAGACACCACACAGGTATATATATAAAATATATATGTATTTATTTCTAGACACACTTTATTAATCTCTTTATGAGATTAGAAGTCAGGAACATATGCACGAATCAACGTTTCACAACAAATTAAGCACTTGTATGGCTGGGGCCCTAGGGGCATACCAGACCATATACTAAAAAAAGAGGTATAACAAGAACGACTTGAGAAGGGAGAAGGCCTAAGGTCTTCAGAAGCGCTGGGGCCTCACTAATCCACCCAAGGTAGGTAAGTAAAGGACCCACGGGAGACGCATGCAGTGTGAGAACACAGCCGCGGGTCCCAATAGACTTCAATGGAGCAAGTCGCAGTTGGAATTTTAAAGTTTTAGGATACTTCGGGAGAGTCTACAAGCAAGTCACTTACAGGGTAAGTAGTTCTAGAGCCAACACACACAGGAGCACCGGAGTGCACGAGTTACCTCACCCAGGGAAGCCGGGTGCATAGGTGTCTTTTGGTGTCGGGTCGCGGTATCGTTTTCAATGGGATCCAAAGAAGACTTGCTGCTTGTGAAGACAGAAGAAGTGTCCGGTGGAATCCAAGGCTGGATTCAGAAGAAAGAAGACCTGAATGCAGAGGAGACAGTGTTCAAGGTCACTTGCCAGTGACCCGGGCCCAGGAAGATGGATGCCCACAGTCGTCGAGTGATTTCAGGTGATCATGGGTGTCTTGACTCTTCAGCCACGAGGTCCAGGAGGCGTCGACGATGACCAGAAGCTAGATTCGGTGTGCCCACGAAGTCTGCAGCTTACTGAGGTGTCAGCAACCGGATTGGAGCCAACAAGCCTTGGCAACAGCAAGTCTTGTGGAAAGTGAAGAAAGTCAGCGGTGCAGACCAGCAAGGTCTGAGGGACTCGGCCAGCAAGGGTAAGTCAGGACAGTCCTGGAGCAACCAGGGGAGCCCTTTGGTTTGATATAAAAGTCTTCAGGGGACCCACAAGCCAGCTGGCAAGGGATCGCAAAGATGCCTCAGGAGGATTCACTTCACAGGAGCTCACGGTCATTCGGGATGAGGTAGGCCTCTGATTTTCGGTGGAAATCCTGCTGGAGGCTTGAGCCACACGTGGTCCAACGCACAAGTTCGTAGAACATCATGAAGAGAGTTGCACTCAACAATAGTGCACGATACCCGGGGATTGCTGTTTATCGTCACTCGTGGGGTCCACTTGCCTCAGATTTGCTGGGGACTCACGATGGCCGTCGAGAAGTCAGGAAATCCACTTCCGGGGCTGCAGGGACTTCGGACTCCGGAGGGAGCAGAAGAGTTTGCGACTGTTGATTCAAAGTTTTGGTGCCTGCCAAGCAGGGGAGTCACTCCTTGACTCCAAGGTAGATTCTTCAGTCTTCCAAAGGTAGTGGAACGTCGAAGGGCCAGGATTCTTCTTCAGAGCGTCGTCCAGGGATATCTAGTTTGCAATGGCAAGGGTTCCCTATCTTATACTAAAAGAAAGGGAGGGACTATCTCTATGACCACTCCTATGGGAGGGTCAGGGGAGTGGGTGGTTACACCCACTTCCCTTTGTCCAGTTTCGCGCCAGAGCAGGGGCAGGTAGCCCCTGAACCGGTTTGAGCTGGCATATGCACAGAGGAGCCTACTGCTCCCCAGTGCAGGACTTCAAAGCACTCTAGGAGTACACCCACCCAGCCCCAATACACTAAATCCTGTCTGGAAGGTGGTGACACCTCCCTGTGACAGGACGCCTATTGTTGGGCCTCCTCCACTGCGAGTTTCGGTCAGCAGCAGGAGGGCAGCCCAGTGTCTGTGCTGGTGTCATCCATTTTGTGATGCCAGGGCTCTTTCAGGATTCTACCGTGTTTCCACAGTAGGTACACGTCTATCTCTCTAGAAGGGTGGGATCATACTCTCACACCAGTTACTGGTGTGGGGGTATGATTCCAAAGCGTTTGACACCAAACACGACATGTTTTGATTCAGCCATCCCAAAGTTAGCATTTACCGCTAGGTTGTAATGCACTTAAGAATATATGGTTTAACAGCATCCACAAACAGCCACAGAGAATAGACTCTGCCAGCTGCAGAGGGGCCCTGCTCAGGCAGAGGCACCCCCTCACATGGAAACCAAGCACCCTACCCTCAGGGTTGATAGGGCCTGCCTTAGGGGTGACTGATAGGTTTATATGTGTGTGCAGGTATAGATATAGAGAACCTATATCCCAGTGAGGAGTGCTAACACTACCTCACCCAGGCTGCAGTAGCAGGCCTGTGGTGTCAGATTTAGTCTGCTTCCCAGGGGTGGCATAATACATGCTTCAGCCCCTGGTAGGCCTGTGAAGTACCTATGCCCTTGGTTCCTAAGGGGCTCATAAGGTACCACAGTATCCAATCACTAGTGCTTCTAATATGCACTCCAAGTTGTTTAGAGAGAACAGAGAGGCTGGGGCCTGATTAGCAGGGACCCAGCCAGACTATAGCCAGAAACCAGTGTTAACATCAGAAAAAAGTGTGGGCAACATAAGTGCAGATCCTACTATCCCACACACCCGTTTCTTCAATGGGAGCAATGCATTCGGTCGGAACCAAGGCTCCCATTGAAGTCAATAGGAGTCTAACCAAATTGTATCTGGATGCATCCGGTTGCATCGTTCTTTGTCGGTCAATTCTCCCGATCCAATTCGGTCAGAAACCATTCCCAAACCCATTCGGTCGAGAAGCTTTCCAAACCACATCAGAATTGGGCCCTCAGTGGGTTTTCAGCATAGCACTGGCCCTAGGCCTGATTAGGCAGAGCCCAAGGACAGTCAGAGTCAGTTACCACCAGTACCAGTCAGCAAATAAAATGGGGGTGCCCAGGGCACAGGATGACTTTGCAACAGTAAGGGCATTGGTAAGGACAGTAAAACTGTCCGTAAAACCTTGTTAGAATTGGCTAAAAGCATAATGTTGGAAGGATGCCATCAAGGAGAAAGCCAGCCCGAGGTGGGAAAAAACTTCTAAAAGGCGGCATGTGCCTGGAAAATAGAGAGGAAGCACTTGGCACACTCCTTTCAGTTCCTCCCACAGAGTTTATCAACATTACATAATTCCCTTCTGACATTCATGGACGTTAATAGTACGGAGGTGGGGGAGTCTGTTAGTATTTTCCCTCTCAATATCCCTCACGACATCAGTATCAGCCCTTGCAATGCCTATAAAAAAGTTAGTCTGAGAGAGCATTTCAAGGTAAAGCCGGGACCTACCCAGGATATGGAATTTTGATCAGCTTAATAAAGAAAAAGGACAGGGACCGGGTGCTGTAAGGCAGACTGCAGGACAAGAGGATGATTCAATGATCTTTGGCCTGGATTTAAAATATGTGCGGTCCATATCCAGCCCCAGACGCTCGTCTTCACCTAGGCTAAAAGTTGTACCACGGGACGTAAGAGAAAGATTGGAGAATTCAAATGGTTGTAATACGTGCAGGGACGGCTCCAGGGCGGTGCGACCGGTCCGTATTGTGTGGTTTTAAAAGCACCTGCTGCCGCATTCCTGTCCTCCAGAAAATTACCGGCAAAAATATAAAGTTGAGATAACTGCGGTGATTAATATGCTTCTTAGAGAGGGATCGGAGGTTTGTCTTTTGGAAGAATTGACTCGTGGTAAGGTAGCGCAGAGGGTTAATGTGCCTGCTGCAAATAATATGTACCATGCAGATCACAAAGCGCGTATAATACAAATAGGTCAGTGGGTTACTGTTTTTTTTCTGGAGTGACACTTTTGTGACTGAGTTTATAAATTATGATCATAACATCAAACAATGAGCTATTAACTGTCACCAAAGAGCAGCATAGAAACTGCAAGGCATACATTAGCGCGTTATGATTTTATCCCGTCTTTTATTATCCTAATGTTGGAAAACGGGTTCATTTGGATAGAATTAAATTTTGATTATTAAAAAGAACCCCCAACCATGGTGTTACGTTTTAAATTCAGAGTTTGTGCTTCTCCAGACCAAGCAATGTTAAACTATACCGTCTACCAGAAAGGATGATGTGAAACCTGTACCTTGTAGTCCCCTGTACCTGGTAGTCCTCTGTTTTATGTAACATTTCCTATACACTAATAATCTACACAACTATGATTGATTGTCTCTGTGTAGTGAGTGTGATGTAAAGAGCTTCGACACCCTACACTAGTATGAGTGGCAATGGCGCTCTAAAACGAATTAAAAGTATCTGAGAGAGAGTGGTTCTGGAGACTCGAGGGGCACTGTTAAAGGGTGGTGGTGGGGGAATCCGTGGGGCTGGGGAGGGGGGGGGCGCCAACAAACAATGTCTCACAAGGCACCACCAACGCTAAAGCCGGCCCTGAGTACGTGCGCTTTGAATAGGAATATTTGTACAGGCCTGGCAAAAAAAGGAGTCCATCGGTGGTAGTCCGATGCAGAGAACCCTGCATGGCATATTAGGATCGGTAATATTAATCAAAGAAGCAATGACAAATGAGGCCGCCTTACTAAATTCAATAGCCGGAGATTTGAAAAGTATTAATTCCTGTATGCCAGGACTGGTGAGGCCAGCGGATGAGCCAGGGGCAGGATCATGTAATTATTCAGGAGCGAAGCACAGTATTTGTTTCCCATCAGCCAATGCTGATAAAAAGGGGGTACGGGGCGTTCGCCTTCCGAAAAATGTTTGACAAAAGAGAGAGCAAATGAGGATCAACCACCATCTAGGCTTCTCCCTATTTAAATACCCCCCATCGTATTTGTGTGATGACAGTGAGTCATTCAGGAATCGTCTGAAAACCTTCCTTTTCCAAGAAGTACTTTCTTGCCTGTTAGATCTTTCCCCACCTATTATCCTCCATCTGTCTTGCACACTCTCTGACTGCCAGCAGTAGCCTCCAAATATGATGTTCATCACTTTGTAGGTCAGGGCTCTCTGTGTTCAAGGCATCAACCCAACCTCTGCTTCTATGATAAAACACCACCCACCAAAACTGTCAATTACAAATATTGGAGCATCACAACAGTGTCACAACTGCAAGTTATTCTATACACAGCACTAAGAATAAAGGACGAGACAAATGTTATTAAATAAGGAGTTCCTGTTTAGTGAGTCTACAGGAAAGGAAAACTGTTCTATTGGAAACACAGTTTCGAGCAGGAGTACAGCTGCCTGGCATGCTTTGAAATAGTTTTACCTTTACCCACAGGCCTTGCTTTGAAATAGTTGTACCTTTACCCCCGGGTCTTTAGCTCTTTGAAGTCTCCATGGGGCGACACGTTAGTAGAGCTCAACAACTCTAAAATAAGAGCAATATTGAACACAACTTTGAACACAAGACTTCTGGGGTTAATGGAGACAGCAGTTCTCAGCTAGGAGATTCTAGTGCAAGCTTCCAACAAGGTGGCATTGGTTTCACTTCTGCTTCAGTTGATCTTCCCTCTGGAACTCCCTCCCATTTCTTTTAAAATCTGAACCAGACCTCAACAGATTCAGAAAGCTGCTCCCTGCTCCCATGGATTGCTCCCAGTCTGGGCTAGTTAGACACCTAAAACCTGTCCATCTCTCATTATTGAGCCACCCACATTCCTTCCATTGTAAGTGTTTATTATCTGGTCACCTTGGTTTCACCAGTCAGGGGATACCCTGGTGACTTGTAGTGCTCTATTATTATCTCAAATAAATACCTACAATTCATAACATAAGTGTAACTCTTTCCATTTCCAACCACGAAATGTGGGGGGGGGGGGGGGGGGCTTGGCATTAAAAAGGCCAATCTTTTATGGCTTGACCTCTGCGATGCACCCACGTGGGTGGAAGGCAAAGGGTCTAATGATATCAGGTGATATTGGTCAACATATAATATAAGGAGCACTTAACTCTTTATTGTGCCAGGGCACAGACTTCTTATCATGTGTGCGGGCGCGTGTCAAGCCTGCAGTAAGGAGTGTGTGCATCAGTGACTTGTGACGAGCTCTCTGTGAAATAGAATCACCATGTTCAGAATATCCCTGGGCACTGTATTGGCACTTACCTGTTATGAAAGATGTCAGAAGCAAACTCAAAGCGCAGAATGCGTTGACTGATTTCGAAGGCATTGATATTCTTTTTACATTCACTCCATTTTCAGCTTTATAAGTCAATTTCTCGATTTAATTTCTATGATTGCTGGATTAAAATATTGCGGGTGTCACTTTGGCCTAAAAAACAGGGTAAAAAGCCTGTTGGTATTTGAAGAAAGCATATACATTTTTACTCAGCAAATAATATGAAGACGTTCTAAGATACAATCAAGAGAAAGAACAGACTTACTGTACTTGAGGTTGATTGGCACATTTATTTTGCTAAGTATTTGTTTTTTCATAAATAGCTTTTAAAAATGTTAACATGCATCAGTCATAGGTCGAACTGAGCTAAAACTGAGTTCTACTCTTTTTATCTATAAATTGTGAAATAGCCTCACTACTTCGTACAACCATTTATACATTTCTCATTATGAGTGTCACAAAGGGGCAATCATGTACACTCAAACGTGATGCAAAAAGTGTAACTGCAGGCTTTGTGATTCGTTTTTCTGCTACCGTCATACTTTGAGAACAGTTGCCTTTGCTCACTATAGGACCGAAGTACTAGTCCCATTCACAAACTAGAGATGTGCAATTTACACACCGACTTGTTTGTGAATGGGAATGCAGTTCGCTATGCAACCTATGTATTAATATGCCATATTGTAAATTGTACATTTGCAGAGGGTAGTAAAAAGATCTGATTAATGAATAGTAATTAGACAGATTGCAATTTGTGATCCACAGTGATTTCAGGGATGGAGACCTGCAAAGGATAGTAGACAGTGATCCCTACTTCTGCATTTTCAAGAGGGGATTTATTTTTTTTTTTAAATAAAGGGACAGCTGCTGCTCTAAAAAACAAGCATTTGCAATGCAATCGGTCTTGCCTTTGAGACCTTATATGTATTTAGCTAGCAGCACATTAGCCTGGGTGCTGAAACATCTACTGTTCTTTAACATAGAGGGAAAGTAAGCACCAAACTGCATGACATGCCAGGTATGGAAACACATGGAGAGAAATATTGCCTTACAGAGGAAAATGGTATAGTCCGAAGCTCTGTTTTTACTATAAAATCAGGGCCTTCGGTGGTCAGATCAATGAACATACAAGATTTAAAAAAAGTATTATTGTTTATGGGTGCTCGCTGAGGACAATGTCTATGGACTGGAATCTAGAGAATGCTAAAGTGATTCTGGTATTTTACTGACCTCTGCTGGTAGTTTTCTATCAAGAAAGTTAAATAGAGGCAGTTGCCAGAAAAATGATAAAAGAAAGTCCCTCAGCAGGAATAGAGGCAGTTGAACAGAAAACAAAATCCCTAAGCGGAAGCAGACAAGTCTAGGGCTGATCTCGAGAGCCCACAAAGTACATACACATATAAGTATATGCTAAAGTATATACAAGAGGTCTCGAATGCTCGACCTAAAAACGTTTCCCATTCCCCTATACCGCTGCCTGCTCCCCTTGTTGCTTCCAAAATGAGACACTAAAGATAAGCTGGCCCACCAGCACAGATTCTCCTTTGAGAGTCAGTAACAATCCTAACTTTAGAGATGGTGTCTCTTCAACCGTTTGTGACTGCAGTTGTCAGTGATAAATCAATTTGCAAATCACAAACAGGAGGCTGATGTCCAGTGACGTCTGGCAGGCAGGCAACAGTGGTTGCAGGTGGAGTGGGGGGGTGGGAGGGGGGGGTACAGAAAACTATCAAAAAAAACATTTACCGTTTCAGCCACCTGTGTCTCTCCTCCGCTTCCCTTCTGACTAGACCCGGAAAGGAAACAGGAAGCACACAGGCTCCCCTAAGCCAATCACAATGCTGCAATGCAGCATTATGATCAGTCTGTGTGCCGCAGCCTTACATTACATTACAGCCTGGTGGGGAACATGCAAAGTACGCATGACTGTTTGGCCAGCTCAAGATGGCCGGCCAAACCGTCATGCGCACTTACAGTGTGCCCATCACTCCTCCCCCATGACCACAGCCTGCCCCTCCCTAACCTAGCACCATAACTAAGAAAAATACAATGATAATAACGATGTTATTATCATTTTATTTTTCCTTTTTTCACTGTTCTGAGAGCAGTGGACAAGCCGCTCCTTTTGACATCTCTTGCAGTGGCAAGTGGCATGTAACGGGGTAGGCAGGGGTAGGAGGTGTGAAAACCAAACTATAAAAAAAAAACGTACCTATTTGGCCCGCCATGTCTCTCCTCTGCTTCACTTCTGACGAGTCCCGAATCAGAAGCAGGTGGCACACAGTTTCACCTAAGCCAATCACAATGTTGCAATGCAGCATTGTGATGGGTCTGAGTACCGTGGTTCAGCACTCAGAGGGACTATGAGCCTCTGCATGTTACCCACCAGGCTGTGCATTACAGCCTGGTGGGAAACATGCAAAGCACACATGACTGTTTGGCCTGCTCAAGATGGCCAGACAAACTGTCATGAGCACTTAGAGTGTGCTAACCACTCCTCCCCCTGTGGCCCCAGCCCCGCCTCGCCATAACCTAGCCCCGTAGCTAAGAAAAATTAAATGATGATAACAGTGTTATTAGCATTTTATTTTTCTTATTCTCACTGCTCTGAGAGCAGTGAGGCGGCGCCCCTCCGCCTTAGCGGAGGAGCCACCATTGGTCCCATAAGTCTTTACAGAAATCATGTAAGTCAATAAGGGCTTTGCAAGATGGCAGAAAGAAGCAACAAGTCTCTGTCCTCTTTTGCACAATCCATTATAAAAATGTGTTGGTTTGAGCCTTGTTTGGCTAGAGCGAAATGTGAGCACTGACCTGGAAACAGGAATATCATAAATGAAGAGAAGTGAGATGCCCATTTTTCCTTCACAATGTAACAAACTACAAAAGCAGTAAAAAGTTCAAAATATAAAAAGATGAACGCATTAAATAGCCAAATGCTAAAAAAAATGCAATTTTTTATTTTCCCTTCATTATCCGAGTAGAGTACCTTCCCTGTGACTGCTGTCATTTGTGATACGTTCAGACAGATCTGGCTTTCATGCCAATTAAACAGTGCATTCTGGCAATTATAATCTCGTTTTTATCATTCTAATGATACATTTGAAATTCCCAGCATGTACCCTGCATCACACATCTCCAACTCATGATGGCGTGCTACAACCCAGTTCTTTAGTAATATATTTGCAACAATTAAATGTACCACCGACTACACAGCATACCCGTACCACTCTCCTGCTGAATGGGCGCGAGTTATTTGACACGCTTAGATTTTTCACAATCTATATGACTTCAATGATGGAACATTGATGCCAGGCAACCCACTCTAAAAATTGTTCCAGCACCCATGCTCCAACTGCCACCTCTTCCTAACCAAAGTGCTTAGAATTGGCCTTGGATATCACAAATGACATTAAGTACATTGTTCTTTGGATCATAACTGTTTGTGCCCTCAGCGTACCTCCAACTTATAGGCGCTGAAAGTAGCGGTGCAGAGGTGCAGCAGCACCCATAAAATGAGCAATAAAGATAATTGTATCCTGTCACATTTGCTGGGTTTCAAAGACAAAGACCAAATGTGAGGCTTATATCTTCTGACTAATTTCTGCTCATTCTCTTTATGGGTAGAGTGGTGCTTACTCTTCTTTCTCTCACTGAAAAGTTAGAGGATTTTTTTTTAACTATGTGACAATCTTTCTATGGAACAAGGAGTGTTAAAGGAAGGGATATAGGCAGCGGTGGCCGAAAGGGTGGTGGGGCGGTTGGGATAAGCACGGGGGAAACACTGGTTAATTAAAATAATGAAAACAACTTACCTGATGCCGCCAGCCGCCTCCTGCATCACGTGTCTCCTTCAGGCCTCTTCCTGGGTCCCAGCAGCTCCTGGGACCGACTCCTAGCCAATTCTGTGCTTGGCCTGAGCGGGCATGAAAGACGCTCCGCTCAGGCCTGGGAGGCTGCGGGGTTTTTCCAGCCCGGCTGCTCAATGCAGATGGGCTGGAGAAAACCTAAGTGCACATGTGTGTTTTGGTCGGCCTGAGACAGCCGGCCAATCACACATGAGCACTTAGGGAGTGCACACGCACTCCTCCTTCCTCCTCCCATGCCCCGCTCCCTATGCTAAAGCTGTAAAGAGCCAGCCTATGAAAAAGAAAATGATGCTAGAGCATTGTTTTATTTTTCGTTTGCTGGCTCTACGCCAGGCAGAGTGGCGACGCTCCTCCACCATTGCAGAGGTGCCGCCACTGGATATAGGATGTCAGTGTTTTTTCTCACACAATATCTAAATACTTGTAAAATAACTGTACAAATATTTCAAAGTATATCAGCAGTTAGGAAAGCACAAATTAAGCAAATTTTGGGGAATACTGAAGTGTGATGGAAACAAAGATTTTCATAGGATCAAAACAAATCAATACACTTTACTTGGTGATGTGAAAATAGTAAATATTTGCTTGAAGACCATTTTCACACATTCTTTGTGCAGAAGATATTTTTATGAATAAAACTGCAAGTCAGTGCGAATTTTGTTGCTACTAGAATGATAAATTTGCTGTCTGTAAACGGCGGTGTGCTACAACACCATGCTTTAGTAATATATTTGCAACAGTTAAACATACCACTGGCTACATAGCACACCCTTACCACTCTCCTGATGAATGGGCGTGAATTATTTGCTATACTTGACTTACGCTTGGATTTTTCACAATCTATATGACTTCAGTGATGGAAGATTGATGCCAGGTCATCCACTCTAAAACAATTCCAGCACCACTGCTCCAACTTCCACCTCTTCCTAACCAAAATGCTCAGGATTGGCCTTAGATATCTCAAATGACATAAGGTACATTGTTCTTTGGATCATAACTGTATGTGTTCTCAGCATACTTTACCCCTAGGCTCCTTCTGTGCATCACACTGTGCCTCCATTATGAACTCTATGCTCTGTTCCTTTACTGTATTTCATCCAGTGCTCCCCTGATACACAGTGCTCAGTGCTTATCTCAACACAACACTCCATGCTTATCTCACGTACAACACTCAGGCCTGATTCACAAAGGTAAACTTACACATTTGTGTATGTTTACAGTTTTTCAGAATTCGCAAAACTGCTTCAATAGTAAGTTTACAAGTAAGTTTACAAGTGCGGTGTCACTGCAGTCAAGACAGAGAACTCCACTCAGAAAAACATAGGACAGGCCTATCTTTTTATTTGTGGAGTCAACTTTTTCAGTATTCACAAAACGGTGTTTTAATAGTAATTTACAATTGTGGAGACTCCGCAGTCGGGGCGAAGAACTCCACACAAAAAGCGCGGAAGGCCTGACTGTGGAGTCTAAGCACTCAAAAACTTACTATTAAAATGCAGTTTTGTGAATACTAAAAAAAGTGTATACTTAAGCAAGCGTTTAAATTTACCTTTGTAAATAAGGCACTGAGTGCTTATCCCATGCAGAGCACAGAGTGTCTATCTCATTCATAATGCCTCCCATATACAATGTCGAGTGTTTATTTCATGCATTACGCCTAGTGCTTATCTCATGTACAAAGCCAAGTACTTATCTCATGCAAAATGCCTGGTGCTTATCTCATGCAATGCCCAGAGATCCCTGGGGTCCTTACTGTGTTCATTATGCACATCACCTAATTTTCCCTGCTGCACTAAACCCTGTGCCACATGCTCCTCATTATTGTGTAACAGCACAGCACTGATAGAATGAGCTGAAGGCATCAGGGTCGGGAGAGTGATGAGAGGTGGAGAAAAAAACAATACCTCATACATTTGCGCTTGTTTGTGTACTGTCTGCTCAAGCATAGACAGGCCCTCTTAATTTCATAATAACTTCAACCCTGCAGGTTGTCATTGCAGTATGAGTGTGGAGGCTGAGCCTAAAGGGACTTGTAAGTATATAGAGACTGTAAATATAATATGGTTGACAAATTGAACATTTTAGCTTGACATTGAAATTTGCTTGAGACTATTTTTGCCCTTACTTGGTCCTCTACCTTGGTCAAAGCTAAAACAGATTGGTCTAATTGTTTTGCTATAACCCACCTCAGATAGGCCAAAAGGACCTGCCGGGCTTTTAGCCTACTCTACCCTCCACCCATTCTCCTTACAATGACATTCTGAGACCTTGGGTGGAGGTTAAAAAGGCTGCTCATTTATTAACATTAAGTCAATAATATCAAGCTAGGCATAAACAAAACAGAAATCTCTCACTGATACAGACTAAAAGTAATGTGAGATATTTAGTGAGAAATTTAGACATGAATCAGTTAAATCAGTGAACCCAATCTTAAACCAGTTTGACAGCACAGTAAAACATCTTGACAGCACTATCTGCCACAAGTTCCTTTCCGCGCACTGAATGTGAAGGCTGGCCAGGCTGCACCCAGCAGCTTCTAGGCTTCCCTTGCTACCGATGTGTGACATCCGAGGCCCTTTCCGGCCATGCCCGGGTTGCAAGTGCCGTGTCTGCTTGCAACTATCCCCTCTGGCTCTCTCCATTGCCCCTCAGTGTTCCAGCCATCAGGCTTCCTAAGGACCAAAGTTATAGCAACTCTATCCCTTCCAAGAGCCCTCCAACCACCCTTATGTGTTAATGATGCCGTTAAAAGGTGCCGTCTCTGCCAAGGAGGTTATATGTTGTGGCTTCTAGGCTACCTTTGCTACCGATGGTGATGTTGCGTGGTCCTCTCTAGCCGTGCTCGTGCTGTATTGCAGTGTCCGCCCTACTGCTAATCCCTTCCTTTTGGCCCTTCCTTTGCACCACAGTCCCGGCATCCCAAGGACAGTGTTCCAGCACTTCTATGTGCAGAGGATCCCTTCCACCCCTGCGCGTGTTGAAGTTGCGATGCCCTCTGTCCTAGTAGGTGTGGGTTGGTGGGGCAACACTTGTGGTCAGCAATTGACCGTTGACCCTGAGGAAGTTTAAAATTTTACTTACATTAACCACATGACAAATTAGAAATGTGTCTTAACCTTTAATGAAGAAAATGAGTGTCAATATAAAGGTTAGAGAAAATGGTCTTTTATTAAATGTGCAAAAAGAGAACAATGCTGCTTATTTCTGCAAACAGCTCCCATTACTTTTGTTCTTTCTCTGCTAGACAACAATATTTTTCATTATTCCTTCCTTTCCCTTTAATAAAAATAAATGCCTTTTTATGAATGCCCATTTAACGTTCTAATTTAACTGTAGAACCTAACATCTTCGTGAAATGTGCTGTTTGCTGCAAAGTGAATTTCTTTCCTTCCTCACACTATATGACTTCATCATATTTTAGATAGCTACCTCTGCCACATGCTTATAATGAACAAGTATATTGCTATAGATTCGAGGTTCATGATGTAACCAGGACATGATAGATATTAATGTTTCATTTCATAGGACAATGAACAGCTTGCAGAGTAGGCTTGCAAAGGTTCTCATGAGAACCTTCCTAGATGTATCTTTTTGTAATATGCCGGCGCAACATTCAAATAACAAATTGTCGGCATGGATGCTTCCCACAGGAATCGAGAGAGAAGACAACGGACCATCGGAAGATCCTTCTTTCCTACTGGATAGAGATGATACACTTCAGAGTTTTCAACATGTTTTGGTGCTTTTCTATATAGTACCGTATTCATAGTGAGAGAGGCAATGCATTCTATGCACATCTTCCCCCCACAATGTCCTCTAGCAGTTGACTGTGCTACTCTTGCCTGTAGTTACTGTAAACTACTGCTAACAGTGATTTTCTGTTATTCCGATGTTTTTTTGGAGACATTCTCCATGCTGATCATAGCTACTCCTGTGATTATTTCCTTCCACCTGTGTTAACGGTTGCTACTGCTGCAGGTAGGGAACTCGGCTGAGTTTCCAGAACTACTCTTTATGAGGAGTTTAACCTCTTATACCTATTAGCCTATCGCTCCAATATCTCTCTTGCTCTTTTCCAAAGGAACTCTTTATGTGTTCTGGCTAGGATGGATTAGGTCCTTTAGATTAAGATAGGGATTAATTCCTTTATGGAACACACCGTTATTTTGCATGCTACTTCTAACCAAACTTTCTTGATATTTCTGTAAACAGACTTATTTGTCTAAACTAAATAAAAAGACGAAGTTACCGACTAATCTCTTAATGAGAAAATAAAACTTCACCAAACTGCTCATTATTGACTGAACATTAAATACTGTAAATTGATTCATTTAGAAACGTATTAAGGTTGTGCTCCATTCTAACACTGTGGCACATCGGCCTGAAGAAGAAATTGGCATAGAAATTGGAGATTCACTTATGGAATTTTAAGGTAGAGCTGTTTTTAATTTTTTTTATGAGATTTACATGCTTGCACATCTGGTACCAGAGGATAGGTTTAACATCCTGAATGGAGCTAAAAAACATATTACCCAAAAATCTATTTGAAATTCCTGATTCTTAAATCTAATCTCCAGAAACTGAAGGTCGGTAGCGTTATTCGGAGGAGGTTGAAGTTTTGAAGGTGTGTGAATCAATAGGGTAAACACATTGTGGTTGTGATTTGGTCTTTCTTCTGGTTTGTATGTTTGAATAGAATAAGTGATTGAAAAGGTGTTAAAGCTTTCAGACTAGTTGTAGTTAATATATCCTGAAATAACATAATAATAATTGAAAACTTGTTTGCAGAGATTTTAAGGTGTAGTGTGTGAGGTACCATCACCTATACCATTGACACAGGGACAAGGAACATTGTTGTGATCGAGTAATATATATTGATCGGTATTAGTGGAACCTAATTGTACAAACGGGGGAACCTGCATTGATTTGGGGGATTTCACCAGAGGTGGTTTATGGGGGTGAACCGAGGGGCTCTGCCCTTCTAATTTCTAGTGAAATGGATGGTAATTGTAAAGGGCAATTACTATCCTATTTACATTATAATAAATGCACCCAGACTCTTAGCCTGCCTAGTCCATTTTGCAAAACGGACATCAGGCAGACCAGGCAGTTTTTCATAGGCGCATGCACTAGTGCGCATGTGGCAGTTATTTGGTGGCCATTGCAGCATAGAATCTTAAGCAGCCAGCTGCTGCCAGCCCAGGTTTGCAGTACTTGGGGTCCTCAGGGACCTCTCAGTAATGACACGTTGCAGCATCACATTTTAAAGCAACCCCAGGCGTGTACATTATCAGCCCAGTACTCCTGGGGCTGCCAGTGTATCATAAGGGGAGGGATTGCAGCCTGTGGGAGAGGGCCTGATGTCACAGAGTCTTGAGACTGAACCCATGGCTCCGTGAGACAGGGTCATGTGCTGCATGCTCGAAACAGAATACACTGTGCATGCTTCTTTGCCTCGTGTATTCTGTTTTGAGCATTCCAGCCAGCGAGAGCATTACAGGAGCTGCCAGCTTGTGAAGCACACACTCTGCAGGATGATGGTGTGCGCTCTATTTGGGTAAGTTGTCTTGATGTCCCACTCTTCACCCCTCACTCTTTCCCTTCTATCCTCTCTCCCCTGTGCTTGCTTTTCATTCTTGCACTGTCCTTCTCCTGTTGATCTGTTCTCCTTTTCCTGCCATTTCCTTTCCCTCTCTTTCTCTTTAGAAGCCGCAGCAGTCAGAAAGAAACTAGAACTATAGGGAAAGGGAGGGAAAGTAAAGAACACATCAGGAAATAAATTAGGCACTTTCTGGGCCTTTGGCAGCATAACAATTATAAACTGTGCCAGATTGAGAAGGAAAAAATAAACAATGCTCTGAAAGTCACATATCCCAGACCTTTGCGTGTTGTGTCTATAAAGTAAAATTAAATTAGGCAACTTGCTCTCTAAACACGAAATGTACGTGCTGGATAAATTACCACTTTTCTGAAACATCGGTCTTGGTTGTTTCACAGTCTAGCATACTCTAGAATGCTGCCTTCTAATGTGACCCCTGCTCCAATTAAACGCACTCCCCCTTGAGCACCTCAATTGGAGAAAGAGAGTAACATACACAGTTGTCGCTATATCGCCAGTGCAGTGGCATGCAACTAAATTCCATCGTCATTACCTTGGGCATTGTCGTGGGAATGAAACGAGTTGGGAATTGAAGGCTTCATCGTATAGCATTCACATGGCTAGGAACGGATGAAGATATAAAGAAATGCTTCGTAATGTTCCAAGTTTGGAAGGAGGACTCAAATAGAACAGACCAGTTAAAAAGTAATTACTACTTTAATCTGATGAAGACTCTTCAGATGGTAGTAGTTGGTTGTTTTCAATGCCTGTGGGAATCTTTACTCTGGTAGTAGTAACATATATGCTCTGAGAGCTTTACTAAGAGGCCCAAGTATTGGATGACTAGACTATGTAGGCTTTATTTATTTTAATATTTTAATACATTTTGAACCTTTATTCGGGTAAATAAGCATTACAATTTGTGCATTTGAATGTACAATAATTTCAAGGCATCTTCGGCATGGATAAGTGAGCACTGCCAGTTAGTGACAATACGCATGACAACATTTACAAATACTGAGCATAAGAACGACCTTCAGGATAGACCTATCGGAATTCACAGTGTCATATTAGCATAGAGGTTTTTATCATCATTTTCTACATTAGCTAGATCGGTTGCACATGTGTCTGTTGCAGTGTCGTCAGGGGTATGATTGTCTTCGTCAGTCCACTGTAAATAAGTCACCAGGGGAGCCCATATATCATGTGGCCTGCTTGCGGGGGTGGGCATTAGATTCCAGTATTCGCTTAGGTGGGTCTGACAATGTGCTGCATCCGCCAGCCAGGCCTTGGGAGATGGTGCCGGCTTCCGGCCCCAGTGAATTGCCACCCTACACCGGGCAAGTATCAGCAGCGTCGCACCCAAGCATTGGCTAACGTCTAGAATCTCCTTGAAATACCCTAAGAGGCAAGTCATGGGGCCTAGTGCAAGAGTGTCCGAGGTGATGTCGCTTGTGATGCGGCATATGTCACACCAGAAAGACGTGATTCTGGGGCGCGTCCAAGCTAGGTGCACAAAGAATGAATTATGAGCGGAGCATCTCACACAGTTAGCGTCTGCAGTCAGTCCCATTCTATAGAGAACTGTGGGCGTGCGGTACAATCAGTGCTTAATTTGTAAAATATGAAGTGCAGGTGCTGAAATGCTTGTCGGAGGCCACGCCTACTTTTCGCTGGCTCCACCCACTCCTCAACTGGCCCCGCCCACTTACTATATTAACTCCACCCAAATCTTCAACTGGCACTGCTAAAAGTCAGAAACGACTTAGTCCTAAGTGTATTAACATCATGCATTTTCATTGATCACCACCAGAATTACTAAAGAAACAACAATGCTCTTCCTATGGAAATTCTGACTGACCTACCTATATATCTACAGTTCTACACAGTATTTACAAATATACATACAGATAAACAGTGCATTGTAATAATGTGAACAGAGATATGGGCCTTGTTTAGCAGAGCATCTCAATATTATGAAGAAAGATCATGTGCCTCCTTAGCGTAGCTCGTTAATAATGTGGGGGGAGCTGCACCCACAATTCAGCCGGGCACCTAATAAGTCCCAAACTTAAGACATCTTAGTGACACAGGCATGCTTTCTTCAGCACTGCCATGGCAGTACTGTAACATGGTGCACAGCACAGAGTGGAGAATCTCTTGCCGCTCCATCAATGGCAATGACGATGCCATGCCCAATGCATACACAGTAAAATCAGCCTGCCCTTACGTAGAATCAACAGCATTCCATGGGTGCCATGCGCTGTGTATAACGTACGCTACTGCCGTAGTGCTATAGATAACATGGGATGGGAGTCTTCCAGTCCTTTCAGGATGGACCTGAACCACCTATGACCCTCATAACTTGTACCAACCTTCGCACTTTGCAGGCTATATAGACCCGAGCTATCAGTAACATCAGCAGTCTCTGCGTATTGCAAGCTGGGGTTCCAGCACGTTTTCAGTAAAAAGAAAACCCTGTGTACAATGTGCCTGTGTGTGGCCGGCGGCGGTGTCCGCCGCTCAGTGAATCTCATCATACATGCTACTACTACCACACAGTGACGTGACCTGCTGCGTCTGTCACTCCACCACCACATTGCACATTATGCCTTCGTAAAGGGTAATCAAAACACACAATGTTCTCTCTTCA
This sequence comes from Triturus cristatus, assembly GCF_964204655.1. Classification (NCBI taxonomy): domain Eukaryota; kingdom Metazoa; phylum Chordata; class Amphibia; order Caudata; family Salamandridae; genus Triturus; species Triturus cristatus. Next base: position 892,949,327 of record NC_140585.1, on the reverse strand, counting down.
GTTACGAGTTTGAAGTTACTTCTTGTAACCTGTTTCGTCGCGCTACAGCGGCCGTGCCGTTCAATGGTTCAAGATTAGAACAGTTGGTTCTAAGTGAAAGTCTGTGTGCCAGCCAGCGCGACCCAGACGATGTTGCGGATGCATTGGAGTAGATGCTGCCAGTGAGTACTGTCATGCAACAGCCGACAGCACCAGGTGAGACAGGGCCTGGCAGGCCTAATCAGTTAATAAAGCTGTGCAGCAGCCTAAGGCAGTGCAGTGCACTGCAGCAGTCAGTGTGTGTCCCGGGCCTGCAGTTGTGAGCATGTTGAGTGAGAGAAAGTTTAGTTGTTGTAGGACAGTGATGTGCTGGGTGAAGAGCACTCCAAAGTTGTGATAATATTGGATGCCCGAAAATGCTGTTGCTGTAAAAGCTCTCCTGGTGAGAGAGCATTGGGTGTGAAAACAAAGCAACATGTACTGCTCTACCACCCAAATTGTTTTCACCACCACTGCGAGAGCATGCTGGCTGTGAGAGTGCAGGTTTGAATGAATACTAGTGAGTGTGCTGGGAGGTTCGACAGCTTGCCCTGTCCCCCCAACACACAGTCACACAATTACAACCAGCCTGCTTAGGCAGGGGGATGAAATTCAGTATTCACTGCGAAGAGCGCCTAATTTTTCCAGCCAAAATTTGGGTATGTCCAAAAATTGATGTGCGCAGAGGACACTAGGGTCCGAGGGGAACTTTAGCATCGCCAGCGGCTGTGCCTGCTACTACAATCACCTGGGAGCAGGGGTTGGAAAGCATCCTAGGACAGGCAGAAAGCAAACAAAGTCCTGGAAGGTCGCAGAAAGAGGGTGTATCAAACCAGAGAGAGAAAGAGGGGATAAGAAGATGGGGAGGAGGAAGAGTGCGCGCAACGGATGATTGTGACAAAAGAAGAGAGAATTACATAATATATATATAAATATATCGTCCTCCTAGTTCGGTGTGCTGCCTCTGAGCAGGGGACCCTGAATAAGTCATGCATCCTTTCGAAATATTTGTCCCAAGTTGGGGATCTATATCGAGACAGACTCCTCTACAAGCCTCTGTGCACTGAATGTGTCTAGTTTTCAGAAATGTACAATAAAATCAAAAAGCTCCGGTTTCTTGTTGCCAGTTCTTTTGAAACCACGCCACTCCAGCCCTGTTTAATTTAAGCACGGCCGCTGAAGCACGATGACTCGGTGGTGGGGTGCGGGTGTATGCTAGGGCGTGGCAATCATCATGCAGCAAATGCGCGTGCAATCTCAAAAAATCTGCCCACGCTACCACGCACAGCCCCATCCCCCACAGATTCATAGAACCAAATCCAGGCCGGCAACAACACAAAACGGCAGCGGACGCCACGCCTTTAACATAAATGCATCCATGACTTCCGATGACCAGACCACCCAGACCCTCGGTCGCGCCACTCCCCAAAAAAAGCTTTGGTTTAGCATGGTGATGATGTCATGGCATATTATTGGCATCATCGATCATGACTACTACTTAGTTATACTGTCAGTGTCCGTACTTAATGAATTTATTTAACCTGTACTCTTGAACTGCACTGCCACTGACTGACTGGTTCCGTTAGGCGGGTCCCTGGAGGTGCTGCTGCCTGCTTGTAACTGTCTGTTGAACGGAAGACTGATTTGCGGTGGAGTGGGGTGCGCACATGCGGGTATGCTGGGGCGTGACAATTTGAAAAAAAATCTGCGCACGCTGCCTGCTGCCCCTGTGGCCTCCCCCTGCAGAACCAAAATCCTGATTCAGAATCCAGCACAAATAAAGGAATTAGTGTGTGTCCCATGGCGCCGGCCCGCCCACGCCCACAACACAGAACTCAGGGCGGCAGACGCCATCAATATATTTAATCCAGTGATTTCATTTCATGAATCTTTTATTGGCATCGTCGAACATGACCACTGGCTACTACTTAAAGTTATACTGTCCGTGTATAATTAATTTACCTGTACTTGGTAGCTTGGCCGCCGGACACAAACTGAAACTGCACTGTGACGGGTTCGTGGTTCCGTTAGGCGAGACCCTGGAGGTGCAGCTGCCTGCTAGTAACTGTCTGTTGAACGGATGACTGACTCGCGGTGGAGTGGGATGAGCGAATGAGGGTATGCTGGGGCGTGGCAATTGGAAAGAAATCTGCCCAACAACCAAAATCCAGATTCCAGCGCCCAATGATGAATTAGTGTGTCCCACGGCTCCGGCCCGCCCACCACCTGCAACACCGAACTAAGGGCCCGGGCCGCGGATGCCATCAATAAACATTTAAGTGTGATTCGATTTCAGGAATCTAAGTAACTGGCTCAACCGGCTCTGTCTAACAGCCGCAAGGCCCGCCCGCAACACCACTACTAGTCCGGGACACGGACTCTCGCTCGGGACTGGAGAAGTGGAGTGTGACCACCACGTGTAGCAGATGGGTGTGTAGAATGTAGACCCGGCCCTGATAAGAAAGTGCCGGTGCTAAGCACCAGCAAGCTCCGGCACATATTAAGCCCTGGGTACAATCTATGTAAATATTTGAAATGTATAAGGCGTAAACGATAATTTGGATAGAGTTTTGAGATTGATTGCAGCATTATAGCCACTGTTCAGGCGTGGGTTCATCTCCTAGATCAGACATCCAGGCAAGAAGTGCCCGTTCAGTGTCAACTGGGGAAGCTGCGAGAGTCAATGCGTAAAGTCTTGTAACCAGTTTGCGTGGAGAAGTGGCCGTGTGAATGTATTCTAGTGTAGCGCTCCGGGGGCGGGGAATTGGGGAAGGAAGCATTAGCGTCCCTACATTTAGCTCTGATCTGAAAGTATAGTAATTTATCTAGTGGGGGTGCATTCTCTGGAAGGGGAATAAATTGACCATTGGTATACAGATCGGCATTGGTGCTAATGCCTAGTGCGCCGCACAGCGTGCCATGCCAGTCATCTGTAGTGGGGGAAATGAGGGGTTGTTTGCCAGTTGCATCGCAGGAGCATATGATGTCTTAACTCCTGTGTGTATGCGAATCCCATCCCAGGCCCAACGCATGCATTCTACCGTGTCTATTTCGACCTTTGGAGCTGTGTAAGGAAGGAATATGGCCGTCCACAGTGTCCACGAGGAGGAGAGTTCAGTTTCGACCACGACATGTGGTTGGAATGGTGTGGGGTGTAGCCAAAAGTAGAGGAAACTGGCTTGAGCTGAGTATGCGTAGAGTTTGAAATTTGGGGCGCCCATCCCACCGTGAGAGAATGGTAGTGTTAGTGTTTCGTATGCTAGGCGTGGTTGGTGGCCCTCCCAGAAGAGCGAGATCATATTAGAGCGCAGTCTCTGAAAAACGTGCGATGTGAGCAGCATTGGGATGTTTAAAAACAGGTATAGGAATTTGGGCAGAACCCTCATCTTGGCGATTGTGATTCTTCCTGTTAGAGAGAGTGGGAGGGTTTTCCAAATAAGAATTTTGGACTCGAGCCAGTCCATTGCTTTGCCGTAATTTGCTAACCACAGCTCTTCAGTATTCCTTGTGAGCCAGATGCCTAAATATATGGTCGGGCCAGCTGGCCACTGTATCAGGTATTCCGTGGGGAAGGGATTGGTTGCATCCGTTAAAGAAAGCAGGATTGATTTTGCCCAATTGATCTGTACCCCGGAGTAAACACCGAATTGGATGACCTCTCTGGTCATGGGGGCTAGGTTTACTTGAGGTTCACGAATAAAAAGTGCAACATCATCTTCATACATAGATGTAACCAGACCGCGGCATGAGAACCCAATGCCCCTATGCGTGTGATGTTGCCACAGCCGTGCCCAGAGTGGCTCCATGGCGGTACAAAAGGGGGTGGTGATGGACGGAGCATCAGAACCAATCAAACACTCACACCCAGTCAACAGATCTGGGTTTGATCCATCACCGTTCTTTAGCCCACTCTGCCACCCCAGTTCAGACATAGCCATATGCAAATCAGTCTGACCCTGTGCCTCATGGGAACAGTCCAGCCCGAACTGCCAAGCCATGCCTTCCCTGGACCGGAAACAAGCTTCCTAGGACCGGTTTCTGGCATTTCAGCCGTCTTCAGCCAGGCTTGCTTGAATCCAGTGGCAAAGTGAGCAAGGGACTCACGTCTGAGCATACCCTGCCAACTTATGGCGAACAAAGCGGTACAAAAGGGGGTGGTGATGGACGGAGCATCAGAACCAATCAAACACTCACACCCAGTCAACAGATCTGGGTTTGATCCATCACCGTTCTTTAGCCCACTCTGCCACCCCAGTTCAGACATAGCCATATGCAAATCAGTCTGACCCTGTGCCTCATGGGAACAGTCCAGCCCGAACTGCCAAGCCATGCCTTCCCTGGACTGGAAACAAGCTTCCTAGGACCGGTTTCTGGCATTTCAGCCGTCTTCAGCCAGGCTTGCTTGAATCCAGTGGCAAAGTGAGCAAGGGACTCACGTCTGAGCATACCCTGCCAACTTGTGGCGAACAAAGTGGTACAAAAGGGGGTGGTGATGGACGGAGCATCAGAACCAATCAAACACTCACACCCAGTCAACAGATCTGGGTTTGATCCATCACCATTCTTTAGCCCACTCTGCCACCCCAGTTCAGACATAGCCATATGCAAATCAGTCTGACCCTGTGCCTCATGGGAACAGTCCAGCCCGAACTGCCAAGCCATGCCTTCCCTGGACCGGAAGCAAGCTTCCTAGGACCGGTTTCTGGCATTTCAGCCGTCTTCAGCCAGGCTTGCTTGAATCCAGTGGCAAAGTGAGCAAGGGACTCACGTCTGAGCATACCCTGCCAACTTAGAGTGGCTCCATGGCAATGGCAACAAGCATTGGCATAGCCAATAGGTCTCGCTTTTGGGACCTTATAAGTATTTAGGTATGCAGCACAATATCCTATAACTGTTGCATGGCTAAACACTTATAAGGTCCAAAAGGCGAGACCTATTGGCTATGCCAATGCTTGTTTTCTGATGCCGTGAACTGCTCCAAGATTGTTAGGAGGACGCCTGCCTTGCCACCGGAGACATCTTCACCTATCTCTGAAAGGACCGCACTAGCAAAGCATTGCATGGACTTGCCAATCATGGTCTGTTCTTCCATCACGAAAAACAAGAGCTTGAGTTTTCTTCCATCTGTGCGGTTACTATGTAACCTTCTAGCCATCATCGGTATTTAGAAAACAAAATAAGGACAAAAGCAGAGAATGGAAGCCCTCAGCCTTGGGTACCAGCAAATGCTTCATTGTGCCAGTGGAGGCCATTGGCAGCTGCTCCACAGCTCTGCTCATACCTCACACTTGCAGTCACCATGACATTTCACAAGAGCAGGCGGATGGGAAGAGAGTAATGTTTAAAGGGTACTAGAATGTTTAACTGGGGAGAGAAGACTGAACCCAACATTGCACCACGTGCACATCAACCAAAAGGATTCTTCCTCCCAATTACCCGTTTCAGAATGGAAATCATGCAGATGTTATTGTTGCCTCCATGTCTGTCCTCTAATGTAGGCGTGTGGTTGTGGTAGCTGCAGCAGTGTTTCAGGCCACTTCGGTCTGAAAAGACCACTATCTCTTGTGCTTCACTACCCTTGTTGACTTGCGATGGACGCCTTGCTGTTTGGTGCCTGGGATAGGTTAAGGAACCACCGTCATTTTGATTTCTTGCTGAACCAATAAAACTAGCTGGACAATTACAAGTTGGACACTTTCATTAATTATTATTTTTTGGTCCTTCAAAACAGATCCATCTCAATATGTACACTCGAGCAATATGATTACCATGAATCTGGCGGACTGTTTTATTTGTGGACAATTGACTCACTAGTGCAATACAGCAAGTTTTTATAGAAAAAAATAAATAAATAATTGATAACTCGCAGATTCTACACATATTGCCGGAGTTTTCCATGTTTATGTATTTACATACGGGTCTTTCGATGAGCGACGGGGCCACAAAATGTTCTGCTTTTTCCACCATCTCCATCATGCCTCCTTCACAATGTGATGTTGTTTCCACCTGCAGTTCTGTGAACCTGTAGTCCTCCTGTTCTGCGTCGCCCCAAATCGTTCACCATTTTCAATCACAACGGCAGTTACTGCTCAGTGCTCACTGTTCTTGTGAGCTATAACGCATTCAATGGCGTTGCTTGGAGCTGTGGTGTAAAGGAGACACCTAGAGCTGTCTTTGGGAGTACCCACGTTTGGAGAAGTTTCCGAAATTTCTAAAACGTCTCTCTTATTGTGAGGGAGAGAATTCCACCGCTAGATGGCGGGTGCTTGGTTTGTTCTGCACCAAATTATGATGACGTGTAAGCCTGGCTAAATGGCGCGTGGCAGGTCCTGTGTGTTTGCTTTGCTCACTCCTTTGTTACTAGTCCTTAGCGCCATGAAGTCTTTTTAAACAGCCGAGCGCTTTATAAATATATATATATATATTTTTAATAGCTTCACATTTTCTCATAATATGCATCGTAGCGTTTTTCTATGATCTGCCACTCGTTTAAAAATTAAAGCCACGAATAATGGCCTATTTATTACTGGGCTTCAGTGCTGAATTTGAACCCGTGGTTGCGGGGGCGGTTAAAGTGAAATGGGTCATCCAAATTAAAAGCGTGAGAGCATGGTCTGAGATACAGAAAGGGAGGTGAGTGGTGAGAGGTGAATGTGTGAGGCTCGTGCATTTCACAACGGAAGGCGAAGGAATGATAGAGGAGCTTGAGTAAGAATGGACATGACAGACAAGAGAAACTGGAGCAGTTTCATAAAACGAGAACGCTAGGTGAGTGCCTAGACTCCCACCACTAGCCGCTCTAATACCACCAGTGCAAGCAGCTAATGTGGCACCATTGCTAGTGGGGAATGGTACAGAGAGAGGCGCCTTCGCCTAAGTTGGAAAACATTCTGTACCAGTCCTAGGTGGTGGAGAGGGAGGTACAAGTAGGAGAAAGCTGGGAATGACACAGGAGACAGATAGATGTGTGGGCTGGGAGAGTGGGGTAAATGAGAAGAGTGTGATGAAATATATGCACGAGACTAGATCAGGAGGGGAAATAGAGAGCGAGCATGTGAGGAAGTGAAGATGGAAAGAGAAAAGTAACGGCGATCGCGATCAAAGCGAAAGTGATCACGATCGCTTGGACGGGAGCGCTGTGTGGCAAGCACGTGAGTGGTACGCGCAGAGCAGTGATTGGCGGCTGCACGCGTGCTCGCTCACATGCACTCAAGCTTTAGGCCACAGGCAGCACTTTAAAAATCCCAACTACAAAATGTCTCTCCGAGCCAGCGCATGCGCTGGCCTCAGCGAGACCTAAAAAGCATAGGAGACAGCGGACAACCTTGCCTGGTGCCTCTGGTGATGCATATAGGTTCGGTAAGTTGACCATTTATACGGACACGTGCCACTGGTAGCGTGTATAATAGCTTAATTTTACTAATGAAGATGGACTGAGCCCCAGAAGGCCAAGCAGGGCAAAGAGAAAAGGCCATTCTAAAGAGTTGAATGCCTTAGTGGCATCCAACAAGGCGGCAACTGCTGGCAGATCAGCATGGATTTGATGTATAATGGAAAAGATGGTGCGCAAATTGTGCAAAGTGGCATAGCCAGGAATAAAATCGGACTGATCTGGGCGAGTGATAACAGACATGAGAGGGAGAAGGCGGTTAGCAAGCAGTTTTGCATAAATCTTGTTATCTGTGTTGATTAGTGAGAGTGGGCGATACGAGTCGCAAGATTCGGGAAGTTTGCCAGGCTTAAACAAGAGAGTGATTAGTGCCTCGTGGAGAGTAGTTGGGAAGTGGCCCACCATGACAGATTCGTTATACATTGCGGCCAGATGTGGGATGAGGATGGACGCGTATTCTTCATAAAAGGCTGCCATCAGCCCGTCTGCTCCAGGCACCTTATAATCGGGGAGGCCAGAGATCACCTGTGCAATCTTTTCAGAAGTGAAGGGTTCGTCCAAATATTCCTGATGCGCATTACTGAGCCATAGCAGCTCAATAGTGTCAAAATAATGAATTAGGTTGTCAGAAGGCGTCTCGGCACCAGCGGTATATAAGTTAGAATAAATTGTAGAGATATTGTCGAGTATGCATTGAGGGGTGATGATTCTGCCCCCATAATCATCATGTAGTTCTGTAATGTAGGAGGAGGCGTGAGGTTTCATAGTAAATGTGCAAGGGTCCTGCCTGGACGGTCTCCCTCGCCATACCGGCGTGGTTGTGTTTCGCGGCCAAGGTGTGTAACCTCACATTCGGCTTCCGACTGGTATTCGGTCATTTTTAGGCATATGTCAGCTAATAGAGAAGGGGACGGGTTTCTGCTATAATTTAGGTCAAGCTGTTTGAGTTCCGCCTCTTGTCTCTCCAGAGTACCCCTAAAGGATCTGAGGACCCCAGATTGCCTTGCTATATATTCACCTCTGATCTCGACTTTAAATGTTTCCCAGAGAGTAGAAGGGGAGTCAACTGAGCCAATGTTCAATTACAAACATTGAACCACACGGAGCTCCTCTCGAAACACTGCATCGCGAAGCACGTGTGGGGGAAGGCGCCATGCAAACATGTGTTTAGGTGTGTCAGGGAGTCGGATGGCTAGGAGCACCGGTGAGAGATCCGATAGTGTTCCCGCAAGGTGAGAAGTAGACGTGATCCAGCCCAGCACATCTCGGGTGATGAGCCACAGATTGATGCGGGACCAGGAGTTGTGAGTGGTGGAAATAAAAGTGTCTTCGCGCTTCTCAGGGTGGTGGTGTCTCCAGCCGTCAGTAAGGCAGTTTTCCTGTATTATGGAGTGCAGTGTGGCAGTAGCCTGTGGGTGGAGTGTGCGTGAGCCAGAGTGATCAAGAGTGTTGTGTGGGGCAATGTTGAAGTCTCTACCCCATAGCAGTGGGAGTGGGCCGAGGGAGGAGATAAGTTTCCAAACGTGGGTATGGAATTCTGGACTGTCCGTGTTTGGGCCATAGACAGCAGCTAGAATCAAGGGTTGGGCATATCGACCTTCAGGATCAGTAAAGGTATGTGCGGGGTGCCATGGTAGGCCCTTCCCTAATCAAAATCACAACGCCCCTGGCATAATTAGAATAAAAGGAAGAATAGGTGTCGCCCCAGTATCTCAATCTGAGCCTAGCAGCATTCTGGACTGTCAGATGGGTCTCTCGGAGAAAGCAGATATCTATTTTGTGTTTGGTAAGAGAAGCATGTATGAGCCGGGCTTTTCGAAAGTCGTTCATGCCTCTGATGTTCTTCGTCGTGAGTGTTAGCTCAGTCATTGGGCTGATATAAGGCAGTCATGCGTGCATAATCATGGGCAATTGTCTTGGTGCTAAGAGTAGGTGCAAAAGAGAGCACGATGTGTGTACTGTCAAATGTTTTTTCCAAAGAAGAGTATATGGAGAGAAATGCAATCGTAAAACATGTCACTGATCAGTAGTTGAATAGTGGCATACATGTCTACAAATGACCCCCTACACTCCAACCCTCCAACATGGTTGAGACATTACCCTCCCGCCTCCCATGGAACCCCAACTTGGCAAACACAGACTTGTGGCAGGAATCATTCCAATGGGGTATGTGGGCTCAGCCAGGCATTTCCCCAAGAGGCAGGGTGGCCGAGCATGGCTAAGTCAAGCAAGGGGAGAAGGTAAGGAACCTAGGAGCATAAAGAAGGGAATGAGCCAAGGAACAGCAAAAATTCAGCATAAACATCTGCAGATATAGACTGTCATTGAATGAATAAACCAGGCTTAATCAATGGCAGGTAAAGACAGAGTCAGTCATTATCACTTCTGCAGTCCTCCTCGGTTGGCGACTAGTGATCGCAGGAGCGTGGCTTTTGTAGTTGCTTGGCAAATGCCAGGGCAGCTTTTGGAATAGTGAAGTAGCGAGATTTATATCCAAAGTCTATACGCAGCTTGGCAGGGTGCATGGAAGCATAAGAAAGATGAATTTGGAGGATGCACTTAGCTGAGAGAAAGTCTCTACGGGCAGTTTGCACAGATATGGTGAAATCGGGATAGAAGGACAGTATGTTGCCTTGATTTCAGACCTCCCCTAGCTCTCTCACCCTACGGAGTATGGCGTCATGGTCACGATAGTTCAATAAGCGAGCTACAATTGGCCTGGCCGGGGCCCCAGGAGGGGGACGTGGGCCCAGCGATCTGTGCCCATATTCAACGACAAATAGGCCTGACAGGACTTCTCCGAACAGCTCTCTCAGAAGTGTTTCCAGGTAAGTCTCCATTTTGTCAATGACGGTGGACGCAGGAAGGCCAACGATGCGAATGTTGTTCCTATGGGAACGAGATTTAAGGTCTTTATTTTTGGCACGAATAAGTTCAAGCACCTTATCCATATTTAGGAGTTGTTGCTTGTCTGCTGCACCAGCATCGTCCAGATCTGAAACACTCGCCTCTAGCTGCTCAATGCGGGAATCATGTGAATCTACTCGTTGGTTTACCTGATCCAGGCGGGAAGTGAGGTTATCAATTTTTGCATTGATAGCTTTAAGACTGGATTTTACCTCGAGGAGCAGAGAGCAGATGCTGTCATCTTGGGCTTCCGCGGTCTCTGTCTGCATGGCGCGCTCCCCAGCATTCTGAGATGGCCCCTCCAGCCTGCCAGCCCTACTGCCCTCAAAAGTGAGTCTGGATTGCTTTGCGTCAATCTTCCCCATGGCGGATGTCGAGCTTAGGGACCAGGTCGCACAGCACCAGTGTCGTTGATCAACAGATGTCTCCACGGCGTGAACAGCATGGGGAAAGAGTGTGGGTGGCTGGTTGGGTCCCAGAAAGGCCAGTAGCAATCAAATGGGGGATGGCAGGCAGGGGGAGCGACAACAGTACCTTTATGTACTTCCCTTGAAGTCAGGCCAGTGAGGAGGGTGAATGGGGGCCCCTCTGTTGATTGAACAAGTGCTTCAGCCCACGAATAGGGGCCAGGTCCTGGGCGTCGGAGTGTGTGCAGGGGCCCCCTGTGAGTCAGCAGTAGGGCGGCCAGGCAGGGGCTGGATGCGGACACCAGCCGTTGCACCAGCATCATGGCTGGCCCTCCGTCGGCTCAGCGGAGCAGAGGCAACTCCGGCAAAGGAGTGCAGAAGAGGAGGAGCAGGTAGGGTGGTTAGCCGTTGGATGGGTCCAGAAGGCAGGTTGATATTGCAGTGTGCGTTTCTACAGTGAGAAGCCTCGCACCGGGATGCCAGGAAGGTCAGCCGAGGCAGCCTGGAGTTCAGGTATTGCAGGCACGTGTGACTCCCACCACCTCCACTTCTTACTGGGCTTTTGGATGAGGTGCAGGACCAGGCCCTGGCCGTCCCTACAGGCCTCTGGGATGTGTCGTACCAGCCAGGGCCCACGGGGCTGGGCAGATGGGACCGCGCCCCCCGCACAGACCTCACGGTGGTAGGGGCTCAGGATCCAGTCAGGACCTCTGGCCACACACCGCGGCACCCACGCCGTAGTCTATGAAACTCGGCCTAGGCCTGGTCGCTGCACCCAGGAGGTCGGCCAGAGGCTGGAAGCTGGGGCACGGCCACGCCACACCAGCCACAGGCAATTATGCCGTGCAGGTCAGGCCACTCATTTGAAAGCAGAGGTAGGCGACCCAACAAATTGACAGGGAGTGTCAATACAAGGGTTCAGCTTGGCTGTTAGAGTGCATGCACAAGCCAAGTGTTTTCTGTCTATATCATAAAAGAAACGTAACATAAATTATTATTATGATGTATCTTCAAACTTCAAAAAAGTGTATTTCTTTAATATATGGAAGCTTTGGCATTAATAAGTCACATTAGAGCACTGCACTGAGAAGTACTCTTTCAAAGTTATAGTTTTTAAACATGAACCATTAGTGAAGTCATGTAAACTATGGACTTGGCCCAGATTATTATAGAGGAACATTATAGACTAAATAAATCAAACACAATAGGTTTTTCTACAACTGGTATTCCGAGCTCACATATTTGAAAGTAATTTCATTTGTAATAATTAATACAATTGAGTTTTGGTGAAATACAATATTTGTCTAAGATCACAAAATGTAAGTGATGTAGCAGTGATTTTTCCAGATTTTCTAGTTTTACTTTGTACAAATCAGCCACTGAGTGGGTATCTATATGTCTTTCATTGGGTTATGGCTTTTTTTATAACCTCTTTGCTCAGTTTTTATATAGTGCGAACTCATCTTGTATGTATTGAAGTGCTTTTCATGAGCACCAATTACATTACATAAGGTCACATACATTTTTTATAGGCACACGGGAGAGTAAGGGATTTATCCAGCATCACAGGATGGTCGGTCAATGCCATGAATTGAACCTGGTTCATGGTTCCCCAGTTCCAAACTTGGCAGCTCTGGCTGTAACACCACATCCTAGGTAGAGGGAAAGTGGGAGGCTGAGGCCAGAATAAGAACTGTGGGCCTGATTATGAGGGGCGGCAGTTTGTCCGCCGCATTACGACTTTAAAAGTCAGTGTGGCAGAGGACCGCCAGCTGCGCCAGGAACAGTTGTTCACTGGTGGTGACGAAGCTGTGCCACAATGTAAGATACTCAGAGGGACTGGTGCAGATCTGCGGAGCATATTGGTGTTCCTGCACCGTCAGTGAAATCATGACGGGAGCCCTGCCATGAAAAGGCTGTGCGGTGCAGGAACGGAGGGGGCCCTACAGGGGCCCCATACCTCCACCGCCACGGGGATAAATTCAGGGGGGCACAACATGTGCTCCCCTGTCTGTATTTCCCCAAAATTTCAGCACAGCATGGACGTCACCCTCCATGTCGTGCTGGAACTTTGTTTACCGTTCCCATTATGGCGCCTGTTTTTCAAGCACCACCATGGGAAAGGCAAAAGACTGTCCACCTTACACGAGTTCAACTTGTAATAAGGTGGATGGTCCTTGCGCAGCTTTGACAGTGCTGTGTCAATAGAGAGCTGGCACAGCACCACCAAACTTGTAATCTGCCCCTTTATTTTTTGCCCAGTTACACAGTAATAGTGCTGAAAATTGATCGAACTAAAAAACAAATCTCAGGAAGACACCCCACCCCCCGTCTCAAAATGTCAGGCTTGTGCGCATCGCTCACATGCACTATACTTCCCTCATTGCTCTTACGAGCACCACTTTCAATTCCCATCAGCCGCCACTGGATTTCACTTGCGGTTATTGAAAATATTCTTCAATGTTTGGGAAACTTTATTTCTTTTAGTAGAGCAAACAAGAAAGAGCTTTTGAGGTTATTTGTAAAACTGTGAATACGAAGAAAATTGTAAAAGAGGGTGAACTGCTGATAGTAGTGAGGTCGCACTTCATAGTGTTTCATGCTGGGATTGGTCTATTGTTGTTTTTCACGCTGGGATTGGTTGGTGACGCTGTAGAGCCGTGCCGAGATTGGATTTTTGGGGAAACATATAACACTTTTGAGTTTTTAAAAAGAGGACGTGAAAATAATAACTGAAATTTATTGGTCAATGAGAAATTGAAGTATACAGAACCAAATCAAAATATTTTGATTATTTGTGCTGTTTTATATTGACCTGTCATTATGAAATGTTTTAAAGATTTTCAGAATTTGGTGAGAGGGGCTGTTACTATTCCAGTACTCAAAGGTGAAGAGGAGCCTCCTGAGGGTACGCATGCATACATTATGACTTATGAGCATGGCTTAAGCACATGCCTTTGCCTTCGCCAATGGAGTAGGATTACTGAGAAGGAAGGTTCTTGAGCTTTCCTAGATACGGGACATTTAACACCAGGATTCTTGATCATTTGAAACGAAAATTATACGAGATGAAGCCACCACCCAGACCCATTCAATATGAGGCTTTTAATGCATGGGAGAAAGTCATAAGGAAAAAAAAAAAGGGAAAAATATCAGAGGAGAACCAATAGAGCAGAGAAGAATTATGTAAATGCTCGGTGAGGTGAGAAACAATCTGTACTTCTGCCCCCCTGTAAGTCCCTAGTAATTGGTATCCTGGTACCGAGGGCCTGCATGGTGAAGAGGGTCCCCTTGGGACCCACGCACTAGGACCATGCATTGCAGCTGGCATGTCCTTGTGAGGTGAAAAAAAGACCAAGTCGACATTGCACACAGCCTGTGTTCCATTCCAGCTAGCACTGCCTAAGATATAGGTAAGCCACCCCTATAGCAGGCCTTACCAGCCCTAAGGCAGGGTGCACTATATCCTAGATGTGGGCATATCTGCATAAGCAGGCATGACCCTGCAGTATTAGGGTTTATTCCTTAATATTGTAAATGCCAGGGAAGTCATAGAGAGTACATGGGTTGGGAACTGTACAACTCGAGTTCCACAGCACCATGATGGCTTCACTGGACCCTGGAGTGGTTGGTACCAAACAGCTCCTTGTAATAAATCCACACTGATGCCAGTGTTAGATTTATTGAAACGTACTCTGAGGCTACCTCAGGGGTGCCCCCTGAAAACATGCCGACCATTGTGTGGGCACTGACTGGCCTTAGGCAGCATGCCACACACAGACATGTTTCTGGACCCCTAGGCGGAGAGCCTCTGCTTTCTGAGACCAGACACAATGCACATCCTAGGCAGAGGTGTGAAGCCTCCAACCCCAGGATGGGCCAGTGGTCGAAGAGGAAGCTTCAAATGCCTGCCGCCTTGTAATGCAACACCCAGCTTCTGCTGCTAGCAGCAAATGGAAGTCCCCGATTTACACTATCACATTGGGCGGGAAAACCGACGGGAAAACTTAGAAAGGCTAGGAGGTGTGCCCACCTTTGTCAACTCCACCCCTGTGGTGGAGTAGGCGAAGTTAAGCACACTTTTCAGTCCCCGCCATCTTGAAGATGCGGGTACCCCTCCAATTAGAGCTAGGTCTATGCCCCCTCCCACAGGAGGGTGGTATAATTGAGGGTGTAGTAACCCAAGGTAAGGTGCCCTTTGGCCCTACCTCTTACTCCCCTAAAATGCCCCTAGTATTTAGGTGGCGGCCCAGTCCTGAAAACTGGATCTGTGATCACCTACAAAGAAAGAAGACAACTGTGCAGAGAAGACTGATGACAACTACTGCCTTGGCCCCAGCCCTACCGGCTTGTCTCCAACTTTGATGAGCCTGTGACCTCTGAAACCCCTGGGATGACTACTGCCTTCAACAAAGATCCAATCTCGAGTGGACCGCAGACTTGTCCAGAAGAAACCAACAACAAAGACTTCGGATCCAGGCAGCTCCGTGACTTGTGCCTACTCTACCCCCAATGCCCACGGCCTGAGTCTGATTGTCCACACTGCCCAGTGAGGTCTCCACAGTGACAAGGACTCTGAATCCAGCATTGGCCGACCTCTCCTGACCCCCACGATGGCACCTGCAGAGTGAATCTGACAGTTCCCCCCACTGTGACCGGCCCAGTAAGAACATTTCTGATGTCTAAAGGTACCCTTGCACCGGCAGCCCCCAACTTTGGTGACCTCGATCAACAGTGCCCCTGTGAACACCAACACCCCAACATACCTGTGCGGTCGCTGGTGTTCTGCCTAGATCCTCCGGTTAGACACTTGCAGGCTGTTTCCAAGAAGAAGAAACTCCATAGGATTCCATTGGGTGCCCAACGCTGTGTATGCACCCTGCATCCGGCCACGCCGCTGCCGCTGATGGTGCATGTTTGGTGACTGCTTTGTGTCCCCCCCTGTGCTGGTCCTACCAGCCAAAGCTTGGCCCCTGCAACAGTTTCACTCACCTGCATGTCTCCGTTGAAATGCATTGGGCTGAACTCCAATTTTGACCTCTGCACCCGGCCGTTCCTATACCGCTGGTGATGCAGTGTTGGAACTTACCTGACTCTTGCCCACTGCTGACCCTTGGTCCTGGAGACTGGAACTGTAAGTTGCGTACTCACCTGATTAACCGCAAAACTGTTTTCCCCACAGGATAACATTGAACTGTGCTGAAAATATTCTAAGCGGCGATGTTTTTAAAGTGCTAAGTATTTGCAATTAAAAACGTACTTACCTTATGGCGAAGACTGGTCTTAGAATAAAGTACAAACAAAGTATATTTTTCTAAAATTTGTCTGGATCTCCTTATTGACTTGTGCGTCCATTATTGATCACTGTTGTGCAATAAATGTCTTACACTCCTCTGTGTTAGGCCTAAGGCTGCTTGCCCACACTACCACTAATAGAGCACTTTGGGTTTTACATTGAGTCCTGTACACTTTTGGGGAACCCTTGGACTCTGTGCACGGTATTACCACCTAGTGGCAATATCATATACAGAGCCAATTTCCTACAGCAATTATGGAAGGAACTAGATTATATCCTACAATTACATCAGAACCTGGTAAGAAGTAAAAAGACAAACAGAGAAACAGGAAGATGAGTCAGATACAGATTTCGGGGATGAAATATCAGAACAAATGTTAAACTGCAGACACTCACCACATCCCACCCCTGTTGAGCAAAATGAATTAGATGCTAGTTCAGGTCCAACAGTGGCTTCTGTCCCTGTAGATCCAGGCATTACACCAACTTTTGCAAATCCTGCAACATGTACCAATAGCTGTTACCCAACCACCAGTTATAATTCCAACAAAGATACCAACAGCTGCAGTGACTAGCAAAGCCCCTGTACCTATCGTTCCTGCTCAGACTACAACTTGAGTTGTTGTCGGTGCTCCTCCAATAGCAGAAATGAGGCCAGATACTCATCATCTCCATCTAGAGGTGTTCCGACTCCTCAAAATTTGCGGATGGTTTTATGGAAACCCCCAAAGATGATATAAGCACTGATAGAAGGAGGACATTTGGTCTTTACTGCTCCAGTGGTTCCTGGTGATCAAAATGTTACTGAGGAAAGCTATATACCGGCTTGGGTTGAGGAGATGACAGGAAATAAAAAAGCAGAGAAGGTTGAAGCACAAGAAAAACCAGATATGGAAAAGAAAAAGCCATTACACCAACCCACATTGAAAGCAGAATTGGAAGAAATAATAAAAGGATGTTTGGAGTTTGAACACCTAGAGCAGTATCAGAGAAGATAATGTATTTGTGTAAGGAAATTACACAAAGAGCAGCTTTGGTGCACAGAAGGTTAACATACCGAGTGAAATGGCTCAGAAATATGACATAGATCTCAGTAATAATGTGAATCTACACTTGAGCTATAAGGTTCGTCTGGCTGATCCAGCCATAGAAAACATGAGGAATGCGTTTGCACATTGTAGAATTGATCAAATGCATTGGCAGATGGAAAGAGACCGAGAAACCCAAATTTAGATGGGGAAAGAAACATGAAAAGAAAAAGAGGGAGATAGTCATTGCAGGAAGCCAGAGTGAGCAAGATGAGGGAAAGGTGACATGTTACCCACTTAGAGAAATAGCAAGAGGAATGTATGTTCATCTTCCTTGGAGTCAAGGTGATCAGGCAGCATTCACAAATAATTTTTTTGAGAGACAAGTCGGCGCAGTGGTATGCACACGTGGAAAGGTTCATAAAGATCTCAAAGGTGTTGTGGACTGATTTGAATATGTTTTTTGACATTCTAGTACCTGCTGGTTATTGGGCTGAATGCAAGATTGCAGTACAGTGGCCTAAGGAAGAACCAGTGAGGGGAGTTAGAACCAATGCACCCTCACCTATTGTGATGGGAAAATTTGAAGTAGTAATTACCTTTTTAAATGGCAGAGTACCCCTGAAAGAGTTGGATTGGCTAAAGATTAAAAGAACTACCCAAGACCCAAAGTAAACTGTGCAAGAACATTATGAGAGATTATTGCAGGTGTTTCAGCAGCACAGTGGGTATGAATAGTCGGAGGAGAAGGATATGGGGATTTTCGTGCCCCCGTTTTAGGGCTGAAGCCAGAGATCTATTCACACATAACAAGAAGCGTGATCTGCTGGTAGAATAAATCACTAGATGAAATTTTGAGAGAGGCAAAATACTACAGGGACGAGCTAGACATGAAGTAGAAGAAAATAAAAGAGACATTCATGTTAGCACAAACAAAGCTGGCTTAGAAAAGTTTTCCGAACCCTTCTTTTGCAAGTAATCAAGGAAACATGCTAGGAATTGTAGTGTCACTGGCTGGTTTTCAGGGAAATCAAGGAGGGATGAATGTGTCACAGAGCAGAGGTAGAGATGTTATTGTGGGTACAGGTTGTGGAGCAGCGATTGCTGCTATGAAAAAGGTTACTGCCTGTCACATCTGTCATAGAGTTGGGCATTGGAAGATGGAATGTTGATATAATCCTGACAATGCTGGAGAAAATGTACAAATGTTGTGAGGTATGCAAACTCAAAATGTGCCCACACAGAAAATGCAAATGCCAATGCAGGGACAGGCTCCAATGGTACCTGTTGCACCTCCACAAATGGGAAACTCAAGGTTTAATCTAAATCAAATGGCAACAATGAATACGAATCCATTTCAGAATGATATGTCACAATTTCATAATCAAAACCAGATGACATTCCAAAAATTCGCATTTGAAAATGATGGTTCTGGCTCAGATAATTCTTAATGACGGTGCTTGAGAGGGCAGGGAGATTGCATACTTGGCACAGTCTTGGAGGTTGACCGGAGTGGCCCATAGGTAGACGCAGAAGCCTATGGTCACCCAGTATCTATCTCTCCCGGGGAAAAATATCCAAGTTGTAGGAGTTACAAATAAAAAAATAGTAAACCCAGTTTCTGAAAAAGCTCCTGTAAAAGTAGGCTTATTTAAAGAAAAGCACCAATTCATGTAAGCCCTGTAAACCTGCTATGAAGGGATTTGTTGTGCAAGTTAAATTCCACTATATATTGCATGCTGGATGATGTGGCATTCCAGACACATGATGAGAATGTAGAGTTTAAAATAATCAAACATCAGGTTGAGACAGGAATATTCCCTTTGCTAAACATTAATGAATTACCTGAAGATTTGAGAGAAAAAGTCAACACAGGAGTTTGGGATTTTACAGGAAAAGACACCTGACTCATTGAAGGTGTAGAACCAGTCCGAAACACTGTGAAAGCAAATGCTGCATATCCCTGAACACCACCATATCATTTGACACCAGAGAAGATTGCACAAATACTACCAGTGATTGATGACATGTTACAAAAAGGAATCCTGAGGGAACTAATTGGAATTCCATGCAGCTTTCCAATTATGGGCTTGCAGAAACCCAATGGTAAATACAGGATAGTTCAAGATTTGCGAATGGTAAATGAAAAAGTAGTGCCTTGTTGTCCCATGGTACTGAAATTACCACATTGTTTCAAATCCCTCTACAGTTATTGACCTGTGTCAGGCTTTCTTCTCACTTTTTCATTGCACGAGGTAAGCCAATTTTTTTTCCTTTATATACCAGCAGATGGTATTAACATGGTGCCGTGTCCCACAAGGGTATACAGAGTCTATCCATTTTCATCAAATCCTGAAAAGAAATCTAGAAACCCTGAAAATTCCAGGCAAGTCAACCCTTGTGCAATACATAGATGACGTGGCATCCAACACGCGAGATGCATGTGAGCATGACACCATTGCACTTATGAACCACCTGGCTGAAAACAGACACAAAGTATCTCCAGGGAAATTGCAGTATTGTCAAAAAGAGGTTCAATATCTGGAACACAACATTGTGAAAGGAGCTAAGAAGGTGTCCCTAGAGAGAGTGGAAGCAATCTTGCAAATGAATCCACCCCAAATTCAAAAGGAAATCAGAATGTTTTTAGGGAATGGTTGGCTACTGTAGACAGTGGATACCAAACTTTTCCTTGGTGGCCAAACCTCAACTGAGGTTGACACAAAGAGACATGTATGATCCAATTCCATGGGACAACGAATGTACAGAAGCATTCCTAGAGCTGAAAAATAAATGTTGCCATGCACCAGCACTAGGAATGCAAGAATATACAAAATAATTCACATTGTTTTGCAGCAAGAGAGATGGGTGCGCTCTCTCGGTTTTGACTCAAACACATGGAGGATCTCGAAAGCCTATTACCTATTTTTTACCACCCAAATCAAATGAAATTAATTCTTTATTATTTGGTTAATTAAAACCATAACAATGTTACATATGCACATTCAATATTTAAATAATCATTCAAACACTGTTGGACCTGGCCTCGTAGAATGGCCCTCCGTGCCCCCGCACCACCGAAACCTGGTACCTGCAGCCCAAGCACACGGCCCAGCCGACCCTCCCCACCAGGACACCCGCACCGACCCCGGACATCCCCGTCCATGGCCTCTCTCCTTTCGGCCACCCCGGGCCCGCGTGCCCACTTCATGCACCAAGATGGCCGCCCGGCCCCAGCGCGACCCAGGCCTAGAGGCGCCACTCCGGCTGGAGGACATCACGCTTCCAGGGGATGAGAGAGGGAGGAGCAGTTTCTATCGCACCTCTGAACTCTCCTGGGACGATGGGTTTCGATCGGCCCTCCGGCCTCCCTGCGGGCTGGCTCCGTGCCTGCTGGGTGTCTGGGACTCCTCCCGACCCGGCCCTGAGAGGATCAAAAGGCAATAGCAGGAAATCCCGACAAGCGACCCCCAGGTGACAAGACCCCTGCCTGCACAGACTCCGGACATCAAAGCGGGGTCGACCTATAACAAGGGGTGCTCTGGGTCCGTCCGGCAGATTCGGCGCTGGAACAACGAGAGCCTGCCGACGTGGTCGTGGCTCCTGGAACTGAACCAACCTAAGCCTGCTGAGTGACTCGCGGCTCCCTGAAGATCGTAAGACCTCCGAACGTGTGCCTAAGCCTGCTGAGTGACTCGCGGCTCCCCGAAGATCGTAAGACCTCCGAACTTGTGCCTAAGCCTGCTGAGTGACTCGCGGCTTCCTGAAGACCGTAAGACCTCCGAACTTGTGCCTGAGCCTGCTGAGTGACTCGCGGCTCCTTGAAGATCGTAAGACCTCCGAACCTGTGCCTGAGCCCGCTGAGTGACTCGCGGCTCCCCCAGACTCTCACGGTCCAGCCGGACCCCGACTACAACAACGTATCCCCCAGCTCGAGGATTGTGAGCTGTGCGCCGGATACGTCCCTGCTTTGAACCTTTACCAGAGACTGTCCCGCTACCCCCTACCTTTCCGAGACTCTTGAGCCCGTGCTCACCTTGTACATATTTGCAGTGATAACCTACTTGATTAAGATTGTTTTCTGAGAATACCCAGTGTGGTCACTCTGTGTCGTGTGGTGCCAGAAGTACGATCCTAGCTGCGAGATTCCTCCCCCTGGGGAGTCTCCCGCCAGTGCCCGGCTACGATACTACGAGGGTGGGTCTCAGGGTAGTCAGGACCCCCTTCCGGGCTCCTCTGAGGTCGCCGTCTAACATTGGTGGCAAGCGACGGGATTCGGGCCCATCACCTAGAGATCGCACCGTGAACAACGGACGCACTACCGACAAAGATGGCAGAAGGAAGCGCCATGAGCCCCGCAGAAACCAACGCCAACAGGGTGTTCCAAGTGGAGCATCTAGAAGAATACACACACAAAGAGCTAAAGCAATTTTGCAAAGAACTTAAAATCGCTACCACTGGTCTCAACACTAAGGAAGATTTGCAGAAAGCACTGAAAACTTGGGTGGAGACCGGGGCCTCCCGCCCGGAGGGCACGGGGGAGCGCCCCGACGAAGCCGAACCCCCCCCAAGTGAAAGCAGCAGCAATCAGGTGCGAGGCATCGTACCAGACGGGGGCCTATCCCCGGAAGAACTCGCGGACTGAGAGAGAAGCCGCAATCATGAACTCGAGTTAGCCAAACTCAAAATCGAGGGCGAATTGAAGTTAGCGGAAAAAAAGCTAGCGGTAGAGCAAATGCGTGTACAAGGCGAACTAGAAGAAAAGAAGCTCCAACCGGAGCACGAAGGAAGGAAGCTCCAACTGGAGCACGAACGCAGCTTAAAGGAACTCGAGCTCAAGGCCCGAAACGAGGAAGGGAGGCCCCCGGGAAACCGAGAGACGGCCTCCCCAGCGGAACAGAAGGTCCACATCCCCAAGGATGTGGTCAAGGAATATTATAAAAACGATGACATTCAGCAATGGTTTCGGGCCTACGAGGTCGCCATGACCTCCCATCGGATCCCGCAGAAGGACTGGGGGGCGGGATTGTGGGGGCGGTTTCTGAGCGAAGGAAGGGACACCCTGCTCGACCTACCCCTCTCCCTGCAGACCTCCTACAGCCACATGAAAGAGGCTCTACTCACAAGATACGGCCTCACCCCAGAAATGTACCGTCAACGGTTCCGGGACTGCAGGAAGATCCCGGGCACCACCTGGGTGGAGTATGTAAACTTTTTCAGTCGGGCCTTCGATGGGTGGATCAAGGGCAGCAAAGTCACCACCCTTGCCGAACTCACTGATCTCATGTTGTGGGAACATCTGGCTGCGAACTGCTTCATAGAGCTACGTCAGCATCTGCTGGACAGCAAGCTCACAGATCCCCGGAAGCTGGCTGTGGAGGCCGACCGCTGGACCAACACCCGGGTCTCCCGGGGCATGGTAGGAGAGTACCCCCGAACCAGTCAGGGACCACCCCGCCAGAGAGGGGGAGGGAACCAGGGAGGGCCGAGAGAGTCCCAGCCTAGCCCCCCGAAGACACAACCTCCACCTTTCCCGGCGCCCCCCCCACCAGTGACCGGGCCCCCTGGGAGACGGGGACACCGGGTGACCGTCACATGTTTCCGTTGCCAGAAACCCGGGCACTACGCCAATGACCCAGAGTGCCCCATGGCCACCCAAGTCTCCCCTGCGAGACAGATAGCCAACGTAGCCCTGGGGGAGGAGGTTGAGGAAGCCGAGGAGTGGGAACCCGCAGCGATGGCCCTAGTATCCCTGGGAGATAGGGAGATGATCCCTGGTAGCCTCCTACCCTCCAACACACAGAAATATGGGCAGCTCGTCAAGATCAATGGCCACCAGGTAGAGGCCCTGCGGGACACCGGGGCCAGTATCACCGGTGTCCTCAGGCACCTAGTCCCCGAGGAGCAGATCCTCCCCAACGTCTTTTGCCCCGTAATATCCGCAGACAATAGAGAAAGTATGTGTCAGGTAGTCCTGGTGCCATTTGAGTGGGGAGGGGTGATAGGTAAACTCAAGGTGGCCGTAAGAACCTCCCAGCCGGTCGACTGCCTCTTAGGGAACGACCTGGAGAGTTCTCCCTGGAAGCACGTAGAGCGCAAGGCCCACCTAGGAATGATGGGACACCCCGAGTGGGTGTGCGCCACCACCCGATCTATGTCAGCCCGACTCACTCCCCGGAGAGAAGTCGAGAGCACCCCGATCGAAGAGACCAGTACAGTCCCCGCCGAGGGTCCTCCCGTCCCCCCAGCAGAAGGGTCCGTCGCCCGCGACGAACCCGCACTATCCGACCCCGCCCCGGTCCCCGAGTTGGGGGATCTACCCGAGTTGGCCCATTGGCGCCACGAGGGCGGGCCCACCCGGGAAGAATTTTGCCGGGAGCAAGCCACTTGTCCTTCCCTGGTCGGGCTGCGGCGCCAGGCCGAGGGCCAAGCCGCAGGTGACCAGACCGGGACGCACCGAATCTATTGGGAGAATAACATCCTGTACAGTGAGCAGAAGTCGGTGGAGCTGGGATCCGGACGGGTACTGGTGGTACCCCTCCGCTTCCGAGATTTCCTCCTGGGCTTAGCCCACGACGTCCCCCTCGCCGGCCACCTGGGTCAGGACAAGACCTACAGCCGTCTCGTGACCCATTTTTATTGGCCTAAGATGAGAGCAGCAGTAGAGGCCCACTGCAAGTCCTGCCCCACGTGCCAGGCTAGTGGGAAGAGTGGGGGGAAGCGCAAGGCTCCCCTCCAACCCTTCCCGGTCGTCAGTACCCCCTTCGAACGAGTCGGAATCGACATCGTGGGACCACTGGACCCCCCCGCCTCCCAAGGTCACCGTTTCATCTTGGTCCTAGTGGACCACGCCACCCGCTATCCGGAGGCTATTCCCCTACGCACCATTACGGCCCCCGTGGTGGGCCGGGCCCTGATGGGGATCTTTTCCAGGGTGGGTTTTCCCCGCGAGGTCGTGAGCGATCGCGGCACTAATTTTATCTCAAAGTATATGACGTCCCTGTGGCAACAATGTGGGGTGTCCTATAAGTTCACCACCCCGTACCATCCCCAAGGGAACGGCCTAGTAGAAAGGTTTAATAGGACTTTGAAAGGGATGATCGCTGGCCTAGAAGAGCCCCTCCGGCGTAAGTGGGACGTCCTGCTCCCCTGCCTCTTGTTCGCTTACCGGGAGGTCCCCCAGAAGTCCCTAGGGTTCAGCCCGTTTGAATTACTCTATGGGCACCCCGTCCGAGGTCCCCTCAGTTTGGTTAAGGAAGAGTGGGAGGCAGCACCCCAGACCACCCCCCGAGATGTGTTCCAATACGTCCTGGCCCTCCGGAACCAGACCAGGAAGTTCCGAGAACTGGCCGAGGCCAACCTGGAGGCAAGTCAAGAAGAAATGAAGCTCTGGTACGACCAGAATGCCACTCTGGTCGATTTCCAGCCGGGCCAGCAGGTGTGGGTCATGGCCCCCGTGAAGCCTGGCGCCCTCCAGGACCGATGGACTGGGCCTTACAAAGTGGTTGAGCGGAAGAGTCAAGTCACATACTTGGTGGACGTCCAGTCGCCTCGGGATCCCCTCCGGGTCCTGCACGTGAACCGCCTCAAGCCTCACTTTGTGCGGACTGAACTGAGCCTCCTGCTGGCCACCGATGACGGGGCCGAAGATGAGTCGGATCCCCTCCCGGACCTCCTGTGTGTCAAGGAGCAGGATGGCTTCGTGGAAGGAGTGAACCTCTCCCCAGCCCTCACTGCCCAGCAACAAGCAGACTGCCGCAAGCTCCTAAGACAATTTGCCGACATCTTCTCTCTGACTCCCCGGGTCACCAACTGGTGTGTTCATGACGTGGACACCGGGGACAGCCCGCCGGTGAGACACCGAGCCTACCGGGTTCCTGACCGGGTCCGGTCCTGCATTCAAGATGAAGTCTCGAAGATGTTGACCCTGGGGGTGATCGAGCCCTCTGACAGTCCCTGGGCCAGCCCCGTGGTCCTGGTCCCGAAGGCAGCGGCCCCCGGTGTCGCCCCCGAGCTCCGATTCTGCGTGGATTACCGGGGGCTCAATGACGTTACCCGAGCCGATGCCCACCCCATTCCACGAGCCGACGAACTCATTGACCGACTAGGGGCTGCCCGGTTCCTCAGCACTTTCGACCTCACCTGCGGATACTGGCAGATTGCGCTTACCGAAGGGGCCAAGGAGCGGTCCGCTTTCTCCACCCCCGATGGGCACTACCGCTTCCGCGTGATGCCCTTCGAGATGAAAAATGCCCCGGCCACTTTCCAGCGACTGGTGAATAGGGTCCTGGCCGGGTTAGAACAGTTCAGCGCGGCATATCTGGACGACATCGCTGTCTTCAGTTCAGAGTGGAGTGAGCACCTCCAGCACCTCCGGAGGGTGCTAACCGCCCTGCGCCAGGCAGGCCTCACAGTAAAAGCCAGCAAGTGCCAGATCGGGCAAGGATCCGTAGTCTACCTGGGGCACCAGGTCGGGAGCGGCCAGGTCGCCCCTCTACAGCCAAAGATCGACGCCATCCTGGCCTGGGAACCACCCATCACACAAACGGAGGTCCGAGCCTTTCTGGGACTCACGGGCTACTACCGAAGATTCATTCGGGGGTATGGCAGCCTTGTCGGCCCTCTCACAGAACTCACGTCTAAAAAACAGCCAAAGAAGGTGCAGTGGACGGCTGCCTGCCAGGAAGCTTTCGATGCTCTAAAAAAGGCCATGTGCACTGCCCCCGTCCTCCAGGCTCCCGACTACGCCAAGGAGTTCATAGTCCAGACCGATGCCTCCGAGCATGGCATTGGGGCCGTCCTGTCCCAAGTGAATGACCAAGGCCTAGACCAGCCCGTCGCCTTCCTCAGTCGGCGGCTGTTGCCCCGAGAACAGAGGTGGAGCACCATAGAGCGCGAAGCCTTTGCCGTGGTCTGGGCACTCAAAAAGCTACGACCCTACCTGTTCGGCACTCATTTCAGAGTCCAAACTGACAATCGGCCCTTGCGATGGCTCATGCAGATGCGAGGAGAAAACCCCAAGCTACTGCGGTGGTCAATCTCCCTCCAGGGGATGGATTTCACCGTAGAACACCGCCCTGGTACGGACCACGCCAACGCTGACGGCCTCTCCCGGTTCTTCCGCCTCAGCGAAGAGAACCCCATAAGATGATGGGCAGTTCGCTACGGCTTTCAGCTGGGGGGGACGCGTGTTGGACCCGGCCTCGTAGAATGGCCCTCCGTGCCCCCGCACCACCGAAACCTGGTACCTGCAGCCCAAGCACACGGCCCAGCCGACCCTCCCCACCAGGACACCCGCACCGACCCCGGACATCCCCGTCCATGGCCTCTCTCCTTTCGGCCACCCCGGGCCCGCGTGCCCACTTCATGCACCAAGATGGCCGCCCGGCCCCAGCGCGACCCAGGCCTAGAGGCGCCACTCCGGCTGGAGGACATCACGCTTCCAGGGGATGAGAGAGGGAGGAGCAGTTTCTATCGCCCCTCTGAACTCCCCTGGGACGATGGGTTTCGATCGGCCCTCCGGCCTCCCTGCGGGCTGGCTCCGTGCCTGCTGGGTGTCTGGGACTCCTCCCGACCCGGCCCTGAAAGGATCAAAAGGCAATAGCAGGAAATCCCGACAAGCGACCCCCAGGTGACAAGACCCCTGCCTGCACAGACTCCGGACATCAAAGCGGGGTCGACCTATAACAAGGGGTGCTCTGGGTCCGTCCGGCAGATTCGACGCTGGAACAACGAGAGCCTGCCGACGTGGTCGTGGCTCCTGGAACTGAACCAACCTAAGCCTGCTGAGTGACTCGCGGCTCCCTGAAGATCGTAAGACCTCCGAACTTGTGCCTAAGCCTGCTGAGTGACTCGCGGCTCCCCGAAGATCGTAAGACCTCCGAACTTGTGCCTAAGCCTGCTGAGTGACTCGCGGCTTCCTGAAGATCGTAAGACCTCCGAACTTGTGCCTGAGCCTGCTGAGTGACTCGCGGCTCCTTGAAGATCGTAAGACCTCCGAACCTGTGCCTGAGCCCGCTGAGTGACTCGCGGCTCCCCCAGACTCTCACGGTCCCGCCGGACCCCGACTACAACAACGTATCCCCCAGCTCGAGGATTGTGAGCTGTGCGCCGGATACGTCCCTGCTTTGAACCTTTACCAGAGACTGTCCCGCTACCCCCTACCTTTCCGAGACTCTTGAGCCCGTGCTCACCTTGTACATATTTGCAGTGATAACCTACTTGATAAAGATTGTTTTCTGAGAATACCCAGTGTGGTCACTCTGTGTCGTGTGGTGCCAGAAGTACGATCCTAGCTGCGAGATTCCTCCCCCTGGGGAGTCTCCCGCCAGTGCCCGGCTACGATACTACGAGGGTGGGTCTCAGGGTAGTCAGGACCCCCTTCCGGGCTCCTCTGAGGTCGCCGTCTAACAAACACATAATACATATTGTTAATACGTTGTGGCTACACATACCATAAAACCATCCTTATCACCATTCATCAATGCAATCGAATATCATGACTACTAATTAAAATAATCATTTCAGGTGAAAAGTGCATACATTTTACTTACTGTAAAAACAAACTATTAGTTCATACCTGACTTTGATTTTTGAGTGCCTGATCATGTACAGAAAAGTACTTTAATAATTTACATTACAGTTGGGGATCAGATGGATTGAGACTTTTTATAATTGTAGCCCTAAATATGCTGATCCCACCAGCAATAAAATCTTTTCCTACCAAAGTGACACACATATATATATATATATATATATATATATATATATATATATATATATATATATATATATATATATATATATATATATATATATATGGGCACATACAAATCAAGTGAATAAAATCCTTCTTTTTATAACCGCAAAGTCTGCATGCCGAGGGACCGTTTTGTTTTCAGCTCAGTTGATTGTCAGTAGCTAGCCAAAACCGTCTCTTTAAATACTTAAAAAAGGTAAGGCTTAAATAGGGTGCCGGTTTGAGCACCATCCAAGCTTGTGATCGTTGGCTGAAACTATTTTTGTCGACCAATAAGGAATGGGATTTTGCAGCTTTATTAATCATTTGTTTAAAAGTTGTAAAAGGTAAGCTCCTATTCCATAACTCAAATGTACTAGACGAAAGTAGAGCTTTAAAAAGGTTGATAATATTTAAATTTATTGACGTTTTCAACCGAGTACTATAATGCATTGTTGAGCAGTGAGTGATCTATATTTAATCTGCTCTCATACCAGCTTTCATGGTAGCAAACATTCCCCTTAAGGTTTCATTATTAGGCCCAAATTTCAGACGCACCTGCACCGGCGATGCTTTTTTAGAGAGTTGAAAAACCCGCTTTAAAGTGGTTGCCTACAACTTAGTCAATAGTATTGCACGTTTCCCTTGCAGGGCGACGCTGGCGTAAGCTGCCGTTGGAAGCATTTCTGCGGCTATTACAGATAACAATGGTTTGAAGGAAGGGCGTCCCAATTTTTTTTGCCCATGTACAAAAATGCAAATACCAGGGCATTAGCTTTTTTTTAAACATGTATTATTTCTGTTCCTGGTATTTGAATCTGTTTTCAATGTAGACTCCTAAGAACTTATAACTGGTTTCTTCTTGCAACTGCTTTCCGTCCAGCCACATTTTATATGGAAGGCCAGGGCTGTTTTGAATCAACAATGTTTTGGATTTTACAATGCCGATTTCCAGTCAGTTGGCAGTAACATATTCTTGCATTTCAGTCAGTGACCTCTGAAGGCCAACTGTGGTTAGGCTCATTAGTACCACGTCATCTGCATTGGAGAGGTCAGACAGAGTTAGTCGACCCAGGCGTGCTGGGTTAGAGTTAATCTGATCAAACTGAGGTGCTAGATCGGACATAAACAGGTTAAAGAGATACAGGCCTATTTTCCTACCACCCTTGATCATGTAGCAGCAGGTCTTCCCGGTTGCGTTAAAGTGGTGGCCGCGATGAGAGCAAGTTTGAAAAAGAGAGAGAACACAGTGATGGGATACCGTGGAGCTACTGTTAATGAGAACAAAGATATAATATATGACCCATAGTAGGTTAACCCAATATAAATAGAATATACTCTCTTCTGACAATATTGTTTTGAGAGAGTGCACAGTGCTCAACCCTTCGATGCTGTTACCTGTAAATAATGATGATATTTGTAATGAAAGTGAACATGATTGTCTAGATGTCATGGAATTGTGCAACAAACCCTGCGATGATTTTAAGCATGAATCCCTGATAGACCTGATCATGTATTATTCATAGATGGCAACTAGAAGTGGTAGGATGAACACCATGTTCTTCTCAGTTAATCCATGTTTATCCACAATAGTCCTCGAAAAGTGCGTGCTCACTGGGTTTGTGCCTAGCCCTGTTGGCACGCAGATACAAAACCACACAGAGTGGGGCGCCATTTCACCCCAACCCAGTCACACAGCAAAACCGTATAATCACAACAGTACTCCTGTAATGTCAACCAGGTTTTCTCCATATTTTGCCATTTTGTGTCCAAATTTTCATCATCCTTCATATTCAAGCCACATGTATGGAACCATGCCGTTACACAAGCTTCTCATGCCCAAGTTGTGTCCATCCGGACCTCGCTCAAGGTCACGATGGCAATGCATGGTGAATTCAAAGCAGCGTTCTTTTATTTAGACCCAATGCATTACAGGCCCTTCTTCAGGGGTAACTGCAAATGAACAATCAGACATTCACTATTATTGCATTATGACACTTTTTACATATTTAATAATCAATGCTAACCATCTACTCATTTAAAACTCAAAAACCGAGTTCACCCATTATTAAATACCATCTTTCTACTGTTAATCTTTAACGTTGTTATACTTGTTTTACCCAACCAATAACATCCTGCTAGTGACTAACCATCTGAATTCACCCTCCTACCTACCCATGATACTGTGTATAATATCCCCATTCGCTCCTCATTCATACTTATTCAGCGCCCAACTCTTCAATCCTACCACTCAAACTTACACTCCATCCATTCTTATACTGCATTCACTGTCTCAGACTCCCCAAGTATACATTCTTATGCTGTATTCACGTTCTCAAACTCCCCGAATTACACCCATCGCCCATCCGTACTTTCTAAATATTCATAGATGGCTCATGTTTGAAAGTAAATGATGGCAAACTTAGAGCAGCATTTGCTGTGTGCACCTTAAATGATGTGGTCAAAGCTTCATGGCTTCAGAACGTTTTTTCTGCCCAAGTCGCTGAACTGATTGCTCTTACTAGAATCTGCAGTTCAGCTGCACACATGAGAGTCACCATATTCACTGACAGCCAGTATAGGGTTGGTGTTAACCATGATATTGGACAATTGGTCACAGAGGGGTTTTCTTACTTCCTCATGTACCCCAATCAAAAATGGAACATACGCCAAGGACTTGTTGGATGCTCTGCAATTACCAGGAGAAATTGCTGTTTGTGAAGTGTTTAGCTCATCAAGGAGGAAGCGGATACGTCGCCATGGGCAACCGATATGCTGACTCAGTTGTCAGGTATTGTGCATTGTTAGCCTGTTCCTTTAATGGAAATTTCAAACGTGAGTCCAAAGAAGAGAGCTCTTTTGTAATGCTGATGAAAGTTGCTGGCACATGGGATGGACTGAAGCAGGTGCAGGAAAACGTGTCAGAGGCAGAATAGAATGTTTGGGTAAAAGCAGGATGTGAGAAAAATGCAAATGACATTTGGGTGTCAACAGATGGGAGACCTGTATTACCATAATACTACCATGGATTCACACATCTAGGGAGAGATGCAATGGTGAGACTTTTCAGGCAGAGTTGTTGATACAACCCCAGACTAAGAATGTTGGCAGAAAAGATTTGACATTGGGAATTACTTGTCCACATTTAAATGTAGGGAAAAGAACACTTGTCACTCACACACACCTAGGGAGATAAAATTTGATGTTATAAAACGAGGTGCAATTTTTTTGACTACTGCTACCCCATTGTTTTTTAACACCTAGGGAGATAAGGTGACCCATTCAACGGGATGCAGATGGATTTTTTTCGAGATTGCCTTTACATAGCGGACTGAGATATATCCTAGTTATTGTGTGTGTCTTCTCAGGACGGGTGGAAGCCTACCCAACTAGAAGAAACAACAGTCTCCCGGTAGCTAAGATGTTATTACAAGAATTAATACCTAGGTTCGGCACGATGATTTCTTGAGTCAGATAGAGAAAAGCACTGCAACAATGAAGTGATGAAGATTATCTCTGAAGCCTTACAAATTGAACAAAGATTATATTGCAGTTACAGACCTGAAGCCTCTCATATTGTTGAACAAATAAATAGTACCCTCAAGTCTAGATTGGCCAAAGTCTGTACATCAACCTCTCTGAAATGACCAGATGCTTTCCCCTTGGGTTTAATGAGTATCCAAAGTACCACATACAGGAAGACGGGGTTATTACCCCAAGAAATATTAATGTGCAGAGCAATGAGTTCACCTACTGTTCCTGCAAATGCCCTTTTGAATACCACTGCAGATATATTATTGGATTACTGCAAAGAATTGGGTGATGTGGTTCCTACTGTCACTCATCAGTTTTCAGCTGCCATGCAAGACCCACAACAAGAATAGTGCCACAACCACAATTCTGGTGATTGGATCCTGATCAAGAAGCACATTTGGAAGACTTGTCTTGAGCCCAGGTGGAAAGGGCCCTATCAGGTAATCCTAACTATACACATTGCTGTTAAGTGTGCTGGCGTCCCAAGATGGATTCATGCTTACCACACCAAAAGAGTGAGCAATCCAGAAGAAGTGCCTTTGGTCTATGATCCTGAATGAAGAGCATTGGTGGTTGCAACACCAATTGAGAGGCCACCCAGACCAACAGTACCGGTGCCAGTCCAGCCACTGGAAGAGGAAGGGAGTGAAAATCAGCTCACAGAAAGTCAAGTGCAAGTACCTCATGCAACTCAGAGTGGCATGGAGACCTCTAACGAAAAAGAAGCAGAGATCAAATCACAGGGTAAAAGTGGCGCCGATGTGATACGAGGACAAGAAGAACCAGGTGAAGGAACCAACATTGGAACAAGGAGAACAAAACGACAAGCAGAATGGCCATAAAGCTCTGAAAACAAAAATCCAAGGAGAAGTTCATCAATAGCTCAAATTCCAGAAATAATACTCAAAGAGGCTAAATTTAGCGACAGAGGTGGCATGGATCCAAATCAGCAAAACTTAAGAAGATCGATAAGAGCATAAGTGCCCTATTGCAGATATTCAGCAGCTGAATGGTCATACTACATGAACACTGCTTTGAATGTCACATTGGAAGAATTGTGCAACATAAATCTTGAACTATTTGAACCGCCCTAAAAAAGAGTAAACAAGACTGAAATAATCTGAAGAAAACCTGAAGCTAAACGGAATTGAAGAATATTTTAACTGTGCTTATTTGATGCTTATTGTCTTAGTTCTTTGTTTTACATAAGATCAATCTAGGTCTTAGCTGAAAGCTACAGAAGAATAGGGATAATATTGTAGAAGAACACAGAGAAGGGTTAAGGATTGTCTGGTTATAAGCTTGTCTGCTGATGAAAAAATAATATTAACTGTATCAAAAAAGCTACGTACTTAAGCTTCCTACAAGCTAGTGAACTGTTTTTGAACTGACTCAGAGAATGTGCTGCATTAGAAATATGTGTAAATATATAATGGGTTAAATTTTTGTAATAACATTAATAATGATCAGTACAGTACTAATAGGGTTTTACCTAGCTTCAGAGTCAGAGCCTAAAGCAAAAAACATTAAACCTCTTTACAATATTAGAGAGGACCCCTTTAGTTACTCCTTTATAAAACTATAAGATGAATGTTTTTACTGCTAACTTTTTTTCTAGGTTAGTACAAGAATACACTAACGCCATGAATGCAAAGGATTGTTATGTATGCGCACACTTACCTACTTCAGTTTCAGAAGAAGTTACCTATTACCACATGCCTTTATCTTACGTTATTCCTTTCAGCATCCTATTGTCATTAGTTTATAGTCAAGTATATTTTGAGTATTTCTATTCTAATCATGATCTTATACTTTCCAGGGTACCATAAATAGAGAACACAAATTAACACTCACAAACAAAGGGAATGGACACAGCCAGGTATTCTTTCTTTCCCTTGGACCCATAGATAGTGTGAAAGCTTACAAAACAATTTAACCTGTTTATTGCGCCCAATAAAGAAGGCTTATATAATGACTTTAGAAAAAAGATGCACTAACATGACAAGAACTAGACAAGAAGAGCTATGCTCTTAGAGAATGCTTGGAAGAAGGAACAAAATGATTTTATGAAGAAGACGGTTTACCCTAAACTGATTCTTGACAGCCAACAACAAAGGGGAAATTTGTGTGAACAGAAGATGGACACCCAAAAGGACTAAACATGTAGGAATTAGTAGTTGTGAACACACATTCAAATTTATAGGGGAATCTTGGCAAATTTTACAGGGAGATGAAAATGCGATTCCAGGGGATTATTACATTTGTGGACAGAATGCCTTCTTCTTACTGCCAGCTGACTGGGAGGAAATCTGCTAGTTAAGCATAGTAATTCCATAAATGTACCATATGAAAAGTTTAGATGCATGAACATTAACACCCGCAAGTAGACAGAAACGCAGTACAAACAGAGAAACTGGACTAGTAGGAGACACATTTGGAGCTGTCATTCCACCTGTAGACGTCATCTTAAATGGTGAGAAGATTAGAAAGTTGTCAACAGTTGCCAACAAATGGCAACCAGCACCTCCGAAGCTTTGCTTGTAATAAATACTGAACTAATTGCTACACGGTCAATGGTTTTACAGGACTAAATTGCCCTAGAAATCTTACATACAGAAAAGGGCAGAGTCTTCAAAATACTTAAATTAACTCATTGCAGTATATACATACCTGATGAGAGTAGGGAAATAGAAGGTTTCACAAAGAATTTATCACGGTTAGAACCTGAATTGCGTGGATTGGAAACACCAAGTTTGTTTGAACATTTGTGAAAGGGACTTGTCACAATTGGAAACTGGTTTTCAACAGCAGGAAAGGGTATATTGAAGGCTATTTTAATGCCAGTAGTGATAGTGGTATAGAACGTGGTGGTCCCAGTACTAATACATCAAATAGTGTAAAAGAATGCGATGAAATTAGATCAAAAAAATAAATCAAAAGAGAATGAAATAGCTGTTAGAGTGTTATTTAATCACACTCAACACATGATACAATTTTTAAGACATACATTTTACAATGATCATTAAAAACCATAGTTGATGTGCCCAACTAAGTGTAGGGAGAGAGGGGATGGTGACTTGAGTGAGGTAGTGAGGTAAGTGACAGATAATTCTAATAAGTATCACAATCAAATTGATGGGCATGCATTTCAATGCCACATATTCTTAAAACAGTCAAAATCAGATAGATAACAATCAATTACACAGCCATGTAATGTGGAAAGTCACAGTGCAACCTGCACTGTTGGCAATATTGGCATCAGTAATGTGTCGACGTTTCGACCCCTTAAAATGTGTAGGTTTCTTCAAATCCTTACTGGCGGGGTCTTCCTCAGGACGGAAGTGAGAGTGGGAGGACAGGGGCACCTAAGGGTATAATAAAATGAGGAATTGTCAGGGACAAAAGTGAATTAGGGCGAAGATGTATGGCAGGTATGGATCACTATATTTACCGTATCTAAATTAAAAGATATAGCCTTGTGGGCGCAGCAGGACGTCAGAGGCAACGAGGGCTTCAGAGGCTCCAAGAGAAAGGAAGTGGGGAGAGAGTGATGACCACCTGTAGGAATAAGGTGTCAGTCAAAAACCTTGTAATGAATCAAGGATCATGTGAATTGGAGAGGCCCATAATGGTTAAATGGCAAACTTACTCAATAAAGACGGAAGAAATCCATGCTAATTCTCCAATGCAGTATGAATGCTGTTGGGAACACTGTGGCCAGCAGAGAATTGGTCCACAGGTGATAACAGTCACGAATCACTGTTGTGAATTAAATTTAAATTGATCTAGAGAAAACAAAAACGGGGGATGGGTCATCCGTCAGTGCTAGGACCTGTGGTCAAAACTGTGAAGTGAAAAGATCACGAAAGGGCGGGCATAAATGATGTGCAAGCACTATAAAAACGCGTAGTGTGGCTTAGGGAAATAAAGCATTGAAGTTTATAAGGCGCATGCCTGCAAGTGCGAAGGATAATAGACAGACTCAGATGACACAGCGCGCAAGAATGCTTAAGGGGATTGCACGTTTGTACAGTGGTGGTAGCGATATGCAGAGTGAGCGGCATAACACGAGGCCGCTGATTATAATTAAAAGCGATCCCCAGAGTGAAAATGCTTACGCCGTGCTGGGTAAAAGTGACACAACGCGCATGGATTGCTTAAGGCGTTCTCACGTTGGAAAAATTGCAGGTAGCGATATGCAGAATGAGCGGCATGTCATGAGGCCGCTAAAAGTCCTTGAATCAACAAACGCGATCCCCAGCATGAAAATGCTTACGCCGAGCTAGCAATGCCGTGAACGGAACGTTCACACACCCCAAAAATGTGCCTGGCAACTCAACCAAACTTAATGCGGGGAAAGAATTTATAAACATGTGGCCCAATAGTTATTATTTTTTTTATGTTTGAAAAGCTTTATTCAAGAAGGAAGAAATACAAAGGCATCAGCCGCAATATAAGAAACAAACAAATGGAATAAGTTACATTAAACAAGCTAATGTCATTAAAAGAAAAATAGAACAAAGCATTTTATAAATTTTTAAGGAAAGATGGGACGGGAAAGGGGGAAAGGAGGATCAGGAAAATAAAGGGGAAAAAGGGGAAAGGCAAAAACATATTATATAATAAAAGATCCTTAAACCTTGCTATAAAGAAGGAATGAAAGCTGTAGGCATTACAACAGTCAAAATGTTACACAGCAAACCCAACAGTGTCATAACCCAATCTGATATTATTAAAGTAGAAGGAGGAGGAGTAACACCCTCAAGGTGGTTTAAAGTTTTCCGAAGTGATGGCGGGAACATTCCTTGGGGCCATCCGGTCTAAGTATGTGGTAAGAGGCAGCCAAAAAAGATCCCTATTATGTGTAGGATTACAGAGGGAAGCGAAGGCCGTATCTAGTCTGTGAAAGTGACACAAGGAATTCCACCAGTGACGGATGGAAAGGTTAGACAGGGTTTTCCAGTTAGAGGAAATGTGTTGAAAGGCGAGAGCAAGCATGAGGTCAAAAAGACCATGAGAGCATAGAGGGAGATTTAAAGAATCAGATAAACTGCCTAAAAAGAGAGTAGGAATTGAGTATGGAGAAGGGAGAGTGAAAATACAAGAAATATAGAGCCAGACAGACTTCCAGAATTGGGAGACAGAGGGACATAAAAACAAGAGGTGAAAAAGATTAGCATTGGGGGCAGAACATGTCCAACAGCTAGAATCAGAAGAGGAAGAAAAACGGGCTAGAGAGAGTGGAGAGAGATATAGTCTATGGTATAAGTAGAATAAAGATTGAGTAAGAGAGGCCGAACGAGAGATTTTCAAAGATCTAGACCAAAGCTTGTCCCACAAGGCGACGGGCCAAG
Organism: Triturus cristatus; assembly: GCF_964204655.1. Classification (NCBI taxonomy): domain Eukaryota; kingdom Metazoa; phylum Chordata; class Amphibia; order Caudata; family Salamandridae; genus Triturus; species Triturus cristatus. Next base: position 892,912,655 of record NC_140585.1, on the reverse strand, counting down.
CACAACCCAGGTCTTCCTCCCAAGCAAGTTCTAACTTAGTTTTAAGGCGCTCTGGATTAGGGGATAAAAAGAATTTGTAAATGAGAGAAGCCTTGGGTAAGGTTAAGAGAATTTTAAGAAGAGGTGCTTGGGAGAGCGAAGAAGGGGAGAGGGGAAGAGAGTAAAAAACATCCAGAATAAGCGTCATTAGGACAGCAAACTTCTGGAAGAAGGAGCGCGGACAGCGAAAGGTCAGCTGAAACTGGGGAAAAGAACAAGGGGATGCTCCGTCAAAAAACTGGTTCACCCAAATGATGCCCATCGATCTCCAAGACTTCCAGAAGATGGGTCTATTTTTTATTAGAATAAGGGAGTTATGCCAGACAGTGGAGTTCAAGAAGGAATCTCGAGTAGTAGGTGTAGGGTTGAAGAGTGGCTTTAGAAGAGAAGAAGTATGTTTAAACAAGGGAAGAGCATGGTGTGAAACCCTAGCAGAAAAGCGAATAACCTCCTCAAAAGAGAAGGGTAGTAATAATGTATGTTCGATGGAAAGCCAAAGAGGGGCAAAAGCAGAAGGGACAGAAGCAAGCCATCTAGATGCCTGGCGAAGGGAAAAAGATTTATGATACATACGGAAATCTGGAAAGTTGACCCCACCATTAGCCTTCGATTTACGGAGTGAAGCCAAAGAGATTCTAGATCTTTTCTTGTTCCAAAGGAAGCGAAACAAACAAGAGTCTATACGTTTAAAGAAAATTGCGGGGATATGGACAGGTAGCATAGAGAGAACGTAAATTAAAATAGGAGCGATCATCATTTTGATGGAGTCTAATCTCCCCCACCAAGAAAGAAAAAGAGGATTCCAAGAAGAAAGTAAACGTTCAATGCGGGACAAAACCGCTGACATATTTAGAGCAATTGAAGAAGAAACAGAATTAGAAAACCATACTCCTAGGTATTTGATTTTAGAGCCATTCCAAGCAAAGCCCGTGGGGGCAAAGGCATGAGGAGTGCAAAATTTCGTAAGGGGAAGAATTTCAGTTTTATCGGAATTAATTTTGTAACCAGAAACCTGTGAGAAAGACTCGAATTCGGACAGCAACGGGGGAATAGATGTTTCTGGAGCAGAGATGAAAAGAAGAATATCGTCTGCGTATGCAGAGAGTTTCAGTTGCTTGTCACCATAAGGAAAACCAGTGATGGTATTATTGTTTCGGATAGACGATAAAAAGGGTTCAAGGGCAAGAACAAAAAGCAAGGGAGATAAAGGGCAACCTTGACGAACCCCACGCTGAAGAGGGAAATACGAAGAAACTTGACCATTGACCAGAACTGAAGCCTTAGGGGCAGAATATAACAGAGAAATAAGAGAGATGAAGCGAGGACCAAAGCCATGCCAGCGCAATGAAGCAAATAGGAAAGACCAGTCAACTCTATCAAAGGCTTTCTCTGCGTCAACCGAGATTGCCGCTAAAGGAATAGAAAGAGATGGAACTTTATTTAGTACATTAAGGAAGAGACGAGAATTATCAGATGTCAACCGACCCTTCACAAAGCCACACTGCTCCCCACCAATGAGATGGGGCATTAAGGGATCAAGACGTAGAGCTAATACTTTGGCAAACAACTTATAATCAACATTCACTAAAGAAATCGGGCGGTAGTTCTTACAGTATTTGGGGTCGCGGCCATCTTTAGGGATAAGGCAGATGGTAGCTTCTTGAAACGTGCCTTCCGCTCTCCCCGATGAATGAAACGATTGAAAAAGAGACAGGAGTTTAGGAAGTAGCAGGTCAGAAAAATGTAAATAAAATTCAACTGAAAAACCATCAGGACCTGGAGTTTTGCCTTTGGTAAGAATAGCCAACGCCGTGGAGAGCTCATGTAAAGAAAGGTCAACTTCCAGATCCGGGAAATGAAGATGAGACGTCAAGGGCTTAGGAAGTTTGTCAAGGTAAGCTTGGACAAGAGAGGGAGAGGGAGAAGACTCAGGTGTATAAAGGGTACGATAAAATAATTGAAATTGTTCAAGGATATCCTGAGGTTTATGCAATAACGTATTGTCAAGAGGAGCCAAGATGGCGGACGGACAGGACGTCTGAGCTCCCGGCTCCGCAGCCCGTCTGCTGTTTACATGACATCCTGATCTTTAATCCTGCCTACGGCGCGAGCAAATGTAACCACGAATGCGCTGATACTTCCCGCATTCCTCCGATGTTCCCGCCGGCTTTTTTGGTCGAGGATTCATAGAGTTTGCCGACTTTGGACTTTGCCCACGCATTCTGGCCCGACCACCACCGCCGGACACCGCTTATCACGTACGGTGAGACGACCTGGGGCTGGACCGGCGCCGGGGGAAATGTGACCGGACGTGGAGTGGGCGGCCTGGCGGAGCCTTCTTCGCGACGGAGAGAATTCCTGTACGATTGGGTCCGGGCTGGCGAATCTTCCTTTGTCCTCCTACCAGCGGTCAGAGCGGTGACCGTTTGAGAGCGCCCACCACCCGCATTGCAACACAGCCGAGGGCTCTCCCATCGTGTGAGCCCCGTATAGCGAGCAGCAACTCCTCTTGCCCTCACTATTGTTCCTCCGTCCTATGGAGTCGCCCTCACCCCTCCGAGGTGGGCTGGCGGCGGAAATGGTGTCGGCGCCGGTCTGCTTCGCCGGAGAGGCGGAGGCCGCCATGTCCCTGACGCAGGCTTCACTGCCTGCTGTCGAGCTGGAGGGTGTCCCGGTGGCGCCTTTACATACAGTCGGCATGCTGCAGCAGGGAGCAGACCTGACCTATGGTGATATCCTTCTAGCCCTGGGGGACTTGCGGGCGACATGGTGCCAACGCACTCGAGAACTGGAGTGGAAGATCGATGCTGCTATGCCATCCAGGGAACTACTGCGGTTGTCTGACCCCCCAATGCCTCTCATTCCCTTTGAGGCGGATACAAATTGGCGACAGGGGGGTACTATGGATCGTCCTCTCCCTGGTTACAGTGTCGAGGGTTTGTCTAATGATCAAGTTGCAGATACAAAGCTCCCTTCCACTTTACAAGCTGAGACTCTGCCTCTGCGGGTGTTGCCGTGTCTGCCTCAACATCGCCGGAGTGTGTGCCGTTCGGTGGGGAAAACTGTGTTTGTCACTATCGATGTGGTGATGGTCTATGACTGGGAACTCTCGCTTCTTCTCCCTCTGCGTCTTCTTTGCCGTGAGCGGCCATCTTGCTCCTTTGTTCTGCCTGAGGTACACTCCCAGCGGCGGCCATGTTTGGTGGGGTCTCCGCGTTCAGGCCAGGGTTGATGTTGCCTCCCTTGATGATCCTGCTTGACCGCCTGGCATGACCCGGACTAGAATATTTGCTTATGTATCGGTTGTGCCGCATGTGTGTAAATTGCTACTGTTTACCGCGGGGGTGGATCTGTGGGGCCGCTCAGGATCGGGCCGGGGCTGGGCGATTTTCTTTAGTTTGCTGTACGTATTGGCGGGCGGGGACTAGGATGAGGCTGCTAATTATCTGCTTTGCTCGCACATTTGAAATGGAGTCTCCCCACCTGCCGCTTTGCTTGCTTCTTCAGTTGTGCTGATGATTTTCAGGGTGGGGGATGCTTAATGGGCTGTGGTGACCGGGAGTATGTAACATTTCCTCCTCCTGCCTTCTCTGGGAGTCGGAGACTGGGAGGTTATTTCCCACTCTCCGGACTCTCTTTCCTACTTGGGGTTCATTTGGGGCGACAGGCATGCCTATTGGGGGGGGGTGGGCCATGGCCTTCCGCTGGTATGCAGGGTGGGGGGATGGGATGTGTTCTATGTCTTCTTCGTCTCTATGGCCCTCTCTCTCTTTCTTTCTCCCTTCCTCTTTGGTTTCCTTTTCTTTTATGTTTCTTTGTTTCTTCGGGGTCGGGGTTCAGTGTTAGTAAGGAGCTTATTGTGTTTTATCATTCTGTGGTATAGTGTATGCTCTTCGTCCCTGGATGGTGGCCACCTGTCTCCTTACCAATGCCTTCCTATATAACGCTTCCTTCTGGGTGCTCCGTGAACGGTGATGTCTCTCCTGGTCAGTGATTAGCTTCGGCTCTGTTCGAAGTACACTACGTTGTACTCGACAAAACCATAAAATTAAACCTTTTCTTATCCTGACATTATTGTTCTATGTTCTCCAATGTCATAGCGGCCGGCCCCGAGGGGGTTGTAGGCAGACGCTGTGTATTGTGCATCTATCGAAATAAAGGTTTTTAAAAAAAAAAAAAAAAAAAAAACAATAACGTATTGTCAGAGGAGTAGATGGAATCAATGAAGGAGCGCTCTTTGCGTGATTTGAGATAATTGGCTAGAAGCTTCCCAGATTTGTTGCGACCACCATAAAACCGGGCAGAACTCCGAAGAAGCATTGACGAGGCATTATCGGTAGTTGCTTTGTTAAAATCTAGTTTGGCACGAATAAGTTCCGGAGGTACAGAATTCTTAGGGGAAGAATAGAACTGGCGCTCCAGAGACTTAATATGAGCTAATGTATCTTTCCGCTTCTGAAGAAAGCGTTTCTTTTTTTTGGAAACAAAATCAATGACAAATCCGCGCGCAGTGGCTTTAAAGGAATCCCAGAGAAGATGGGGAGAGATAGTAGAAGCATCATTTAATAGAAAGAAATCAGTAGCAAAAGAGCGGAAGGAAGAGGAGAAAAGGGGGTCAGTGAGTAAAGAGTTGTTAAAGCGCCAACGAGAGGATCTGGGAGGAGGGGAAAGAAGGTCAAGATCTGTTACAATAGGAGCATGGTCAGAGATAAGGATAGGTTCAATAGAAGACGACAGCAAATTTTGCGACAAGGAAAGAGAAAGAAAGATATAGTCAAGACGAGAGAAAGAGGAGTGAGGAGGAGAAAAAAAGGAATAATCAAGTGTGTCAGGGTGTGAAAGTCTCCAGGAATCAATGAGAGATGTTTGAGAAATGGTGTCGAGAAATTGTTTGTGGGGCTTGTGGGGTATGAAACGAACACTTGACTTACGATCAATAAAGGGGTCCACAATCTGGTTGCAATCGCCACCTAAAATGAAGAGGTCATCTTTATATTGAAAACATTTGCTAGTAATTAAAGGCCAAAAAAGTAAATCAGGTTGCGTAGGGCCATAAACATTAAACAAAGTTAAAGGGATAGAATTAATTGACAATTTAGCAAGAATCCATCTACCGTCAGAATCCGACTCCTGTGTTAAGACTTTACATACCAATTTTTTATGACATAGAATAGCTACACCATTCTTCTTGTTTGTAGAAGGGGAAAATAGAACCGTACCCACCCACCCACGTTTTAATTTGAGAGACTCAGTCTCCGAAAGATGCGTCTCTTGTAAGAGAACTATGTCAGGATTGTAAGTAGCAAGGTGGGAAAGAATTCTCTGACGTTTGATAGGGTTAATAAAACCTTTCACATTCCAAGAAATTACTCTGAACTTAAACAGTGAATAACATTATCAAAAACCATAACTACAGCAATGGAGAAAAAGTGAAGCAATTGTAAAAGATAGATATAGAAAAGAATAGCTACAAGAAAAGGAAGCTCAAGCAAGGTAAGGGAAACGAAAACTAAAGAAAGTAGGAATAAAGAAGGGAAGAGAGGGGAAAGGTGAAGAGGAGAAGATACAAGAAGAGACAGTACAAATCCATAAAGGACGACTGAAAGTAACATACCTGAGGGGAACACGGAGAGGATGTCGGGGCAGTGGATGACGCAACAAAACAAGCATGACCTCCCGACACCAGGAGGACAATCCGACCGCACCAGGACGAAATGGGAAACACAACTCACATGAGGGAGGAAGGGAATACCTTAGTCGATCTGGGCAAGGAAAACAAACACAAAAATAAGTGAATAAAGGCACTGATGAGGACAAAGGAGACGTAAATAGATGAATAAACAATAAACAATGGAGTGCAGACAGCCCAAAATTATGGGCAATAATGAAAATGGAAAAAACAAAGGCTGCGCAAAAGAGAGCAGCCAGCAGGAATAATCAAAGACAATGAGAGAACATATCAAAAAGCTCTTAAGAGCAAAACAGTGTGAGAAAAACCAACATCATAACAAGGCATGGCAATGCGGAAACATTATCAGGAACACCCTGTAAAATAAAAGGAGAGGAACGTTCAGCCACTAGTAGAGGCGGAAGTATCCATGCCAACATTGGACTGTATGTGAATAAAGTTTTTCAGCTCCGCAGGATCTTGAAAAGTCCAAGTCTTATTCTGGTGAGTGACTTTGAAGGTACAAGGATGGAAAAGACCAAATCTGGCACCAAGAGCACGTAAGGGTGTACGAAGGCTCAAAAATTCCTTTCTTCTTGCTGCGGTAGCATTGGAAACATCCTGAGCAAGGAAAACTCTCTGGCCCAACCAGGAAACTTGGCGCTTGGCTCTAGCTGCGGAGAGGACAAGGAGCAGGTCAGTGAACTTCAGAAAGAGAATGATAACTCCTCGAGGTTTAGTTGCGGATGATAGGCGAGGACCAAGCCTGTGCGCCCTCTGAATGGTGAGAGAGGTGGTAGGAGGCATGTCCAAAAGCTTCGGAAGGAAAGTAGAGAAGAACGAGACAGGGTCATCGCTCTCCAAGGATTCTGGCAGCCCATAAATGCGTAGGTTGTTCCTCCTATTCCGATTTTCTAAATCCTCGGTATGCTGCTGCAAAGCAAGAACAGATTTCTCCAATGAGGTGATACGTTGAGAGTGAGATTGAATCTCCGAAGTTTGAAGTTCCACCACCGACACTCTGCTCTCGATAGTTGACCATCTCTCTTCAAAAAGTTGCATCTTGTTGTTGGTTTCCTCAATGAACGGACGTAAGGCCCGTATTTCCTCAAGTATTAACTCCATGGAGATAGGGGGTGACAGTGGATCTGGAGGAGGAGAGTCTTGTTTTAAACGTTTGGTTGACGTAGCAGAGGAAGAGGCCTTACCAGAGGCTGACTGTGCCAACGAAGGACGATTGGACGACGTTGTCGCCATTGTATCTGCAGGATTGGAAGAAGGATCACCTGATGAGGAGGAGGAAGGAAGAGCCGCCGAAGATCCCTTTGAAGGCACGAAAACAAACTTTGGATTGCGAAGCTTGCCCATAAGTGCGCTCCGAACAAATCCCCACAAGTGTCACAGTTCAGGAGAGCGGGCAACACCGTCAGCAGAGGTTGAAAAGGCACATTAACAGAACACAACGTTCCACTCAAAGACCCCACAGCCACCTGCACCTGCCACGCAGAAGAACCAAGGCACCCGAAGTAGTTGGCGCAAAAAAAAAAAAGAAAGTCACTGAGAACAGCGTCTGACCATGATCCTCAAAGCGCAGTCAGACCAAGGAGATAATAAAAACTGTGTGTCCTTGAAGATAGACCATGGAGGGTTGCAAGCAAAAAGAAAAATAAGGTATTATAAAGTATCTACCTTGGGCATGATCCAAGAATCCATGTTTCATGAGGAGAAATGTGGTTGCGTGGGAATCATCGCGCTGGAAGACAAAATGGCGGCCGTTATGAGGCGCTCACAAAACGGCTTGAAACGAAGGATTGAGGAGTCCCAGCGCGATCATTTTAGTTCATCCTGAACAGGACATGTTCCGATTACAGGAACCAGCAGGTGGCGTGTGATAACATCGCGTAAATTAACGCGAGGCGGAGGAAATCGTCCCGATGCGGCGGAGCCCCGGACTCAGGCGGCCATCTTGAACGGCGTCCAAGCCACGCCCCCCAATAGTTATTATAAACCACCAGGGAAATGAAATGAAGAGCAATCACGGCAAGTAAAGCCGACGAGCGCACCAAAGGCGCTAAGGGCACATAACGGGAAGAAACGGAAGAGCGCGAGCTGCGTGCATTGAAGGAAAACGATCTAACTATGAAACAGGTAAAAAGCAAAGCGCATAAACGCCTATAGCAACAAAGCGCAATGAATGTAAAGTAAGGGAATAAAGTTCTGCACTTAACTGCCTGCAGAGCAGCAAAGAAAGAGGATGTGGTATTCTCTTGTATTCTTTATATAGGGGTCTACTCTATGGTTGTCACGTGATACCCAGTGGTGTTTATGGGTATTGTAGTATATTTGTTTTTACTTTACAGGATTGGCTGCTGAGAATTTTCAGTAAAGAAAATTGAGAAGCATAATCGGAGCCTCCGGTCCTGACAGAATTAAGATAGCATGACAGTGATCTAAAGCGAGACCATCCTGTACTGAAAATACAACAAACTTGTGTGTGAGGTTAAGTTAATTAGAATGAATGCAGTATAATGCCACCATCTTGTGTAAGGCAGAAGCAGACCTTAGCATTCGTAAAAATATGTTGTTTGTTCGTAAGTCGCATGTGTGTTTTTTAATCAACGCACAGCTAAAATAACGGCAATTACCAAGCACAGGTTTGGAAGGATGAAGAAGGCGCCTTTTCCATTTTGCCATCAGGCCGGAGATTTCTTCTATGTCGGGATATGTTTCTAGAGAAGGGGCACGCTCTTAAAGCAATGAAAAAGTCGTTCTGAAAGAATGCCACTGCGTATGTTTAAAAGTAGGTGGGCTTTACTCTCGGGGAGGCCTAAAGTCGGTAAGAGGCATGATGCATGCATGCATGGACCAATGGGGAGAAGGAATAACAGAACGATGTAGATGCCAGCGAATGGCAAGCATATGGGCAGTCTGAAGCCCACACAGTAGACACAGCAGGTCTTTCTTCAAGACAGCGCACACGTGCCATCTAGAGCGGATACCTAAAAAAGGCCCACACACACATACCTGTCAGACCAGCCCTTCAGGAACTGCCTGATAACACTATAGGTCAGTTGTGAAAATGTTCTCTGTTCTGCTTACATGGCACATGCTCTGTGTGTGTGCTCTAATTAAGGAAGGATTAATCTTAATCTTTAAGTTTCCTTACTTTACTTCTGCCACCACATTGGCGATGAGTTGCTGGTGCCCACTGCCATCACTTGTGCATTGAGTAATATTAATATCACTTCTGTGGATTTCTTAAGATCTATAGGACATCAGATATCTTTTGACCTTGTAATATCTTTACAAGCAAGGATACAACTGCGAAAGGAGTAGTTGTGCTACTGTGAGTCTGTTTCTCTTTTCAACTGTATTTATTTTCTAATGCTGCATACATACTGCACACATGCCACCTACTGCCTTCTAACAGTAATGCAGCTTGTGCCAAGTACATCAAAACAGCACGTTATGTCAGCAATCAGATACGCATAGATGAAATGCAAAACCAAGTATCTGTTCAATGCTTTTAGAGCCAGTACTATTATAATATAATAGTTGTTGCAACAATAGGCCTCTTTAAAGTACAAGTGTGGAACGCTGCCTCAGGACCTTTTTAGGCTTTTATGGCTAAATACTCTTATGGCTAAGTAATACTGCACAACAACAACATTATTTTTTTTCTCTTCAAGAGTTTCAAACCACTGAGGCACCTCCATTTCTTAATTCTCTTCAAGTTCAATTTTATCAGCCATCAATTCATTGTAAGATGACGTAACATACGCTTGTATAATACCTTCAAAATCATTTTCTCTTGGAAGTTAGTATCTTAACTGTTTTTAAGGAAAGTTTGGGTGATGCATCTCCTGGGTTTATTGTACAAAGTTGCAAATACCCATACTACTTCTCCAATTAAACCATGATTGTGCAGTTTAGTAATCATTCACCACCTTTTATGAGTGAACCTGGTCAAACACCGATAAATTGGAAAAGATGAATTAGACTATTCAATAGTTACATGCTAGCTATTGATGGTGATACAATTCAGTAGAAAAAAAATAGGGATTCTACTAAACCTACTTGGATCGGAAGTATTCGAAATATTTACACGCTTGCCTCAGCTACAACCTCCTCAAGGTGTTGACGCAGTTGAATATGATTGTTACACTGACGCTTGAGACAGGCTTAGGGCCTTATTATGACTACAGCAGTCCATCGGACCACTGTAGCCTTGGTGGCGATGAGGGCAGCGTTGCACCGGTAGTAACTTGACAGTCCATACCCTGCAGCAACTGCCTTTGCAGTGCCTTTTTCAAAGGCACTGCCGTCGGAACACCAAAGAACTGTCCACCAGAGACTTTAAAAGTTGTACTGTAGCGGGCAGTTTTTTATGGCTTTGGCAGTCTTGGAGCAGGGTGGCGGCCCCACTCCCTGACTACCAATGTCATAATCAGGCCATTAAAATCCTTTCACAGAAGAACCTTATACCGTTATGGAGAGGTTCCATTTCTACACACCATCAGTTAATAAATGAATCCATTGATTTTTATGTTGCGACTTTACCAACACTAGATGCAAATTCCGGATTTGGTAATTCAACTAATACTTATATCAAAAATCAAATCATCATTAGATGCCCAAATAAGAAAATTCTGGAGCAATTAGTAAGACATAAGACTCCAACACTGGCTAATGTTGCTAAGATTGTGTAGTATTTGATCTCTTCCTTCAAAAAATAAAATTCGTCTGGAGAAATTGAAGATGCATCTATTTCAACAAAAAAGCAAATGGATATGAAATTAGACAAATTGAAGGACAATACGCTTTCCATTAGGGCGTGTTTCTGCTAGTGTAGCGATGCACAATCTCCCCGGTGTTTTTTGCGCCTCTCCTGTTACTCACTGGTTTTGCCTTTTCTACCTTCTCCTCCTTTGCCCTAATTCCTTTTACCCTTTCCAGATATTCTACACTTACCGGACATGACTTTCCTGGTAAGTTGACCTGGACTGGCAGTCCACGACTACCCCGTAGCACTATGTCTGTTTAGAGAATGCACCTCTTAACAATTATGCCTTTTGAACTACCTACTCTATTATAATGTCCAATCATGTTTTTTTGACTGCTATTCTTATATTTTCATTATTGTTTTTTGTGACCATATGTACTTATCTGCGCAACCACGATGTTCATTACTGCCCTATCGTATATATTGCACAGGCCACTCACTACTGTGGCTATGTTACTGGTTTAAGATTTAGACTTATGCTGAACACAGAGTTTGTAGGTATCACTTATGTTTAATATTCAAATGACTATATTATGATCTTTTGACATTTTGGATATGGCTCCTTCCCAGGTGTCTCAATAATAGTTTGTCTCTAGACTACATCTTGTCCCTGTAACTACGGTGTGCCATCCTATGTATACACTGATGATTTGTGTTGAAATGGCTCAATTTTACATTGGCACTTCAACTGTTTGTGAATTAACACTTGCATTGTACCCTTTCTCACTTTCAACTTACTTTCTCGTCCCTGTAACCACTGTGTGCCATCCTATGTATACACCGATGATTTGTGTTCAAATGACTTAATTTTACATTGGCACTTCAACTGTTTGGGAATGAACACTTGCATTGTACCCTTTCTCACTTTCAACTTACCTTCTCGCCCTTCCTTTCTTTACTCTCCCGCCATCTGACTCACTATTTCCCTCTCACCTCCAACATTCATCTATACACTTGTGGAAATGTGGATTTTCCTGATCAGTTATGTCCCCTATCTTGGACCCCAACGGTTCTATATGCATGTTACAAGTACATGTATGTTCCCTCCAGTTCCAGTTTCTAAGACGCAAACATATGTGTGTCTACCGTCGACATGTTCTCTGTCAGATCCGCCATCACAGGGCTGGATATTCGATTCCTAAGTATGAAAGGCCACCGACTTTATATGGCTAAGTTACTTCATTTTTACAGTTCAGGCAAGTAGGCCCGATTCTGTCCTCAAGCCTTTCCCTGCTCTCTGTCTCTGACAGCTTCAGCTTGAGCTCGCATCTGTATCCATGAACTTTGTCCTACTCCCTGTGCAGCTAACGGTGCCTGCCTCGGCCAGTTTTCGCCTGTCTGCCAAGAAGTTGTATTTCACCTTCGAATTATCTATTTTGCTCTCCAGCCGATGCATTCCTGTCCAGTGATTTAGGTAAACATTTCCTTTAGCTCACAAGCAAAGGACTCAGCCTTTCCGTCCTCCTGCAAGTGATTCATAGCCCTGTTGCCATGGAAAGTTTTCTATCCCTCGCATCTCATATAGACACTTAGACGCTTGTACACGTACACAGTCAGTATAGAATAGATTCTGTCCGAGAGTCTCTTCCTTGTGGATAACATAGTTCTTTAAACATAGGATGTTAGATATGATTTGGGATTAGGTTCACTTGACCCCCAGACTTCTCGTCTCCACATGTAGAGCTAAATGTCAAGTCCCCTTCACCCCCTAGTTGCACGTCAATTACACGTCATGCTGCCGCGCGCGCATCTATGCCAAGTATTATCTTATAGATCCACCTATGTCTGATAATTCTAACCAATCATGTTTCTTTTATTCCTTATTACGCCTAGTTTCGATTATGTCACTGTTTTGTCACTTTTCTTATCAAATGTTACGCCTTCTACATTCGTTTCATTGTAATGTACTTATTATAAAAATACATGTCTGTTAATAAATTATTGTACTTCACTTCCTGAACCCTCGTGGTGACGGAACCTGAAGGCCGCGACTCGAGTCGGCCATTTTGAATGGAATAAAGCCCATTAGAAAACCTCTTATACCACGGATTCTGCCTCTTGTTATTTTGAGCTATTTACTTTATTTTAAGATTCCGTATGAAATTCAGTCCGGTATTTTTATTTACCACATAATGGCGCCCGAACAGGGACACTTTCTCATCTCACGCGCCGGCGGTGCGTTGCAGGCCCGGTCTCCTGCCACAGCTGGACGGACCATAAACGCGTACCAGCAGGATTTCCTGTAAGCTCCCTCCGGTCAAGCGGGGGCGACTGAGGCTGCGATCAACCCAGACGAGGCGGTGAGAAGTGCGAAGTATCCCGACCAGAGCCTAGCTGAGAGAGCAAGATCCGAGGTATACAGAGGCCCACCAGGTTTTCCGAAATCCCGACGTCCAGAGGGTCCGATGTCCGCAGTTATCGAGTCCTGTCCATTCTCTGAGGCCTTCCGTTTCAAGGAGCTACTCGGTGAGTACCATCGCCGGGGAGGCGTGTTGACGCGCACATAGGTTGTGCCGGTCAAGACGGATTTGGGTACACAAATCCGGTCTGCACTGTTTAGCAGTGTATATGTACTGTTTAGCAGTATATCAAGTATTCCGAAGTATTCAGTTATTGTCAAGAATTCAGCGTGGTGATTAGTTAGGCAGACTGTCATCATTGTCGATCATTGTTATAATGTTTAATGTTTAATGTTTAAAGTATTCAGAAATGTCTTGCATATTGTGGTATGAATGACTGTTCATTGTTCACTGTTCATTTATGGTGTTTTTCGTATTAAGAAAATTCAAGAGTAAGTATCAGATCAGTTGTCAATATGCCGCTCTTCTCGAAGTTAAGACAGATTACTACCAGAAAAGGGGTGCTTGAAGAAGCAGTTCCTATTCCTCCTAGGGACACCCCAGGGCATTTTATGTACCATAAACATGGCTTAGATGCCATATTGTTTCTTGATCTATGGGTAGATTATACCAAAGGATTACCGGAAAGTCAAAGGTGGCCCATAGCGGGAACCTGGGATGCAGAGTGCATCATGAAAGTGGAGGAAGAGTTATGGAAAAGAAAGGTCAGACAGTCACAGAAAGACGCTGTTGAGTTATGGCGTAAAGAATCTCATAGACGAACAGAAAAAGCACGTAGACAAGAAGAGAGGAGTAAAGAAAGTTCAAATAAAGTTCAAGAAAATCTATTAATTGAGGAAGGTATCCGAGTGAAATCAGAACAAGTGAATAGACAAAGAAATGCTCTTATGAATGGTATGTATCCCCTTCTAGCCGAAGGACTACCTAAGGCTGTTACAGAGATGCCAAAAGACTTGCCACCCCCATTATTTCCAATTAAGGTACATCCAAAGGGGCATCCCAGAACCGCAGAAGATGTTTTTCTTTCCTCATATCTAGACGATGCAGCTCCCGAGTATGCTAACGCCACACCACATAGACCGTCTGGCGGAGGGGTTCAACGTCAGGATCAGGTATCTGTCCCCGTGCAACAGCAAGTCCCGATACAAGCTTCGGCAAGCACATCTGTTTCCGCATCTGTCTCCGCAGTCGATCCTATAGGGGTATCGACACCCATAGTTGCTGTGTCACGTTCAACGAATCCATTCACACCCGACGCCCCAGATGGGGCCACGGGAGGTGCTAGCAGTACCTTTACACCACCCAGAATAAATAAACTTGTTTTTCAAGAGTCAGCGCATTCACGTACACCTAAATTCGTAAGTGAACGTACGCTTAAGGAACTCCTTGTAAATTGTAGATATGACCCAGTGGTTGGTAAAGAGGACGAAATGGTCCTGGCATCATTACGTATCAGGCGAGCCGCAGAGTATTTAGCAAGGTTACCAGGGATGACTACGCATCTAGATAACATATATCATTTTGTTCAAACAGGACGAGATCCAGGATGTATTAACAGAGCTATGGAATTCCAGAAAGTAGAGATACAGGGGGAACTGTTACGTTTCCTCATAAACTGTGTAATCAGAAATCAAGATCGTCCGGGGGTAGACCCGAATGCAATGCTTATTCTTACAAGATGGAGTCAGAATATATCAGAAGGGAGACACGATAAGCAAAATTGTATAATAGCCATGTGCCGAAAAATACGTAAAGAAATAGAGCGTATTCATGAAGAGAGATTGGGAACAGACGAGTTTGAGCAAGATGAAGTGTCCGAATCAGGGAATTCCGCAAGACAGTCAGAGACCATAGCCTATGTAGGCAAAGGAAGATACTGTGAAAATACTAGATGTTTTTCTGATCCCATACACTCTGTATGTCCAAATAATAGCAGAACGTATCCGACGCCTGTAATAAATCTGAAATCTCCTGAACATTCGTTTCAAGCCGCAGACAAAATACTACGAGAACGAAGAGGTTACCACCTCCTCGATTCCATGGATGAGCAAGAATTAGCCAGATCAGCCGTTCACTGGATTGACAGTCCTGAAAAATACGGTGATGAGACCGTAGCACACACGTTTTTTAACCTCAGTACAGATGAACAACGTTTAGCTGGAATATATATGATTCAGCAACTCCTCATATTATATAAGAGCCAACATGCTGACCCTGGTCCTTTACCTGATATATTAACGGAACTACTCACGAACAGATGGAGAGGTTCTAGTAACAAGCTAATTAAAGAGATATTAGTGTCACGTAAGCAGTATGTCCTTTTTGTAAGTCCGGATTCTCTCTCACTGCCCCACAGAGAAAGAGCGCCGTACTATATGGATAGACAAAATCCCCTACGAGAAGTGCACCCAATAAAAGGCGAAGACAATGAGTTTCACCGTGTATTTGTTTACACACCCATATCAAAAATGGAATTATTAGAAATGAAAAAAGTAGTACCTAGTCATGACAAAGACCCAGCGGGTTTCCACCGAGAAATTAAAGACATGTTACTGATGGGAGAGTACACCTTTCCTGATATTATGACGATATTAAAGGTGCTTTTGCCTGCTGGCATATATGAAAAACTGAAAGAAAAAGAGTGGGAAGTGGGAGACCAAAAGATAGACTGGACAGCATTAGCAGAGGAAGAAAGGGGCCGAGCTGCAGGTTCAGGGCTCGGGGATAAAGTTAAACTATTACCAGGTTTACTAGTACAGGTACTGCCACGTTTATTAACTACAAAAAAGGAAGATTGGGGTGCAATCACAGCCTGTAAACAAAAGCAAGATGAAGACACAAGCGATTATTATGCTCGATTTGAAAAATGTTTTGGTATAAATAGTGGTATAAAAGCAAGTAGTGACTCATATCCACATTTATTTGTGACAAAATTAGTGGAAAATGCATTGCCTCCAGTGAAGAATAGAATATTGAAATTCGAGAGTACCTGGCAAAGTAACACTCCGTCGCAAATGCTACAAATGTTACAGTATCATCACAATAGAATTAGGGATGAACAAGAACACGAG
This sequence comes from Triturus cristatus, assembly GCF_964204655.1. Lineage (NCBI taxonomy): Eukaryota > Metazoa > Chordata > Amphibia > Caudata > Salamandridae > Triturus > Triturus cristatus. The sequence continues at coordinate 892,896,734 of NC_140585.1, read as the reverse complement.
CATAGACGCATGAAGGATACAAAAATGAAAATGCTAGTTTCTCAGACAGTACCAGCAGATGGTCACAAAAAGGGTGTGACACATTCTGGTGATTCTGCAGTTCCTGTAAAAGGAACCTGCAATTACTGTAAACAACTAGGCCATTATGTACATGATTGTCCAGTCCTGAAACGTAATATAGCTACAGGTATTGCAAAGGAGAGACCACGATTAGTTAGACAAGATCAGAATGAACAAGGAGCTATGCAGCATGGACAGTCCATGCCAGTTCAGCAACAGTCCATGCCAGCCTCACAGCAACCCATACAGTTTGTGCCAGCTGCACCACCGCTGCCTGCTACTGCCACACAAACCACAACACGACAAATGTATCAGACTGCACAGTATGAATACCCTGAGTATCAGCGTTACGCATGAACCAGCCTAGAGAGGGAAGTTGACTTACCGCTTATCGAGATTCCTGTAGATCAAGAAGGACCTTATGTACATAGTGAATTATTAGGTCAAGATAGAAAATTCTTACTCGATACAGGGGCAAGTCGAACAACCATAAAACGTAGTGAAGTTCCAGGGGCACCCCTCTCAGGCTCTCAAAATGTTTCCCTTGGTTTTTCGGGAAAACCTATTGTTAATGAAGTATCACAGCCTCTACCACTTACGATAGGACCTTTGACACGAACTACAGATTTATTGCTTACTAAATCATGCCCAGAAAATCTGTTAGGAATTAAGACTCTGAAAGCACTAGGAGCCATAATATGTTGTTCTCCGGAAGGAGTAAGGTTGTTTTTACGTGATTTTAAAGGTCACTATGTGTCCAGAGACATGGATCCCCGACTACAGACTTTACCAGTACATCTATGGGCACAAGGCCCTACGGATGTTGGCTGCATGAACATTACACCCTATCGAGTTACATTGAAAGCAGGAGTGGTACTACCACGAATGCGACAATACAAGTTACCGCATGATGCTGTAGTGGCTTTGTTGAAAATCATTGATGAGCTGATTGCCCAGGGAGTAGTTGTAGAAACAGACTCCAATGTATGTAATTCACCGATAATTCCGATTCTTAAACGAACTGATCCTACTGCTCCGCCAGTATACCGATTGGTTATTGATTTGCGTGAACTAAACAAGTGTATTGTACCACAATTCCCTGTGGTCCCTGATATATCATCATTGTTGACAGCAATTGATTCCGAAGCAACATTCTTTACTGTAATTGATCTCAAGAATGCCTTTTTCAGCGTCCCAATAGATCCGGAAAGCCAATACTTGTTCGGATTCAGTTTAAATGGGCGCAGTTTTAAATTCTCACGCGCTCCCCAAGGATTCACAGAAAGCCCCAGCATCTACAGCCAAGCATTGAAACGAGAACTTGACAGTATCCACATGCCAGTCAATACTGCACTGCTTCAATATGTCGATGATCTGCTGATCACCGCGAGAAGCGAGTCAGAATGTGAAAAAGCTTCTCTGACAGTTTTACATTTCCTAGCCGACAAGGGGCACAAGGTGTCCCCTTCTAAGCTGCAATTCTGTGTTCAGCGAGTTATTTATCTTGGTCACTCGCTGTCCAAGGAGGGAAGGCAGCTTACACCAGATCGCATCCAGTTAATTGCTAACATGTCAATACCCCGGACACAAAAGGAGGTGCGAGCTTTCATAGGCCTCACTTCATATTGTAGGCAGTGGATCCCTCAGTACGCATTTCTAGCAAAACCACTCATTCAGTTAACCACACAGGAGGCAGCCACATCGACTGTTCTCCCTTGGACTCAGGAACATACACAAGCTTTTGAAAGCCTAAAGGAAGCTTTATGTCAAGCACCTGTTTTAGCAACACCATGTTATAGCAAACCTTTTACACTCTTTGTTACAGAACGCGAAGGTACTGCCTTGTCAGTACTCACTCAGGATCAAGCAGGATCATGCAAGCCATGTGCTTATTTTTCCAGTACATTAGATCCCGTAGCTCAGGCTTTGCCTGCATGCCTGAAATCAGTGGCAGCGACAGCTTTAGCAATCAGACAAAGCGATGCCATAGTATTAGGACACCCATTGACAGTTCAAGTACCACATGCAGTAGAGGTTCTTGTGAACCGAACACAAACACAACACTTGACCATAGCAAGACTTACCGGTTATGAACTGACATTGTCTCAACCACACATAGAGATCCGACGGTGTAATACATTGAATCCTGCTACACTATTACCTGTAATTGGAACAGACCCACTAGCTCATGATTGTGTTGAAATCATTGAAATAAAGACGAAACCTAGACAAGACTTGACAGACGTTCCATTGTTAGATCCAGACCTGACGTTGTATGTAGACGGATCATGCATGAGAGCAAGTACAGGAGATTTAGTGGCCGCGTATGCAGTCACAACAGACACTGAAGTTATTGAGACACATTGTATAGATACTCTGTCAGCCCAAGCAGCAGAACTTATTGCTCTAACGCAAGCCTGTATTCAAGCCACAAATAAGAAAGTTAATGTATACACTGACTCACGTTATGCATTCGGAGTTGTACACGACTTCGGCGTGCTGTGGCGAGAGAGAGGTTATCTAACGTCCCATGGTGCCCACATTCAGCACGGGCCCCTCATTCATGCTTTGTTAGACGCAATACATCTACCCACTGCTATATCGATTATGAAATGTAAAGCACACACGAAGGTTACTGATACCATTTCTCAAGGCAATGATTTAGCTGACAGAACAGCTAAACAGACTGCTCAGAATCGCACATTAGACATGACAAAGCCAATAGTTCAGACACCAACACAGTGTATGACAATTAAGGATCCCACACTTGACGTAATTGACATACAGACACATGCCACAGCAGAAGAAATAAAGAAGTGGACTGAACTAGGAGGGATCCAGACAGATCAAGGATGGATGACGAAGGAGAAATCTGTATGGTTTCTCCCTGATTCCATGGTTCAAGCCATTATAGCTACAGTTCACAGTCCAGCACATTTAGGAGAGAAGGCTATGCTAGACAGCATTCAGCACATTTGGTTCAACAAACATTTACGAGCAGCAGCTAAACAAAAAGTTCGTACCTGTATGATATGTTGTCAGTTTAATCCAGGAAAGAGTGTTCCCGTAGAGCAGGGTGGATTTCAGCCTCCTGACCATCCTTTTGAAATCCTCCAGATGGATTATATTCAGATGGAACGTTGTCGAGGATTCAAATATGTCCTCGTAGTTGTCTGCGCTCTCTCCCGTTGGACAGAGGCGTATCCCGTATCAGATTACACTGCCCCGACTACTGCCAAGCAGCTAGTTCGAGAATTCTTCCCACGGTACGGTTTACCACGTGTTGTATATTCAGATAACGGTCAGCCTTTCTCATCCGAATTAATGAAACATGTCTCACTCTTGTTGGGATATCAGTGGAAATTCCACTGTGTCCGACACCCCGAGGCAGCAGGTCTCGTAGAAAGACATAACCAGACACTGAAAATCAGACTGTCCAAAATATGTAGAGAGAAAGGTGTCGACTGGATAGTAGCATTACCAGTTGCACTCTTTTACATGAGAATGGTAGCACACTCTAGAACAGGGCTATCCCCGTATGAGGTGATCTTTGGTAGACCACCGAATATGTGGGGGACGCCTATACCACGCAAAATAACTGACATTGACTGTAACATGCTGACAGATTACTTGGCTTCCTTGATGTCTGCACTACAATCTTCTCGTTCACAGGTAGCTGCAGCCTTTCCCGACAACACTGAGGCGAAACCCCATGACGTTGTTCCGGGTAATCTTGTCTTTGTGAGAAATTTCGACAGGAAAAGTCAACTGGAGCCCAGGTGGAAAGCACCCAAGTTGGTCCTGTTGACCACAAGAACAGCCGTGAAGATCGAGGGACGCAAAGGGTGGATTCATTCAAGTCACGTCAAAAAATTTCATGGACTACCTTCAGATATAGACACTGTGCCCTGCACTCCCTCACAGACTGATTCAAAACTTCCTTTTGTTGAACAGAATGACTCTCAGTGCTATAAATTAAAGCTTAGGCCCAAACAGTCGAGCAATTTGATTGTTTAAGTCCTCTCCAAGGTGAAGCGGTTGAATTGTCTCCGACATGTATCCCTTGGACCTGAGTAGAGAAAATACCCGAGAAATGTTGAAACGACAGGCGTATTGTAAATCACTGCGTAGCTACTGTATGAGGACATTATTAATTTTGTTTTTATTGAGTATTTTAGTAATTATTACGAGTGTGATTTTGCACATATATCATCCTATCTCTAGACATGTTTATAATGTTGCTGCAGAACATTCTTTTAGTGACCTACCGCCACATGAATTATCTTATAGACTTGCGCTGCGCAATAACACCTTCATTAGTATGTTACATCATTCCCATCAGACTAGTAATGCGACCAATTGTTGGGTGTGTGGCCGACTTCCTCCCTATCAGAATAACAAAGGAGTTCTGCCTTTCTTTCCACATCCATTCACACACAATGGCTCCTGTGGAGCATGGTTTAGTTTATTAAATTCCATAGACCCAGACACAGCAGTTTATCAACAACATTGGATATGGGGAAATCTGAATCTAGTTTTATTCAAAGTCTGTCACCCTAATAAGGAGGGTCACCCCAGTAGAACAGGAACTGATTTAGAAAATGAAGTGTATAAATTAGGTAATTTTACGCCTAATCTTATGATTCTGAATGTCAAATCCGAAGTTGAACTAATTCTGCCCACTATGTCAGTATTTCCAGTTAAGGGTGAATTATGTGTAAGAAAAGTTGGTTCCATACATATGGGCCATAGCCAATGCGTTACTACAGTAGAATATAGTGATCAAGGTAAATCTTCATTTAGAGCTTCTCGCCATTCTTACTTCATATGTGGTCAGACGGCATATATGCGTCTGCCTCTAGATTGGGATGGCACCTGTTACATAGCATTCCTTTTGCCACCTGTTTTCCTAGCTCCCCCTGATTATTATCGAAATGTTCATTTAGTACACAATAGAGAGCAAAGAGATCTCCCAGTTGTCGATTATACTGAGACAGCATGGGACAAGTATGTAGATTTCAATAAAGGTATCTTTCCCTATATAGGTACAATATCAAATAGTAAGCTGATACGCAGACTCACCAAGACTCTTGAAGCTGTAGTAAACGAGACTATAGCCGCCCTAGGCAATCTGACAGAGGAACAATCAGTGATGAGAATTGTTGTTCTCCAGAATCGTCTTGTCCTTGACGTCATCCTGGCCGATAGGGGCGGAGCTTGCAGGGTCATCGGATCCAGCTGCTGCATATTCATACCAGAAAATTCGCCATCTGTATATAAAGCTATAACACACCTTCATAAGATTGTAAGCCAGATACACGAAAATCCAGGCACTTGGACGTGGTCCGGGTGGTTTTGGAGTGTGATATCAGCCTGGGGATGGAGAGTTTTATCCTTCCTAGGTATTGGCCTTCTTATGCTCTTCAGTTGTTGTTTATGCCTGCAAGGTGGACCAGCGATTTGTGGTCTGTGTGCCACATCATGCATTCCACATCACAGGTCCCGTTCAGAATGCCGGAAGGAAGAAGAAATGATGCTCCATGAGCAAATCAATGGAATGATGAAGATTGATGTCTCGTGAAGGGCAAGAAGGGGACAAGGAGGGAATGTGGAAATGTGGATTTTCCTGATCAGTTATGTCCCCTATCTTGGACCCCAACGGTTCTATATGCATGTTACAAGTACATGTATGTTCCCTCCAGTTCCAGTTTCTAAGACGCAAACATATGTGTGTCTACCGTCGACATGTTCTCTGTCAGATCCGCCATCACAGGGCTGGATATTCGATTCCTAAGTATGAAAGGCCACCGACTTTATATGGCTAAGTTACTTCATTTTTACAGTTCAGGCAAGTAGGCCCGATTCTGTCCTCAAGCCTTTCCCTGCTCTCTGTCTCTGACAGCTTCAGCTTGAGCTCGCATCTGTATCCATGAACTTTGTCCTACTCCCTGTGCAGCTAACGGTGCCTGCCTCGGCCAGTTTTCGCCTGTCTGCCAAGAAGTTGTATTTCACCTTCGAATTATCTATTTTGCTCTCCAGCCGATGCATTCCTGTCCAGTGATTTAGGTAAACATTTCCTTTAGCTCACAAGCAAAGGACTCAGCCTTTCCGTCCTCCTGCAAGTGATTCATAGCCCTGTTGCCATGGAAAGTTTTCTATCCCTCGCATCTCATATAGACACTTAGACGCTTGTACACGTACACAGTCAGTATAGAATAGATTCTGTCCGAGAGTCTCTTCCTTGTGGATAACATAGTTCTTTAAACATAGGATGTTAGATATGATTTGGGATTAGGTTGACTTGACCCCCAGACTTCTCGTCTCCACATGTAGAGCTAAATGTCAAGTCCCCTTCACCCCCTAGTTGCACGTCAATTACACGTCATGCTGCCGCGCGCGCATCTATGCCAAGTATTATCTTATAGATCCACCTATGTCTGATAATTCTAACCAATCATGTTTCTTTTATTCCTTATTACGCCTAGTTTCGATTATGTCACTGTTTTGTCACTTTTCTTATCAAATGTTACGCCTTCTACATTCGTTTCATTGTAATGTACTTATTATAAAAATACATGTCTGTTAATAAATTATTGTACTTCACTTCCTGAACCCTCGTGGTGACGGAACCTGAAGGCCGCGACTCGAGTCGGCCATTTTGAATGGAATAAAGCCCATTAGAAAACCTCTTATACCACGGATTCTGCCTCTTGTTATTTTGAGCTATTTACTTTATTTTAAGATTCCGTATGAAATTCAGTCCGGTATTTTTATTTACCACACACTCCGGGCTTTATAATGTATCACCTATAACTCACGAACCACCTCCTTCATTATATCAACCATTTATCCCATTTCTGGCCAATCTCTGTCCCTTTCTCTCCGTTCCTAACTCATACCTACCCTCTTTCCCCTTGCCCTTTGCATCTTGCACACCTTTTTACCTTCTCTTTTCAACTTCCTGATTTCCAACTGTCCTGTTCCCGTTCTACCCACCACTCACTTAACATACCCATCTCTCTATAATCTCTCTACCCCGCCTTCAGCCTGGAGAAAGCCCTGGCTTGTCAGCCTTTGGGCGGAGCACGTGTCGGCTGTCATTCTGTCTCTGCAAATGACTTCAAATAAAAGAAAAGAATACCATAGACGAGTACTCATTTTCTCAGCATATATGACGCCGAAAAACTGAATTTGGGGATTCAACTACCCCTGTAATCCATATACAGAAGAGCACAAATACAATCACACAGTTCATTACTTTGATTAGGGTGGTATCTGGGTGAAACCACCGTTTTGGTTCGTGCCACAATCTACATATTGTGTGTGAGCCCTGGTAACACCCACCAATTCAACCATTTACCCTTAAATATAATGTAGTATTGTTTAAAAAAAAACAATTTCCAGATGTAAACTTTAAAATAATGCTGTAAGTAGCTCAGTAATTTCTAGGTAGTACTGCGGTACTCTGTAAACTTTTTTTTTTTACAAAAAGTAAATGCATCAACAATTTTAAGAACACTAAAGTACACTTTATAGGCAGGAACGCACTCGAACCTCTGACTGTAACTTCCCTTATTGGTTAAAATGTTTTCCGTAGACAGATATATTTCCACAGCTAACAGACGGTCTCACCGCTTCCGCAGCTTAAGTCGATTCTGCCGACGCGTTTCAAACCTGGATGCTTCTTTTTCAAAGGCTTGACTCTCTGTGCAGTTCGACGCACCTGCTTATAAATGATGTCACACCCTTAGAGGAGCTTGGAATTATGGTCCATGTAGTGTGTCTGAAAAATTAAACCCTAGATGGGTGCACACTTCTTTCCGCTGTTGCTGGCATAAATCAAAGCCCTCAGATGAGCCTCCGTCCACGGGTCACATTCACAATCCACATCAGTGTCTCACATTTAAGGCCGGGTAATCCAAAGCCTCGTGACACCCTTAGTATCGGGCTGGTGCAGTTCTTCACAGCAGGAGCGGCTGCGTTAAACATTCAGCTCAAGTTGCCCATAGGCAGGAACGCACCTGGACCTCTGACTGTAACTTCCCCTATTGGTTAAAATGTTCTCCGTCGACAGATATGTTTCCACAACTAACAGACGGTCTCACCACATCCGCAGCTTAAGTCGATTCTGCCGACGCGTTTCGGAGCTGGATGCTTCTTTTTCAAAGGCTCGACTCTCTGTGCAGTTCAAGACACACCTGCTTATAAACGATGTCACGCCCTTAGATGAGCTGGGAATTATGGTCCATGTAGTGTGTTTGAAAAATCAATCGCTAGATGGGTGCACACTTCTTTCCGCTGTTGCTGGCATAAATCAAAGCCCTCAGATGAGCCTCCGTCCATGGGTCAAATTCACAATCCATATCAGTGTCACATTTAAGGCCGGGTAATCCAGACACACTACATGGACCATAATTCCAAGCTCATTGGTAAAATTATTTGAAATATATTTTTGAACTCCCGTATGGCTTCGCGCTGCCATTGCTTACAGTGCACGGTGGAGGCGCAAGTCCAAAAAAATTACAGAAGCAGTTTGAGTTAATTTAGATGTCAGTTGGCAAGGGTTGATATGTGTAACCAATAGAAATGTTTTTTAGAATTTGAAATAATCTGGGAAGCAATGTGATTTGTTATTTAGATGTATATGTGTGGAGAAAGAGAGGGAAAGTTTGCCATTATTGGTTTTGCTTTGCTGTGAGCAGTGGTTTATATTGATTGTGTGAAGAACATCTTTTCAGAGTTTCTGATACTTCATAATCTGCAAATTAATTTGAAAGGTGAGTTACAAATTTCTGAGGTGTATTATGTGTTTGTTTGTTTTCAAAGGTAAAATATAAATCATGAACTTTGAATTTTGACATGTATTTTAAAATGTAGAAATGTTTATTACAGTTTGTTGTAATGTATTTAAATGTTGTTTAATATATATATTCTGTATAGTATTATGTGTATTTTGGAACATGGATTACTGATTATGGTAGTTTGTTTTAGTGTGTGGATATGTACATTTGTATTATACCGTATAATTTTAGGTGTTGCTTTCAAGTTGGAAGTGTATATGTTGAGTTAAGGTATTAGTGATTAGACTAGTTTTTATAAGTGTTTAGAGATGTACAGTTGAAATATGTCATATAATTTTTGGTGTTTGGTTCAAATTTGAAGTTTGTTCTGTGAATTTATGAGGTGTACATACTTTTGTGGTACAGAGGTATCCATGCATGCTTTACGAATATGGTGAGATTTATAGCAGAGAAATGTGAATGGTTCCTGCTTTCTATTTGGCTAGGTGTAACATTAGAAGTAGTTGTAAAATGGTAAAGTAGCACACTAACTCATGCAGTGCTATAATCCCATGAGGACTACCCTTTTACTCCAGCCTTTGTCCTGTCAGTACCCCACACTCCTCCAATCACCCATCCAGGACCACATACTTATCCAATCACTCTGCCAATACCCAATCACTTATAAATTCACCATGCACTCTCTTTGTAGCAATGTAATCATCCAGTCAGTACTGACATACTCATGCAATGACCCAGGCACTAACATATGCACTGCTACAATGCTCTGTGCATTATCCATGAGATGGGTATAGGAAGGCTATGTGACTTCACTTTTTCCTCATTAAAAAAATATATATATATTTTAGAACACACGATTAAACGACAATCCAATTCCAAAATATCACAAAAATTTTATTACAGAAAACAAGCAAGATTTTATAAATATTAAAATTACAAATTAGCATTTAAAAAACCTTTGAAATTCACTGAATAAACCATAGGTTTCAGACACGTTATAGTTAGAAATTAGCATTTAAAAAAACCTTAGAAATTCACTGAAAAAACCATAGGTTTCAGGGACGTTATAGTTAGTTGGACATTTCACTCGTACAATACCATAAAAATTCCCCCTATTATAATTAGCTCAGCTAACTATAACTTGCGCCTCTGCAATGCACTGCTGATGACGTCACATATTACATCATTCATGACATGGTCAGTGACATCACTGATGACATCTCAAATGACATCACTGATGACATCATCCATGTGAAAATCTGATTCAACTCCTCACACTGTAATATAACCTTTGATTCACCCACTGTACCAGTTACAACATACACACTCACTGATTCCTAAGTCTACATACAAATCCACTCATTCAACCATAGAATCACTCATAGATGTAGTCACTAATCAATACAACACTATCATAAGTACTCATACATCTATACAGACACTCACACACCACCACTCAGCCAGAGTTACTCACACACCTAGTCAGTCATGCAAAGATTCAATCAAACTTCCATTTACTGACTTCTACAGTTATACACACACCACATCAGGTATCCAAACAGAAACAAATGCATACTTACTCTCTTCTACAATCACTGATACAAGTACACACTCATCCATGCAGCCACTCTCACAATCACTGACTCTCACGTATAGTCATTTATATACTTCAACTTTCACATACACTGCTTTTTATATATGTAGTTACTTCGACATGTAACATTGAGACATCCTATCTCTCACCAACACACCATATACACACTCACACTCATACAGTTGTTTCCACATGCACTCTTGAACCCGTACACACAGTGAATCAACCAGTCAAACATCTATGCACAGACTCACACACCTCCCACGCACCCACACACATACCCAGGCACCCATACAGATACTCAGACAACCAATCGGTAACCCATATAGATCCTCATTTAGCTACTCACCAACCCATGCAACCGCTTACACACAACTGACAAACTAAACTGTGTGAATGTCTGTATTAGTCACTAACCCATGCATTCAGTAAGACACATGTAATCACTCACTTAAACAGTCAGTCATGCATCTACTAAATCCTCCATCCAGACACTTATACACCACTCATTCTTCAAAACACCTTGGCATATATATAATACATATTTAAACTTTATAGAAACACATATTCACTGGACGATGTCATCAGTGATGTCATTTGAGATGTCATCAGTGATGTCACTGATCATGTCATGAATGATGTAAGATGTGACGTCATTAGCAGTGCATTGAGGGCCCGTGAGTTATAGTTAGTAGAACTAACTATAACGGGGGAATTTTCATGGTTTTGTACTAGAGAAATATATATATATATATATATATATATATATATTTTTTTTTTTTTTTATCCTCCACGATTCTTCCTAGGTATCAGTACGGCAAGCTACACCACACTTTTTTAAAAATTTGGAAAAAAAGACATACTTTTCCTTACCTATTAACACTTTAATAAAGTGGGAATAGGTGGAGAAAAAACATAAGACCGACTACTTACCTATATCCAAGGCCGTAACAAAGAACACAGCCTAAGTGCAGAAAAAACAACATGGCTGCCTTTTAGGTTTGTAATATAACGTGGCATTTCCACAGTATACCACAAACCCTATATATCACCGAGTTTTTAAGCCTTATAACTTACCAACTACAGGTCTAATTGACTTAAAATAACAAAATGGATTATCTACACACCATAGTCTATATCCCTGCCAAATTTTATTGAAATCCAATCAGCCGTTTTAGGACTCTGGTCGAGTACAAAGTCCATGGAAAATACATTGGTAGAAAAAAACGTTTTGGAGCCAACTTTGCAACATCTACCAATGTAGAAAAATCAATCTGTATGCAAAGTTTTGTGGTAATTTGTCAAATGGGGGAAAGTTATTCCCAGTCAAAAATCCGAGGGATTCCTATCTTTTGGCCAGTACAACAGGAAAAGCAGAATTGGACACAGAAATGGACTCCCACAGGGATCCTTCTTTTAATGTACCCAATATGGGTTTTGAGGTAAAATTGAGCTGCTTGAGTCGCCTTAAGACCTCCATCCACTTACATGCCTAATATGCCCTATGATGTTATTGATATGTTTTCTAACATAGGGCCTGATTTAGATCTTGGCGGGAGGGTTACTCTGTCACAACGGTGATGAATATCCCATCCGCTGAAATCTTAATTAGGCCCATAGTTATTTTAGAATTGCTCCTACTTTGGTTTTATCTCCATGTGATATAATATATAGACAGCGGGTAGCGGGGCTGATCTGGACCATTGCAAGGGGCAATGGGGAAACTCATAGATGGGGGAAAACCACTTTGGCCGCTCACTGCCATACCTACTATGGTGCTAGAAGGAGCTCTTTATTTACTCCAGATAAGGGTGGGCTTTTGTGGTGTGCTTTAATCAATGTCAGCAGTAAAACATTATATCAAGATCTTTGAATTATTATCCCTGGAGGAGCTTACTGAAACATTTTTCACAGTCCTCCTCCCCGAGGGTCATGCCTCACCAAGGGAGACGGCATGTAGCAATAATCTGCAGCAATAAATGTACTATTAAGGAACTTACATTGGTAGAGTAACCTGGGGTGAAACTTCTAGGTTTCTCCATTGCAACCCTGGCCTACATACTTATGAGCAGTGTTGTATGTTACCACCCACCAGGCCCAGCATAAACATTCATCAATACCTTTCTTGATTTTATACTACCAAGGTCCTTATCTCACACCAATGTGATGGTGCTGGGGAATTTCAAGCTATGGATTGATTCAGAGGCGTCTGATACCACGATTGCTAATTTAATCAATGGAATGGCCTGTATGGAGCTTTAACAAAAGATCACTAGCCCACTACATGAAAAAGGACACACATTAGATCTTGTTTTTGGTCTATGTGACTTGGTAGAGTATGTGGATATTCTACCCTGGTTTGGACTGACCGCTATTTGATCAAATTCACTTTCAAACCCACATCAAACAGGCACCAGGGATAAGTAAGCTCTATTCCATCACACTGAAACCTCCCTGGAGCATATTTTCCACCCCAGAGATTATCACCAAGCTGTCAAAGATCAGTAGGGCTCAATGTTTCGATCTATCGAAAGATGGCTACAACAGCTTCTCACTATGGGTGGGGACCGCTTTAGATGAAGTTATGTAAAAGTGAGTGTTTCTCAAATAAACTTTCAACAGCTGGCAATTCATCCAAGAAAATATTTCCTCAGTTAGGCGTTTAGGCTCTCCAGTGTCGTATCAGCTATTAATCCTTCTCAAAATTTTGCAGAGATATTTTCTAACTTATTTGAAGATAAAATTAAGACCATCTGTAATTCCATAAATATCTCTAACCAAAAATCTAAACCCCCGCCCAGCTTGAGTGCTAAGATTTATCTCACCATTAACGGCTTGAGATGTACAGAAATTCCAGAGGAAACTCAGACCACACCTTAGCTTAGCCAGTCGACTATAATGGTTGAACAGCTGGGAACCATTACAAGGTCAATCAAGTCGGGATCCAAAATGGATCCCATCCCTCCTATATTTTGGATGCTGGCCAATTCAGTTCCGGGACAGCCTCTTTTAGAGGTGTGTAACAACTCTCTCATCAATGCATGGATTCCTGCTGAGTGGGAAAAGGCCTTAATGGTCCCTTTTCTGAGATATCTGAATGCAGACCCAGCTGTTCTTTCCAACTATCAGCATATATCTCTCTACCATTTTGCAATTAAGATTCTGGAGAAACATGTAAACCAACTACTATCTGTTTTTTTAACAGTATAGTATCTTAGAACTCGTACAATCTGGATTTTGCCAGCAAATGTTCTCTGCTGTCAGTCCTTAATAATCTGAGAATGTCAGCATTGGTGCTTCTTGATATATCAGCCGCATCCAATACAGTCTCTCATTCCAATCTTCTTACTAGACTAGTGGTGGCCAGGATCGGTGAAAGAGCACTTCCTTGTTGCAAAACTTATCTAGAGAACAGACAGCAGGCAGTTTATCTTCCCCCTTTTGGGTCAATTTATAAGCCCTTGTGTCAAGTGGTTCCACAAGGTAATGCTCTGAGTCCAACACCGGTTAATATTTACATTTGCCTCTCATTAGTTTGGTCAGGTCTTATGTCATCGCCTGCATGAATTATGCAGAAGACACATAGATGATCATTAGTTTAGGTAGGACAAGGCTGGCATCCCTCAAAACATGTCACCAGTGCATGACCATGGCGGCTGCAATTGAACTCTTTGAAGTTCAATGCTAGCACGACTGTGGTGCTATGGATTTCCGACATGTCTCCAAGTAGTACTTTCCGCTTTACCTTCTGGTCCCCCATCCTGGACAGATCCTCCAAGTCCACTAAAGTCAGGAATCCTGGCTTCTTTTTGGAAGACAACTTATCTTTGGAGAAACAGGCCAATTACTTCACTACTTGCTGTTTTTCTACTGCTGAGGTTATTGAGGAAAAGTGTTCCACTTCATCTCTTTTATGCTCATCAGATGGCAGTCCAGGCCACTATTTTTAGTAGGCTTGATTATTGTAACTCCCTTTTCTGGGTGCCCCAATTGGTGTGCTGAAGAAGCTGCAGTGCATCCAAAAAGCAGCTGCAAATTTAGTACTTGGATGGTCTAGGTCTACCTCCACCTCCTCTGCTTTAGACAGGCTTTCCATATCAAAGAGGATTGCATTCAAGAACCTTTGCATAGTGTTTAGGGCCATCCATCAATCTGGTCCATCCTACTGGCAGAAGAAATGTTGCATCCACGTGCAACAACGCTTGTTATGCTGTCAGGATGTGTTGCATCTCTCCGTCCCCAGATTTAGTCAGGTGCAGTCTGGGGACAGGTTTTCTCTACAGCTGCCACAAAACTATAAGAAATATGCCTCCCACACTTAAGAAAATCTCTGCCCTTCCTCTTTTCAGAAGGCCCTAAAGTCTTGGTTTAATAGAAAGTAATTTCTACTCTTATAAATGTATGGATTATATCATAGTTTGATACACCTTTTGGGATCTTCCCTTTGGCTGATAGTGATTGATTCAGTCTCTCAGCACCACGACACCTGTTAAGTATTTGTGTGCTTTAAAAAATCCTTAACATAACATATGCAATGCCCTCATAAGAACAAAGTAAGTTGAGTGTGGCCAACTAACTGTGTACCATCCCCAATAAAGTAAGATCATAATCTGCCCACAGAGAGATGAGAGGTGCACACTCTGGAATCGAGTAGCAATACCAAAATAACGCCACAATGGGCATACTAACTGATTTGCTTGCCTGAATACAAGCAATGTACCAATACAGTCCAATTCAACTTCCTCTCATACATCATAATTAAAGATAATCTAGAGCAGTTGGAAAATTAACGTCTTTTCAGCATCTGCTTCTTGGGCTTTCTTTCTCCGCATGAATACCAATTCATATCCTAGTATATCATGTGAAACGCTACAACTATTTATCAAAACTTCAATACAATCAATGATCATAGAATACATTAAAAAAGGCAGAAAGCATCTTACTTTTAGGAGATAAACAAGTAGTCTCATTTCCACGAACTGTGAGAAAAGATATATCTACTTTTATTGGTTAAAGCAACAACATGGATGATAGATGCACATTCTACAAATATAGTAATTACAGTAATTACACGTAAGTTTCTCATATATTACATGGTCCATGTATAGCTTAAGCTACACCCTAACGTATATTCAGTTCCTCTTCAATTGTAAGGTTTAGTAGGACCTTAGAATCGAACATTACAATGTAAAGAACTCTCTAATCTCCTTATGGCGAGCTCTCGATTACCACCCCTTACATATTTGGGAATATGGTCTAATGGTCTATTGCAAAGAACTTTAACACATTACAATTACTTTTATGGCTTCCTTGAAATGCCTGGCAACCAGTCAATGCATATCCACATTTCTGCATATGTTCCAATACGCTTTTGGGTGAATAGTGCTGCCATCATACAGTTTCTTGCAAGGGCATGTTAGGAAATAGACTGTGTAATCCATGTTATATGTAATGTGTTAGGTGACCTTTTTCCTCCCCTCAAAAGGAACATAATAGTCAAAGACATTATCACACCTTTGACATATATAAAAGTATAAAAGCCTTGTATGCTTTTATATTCATTGTGTAGTCTTGACGTAATGTAGTTCTTGCTCAGCTTCTCCTTTGGACACAAGGTCTTACTAATGTTACCCTGGGGCAGGATGAAACATCACCACCAATCACTGGGTCTGATCTTAATATGGACCAGTGTCTTCATAGGTTACTTCTAATTTCGCCTACTTTGTCACTATGCATGGTAATAAAACCTCATCACACCCTCCTTCCTCTTTTTTCTCTTTACTCCTATTGTTGTATATGAATGTCTTCCCTTGTTCCAGTCTGTACACTCGTTACTGCATCTCTTTGTACAGCACAAGAATACTCTTGTTCTTTACATCTTTTTACCATAAGATGCTGCTCAATTTGAAAGTATCCTTCTTTGCGGCAATTACTGTTTGCTATCAGGAGTTCCCCATATGGGATTCTCTGCCTCAAATTCTTAGAGTGTCTGCTGTATGCATGTAAAAGGCTATTGCCTGCAGTCTCTTTCCTGAACAATTTGGTGGTAAGTGTAACGCCACTGACTGTGATACTTGTGTCCAGGTAGTCTACATGATGTTGAATGATGTGCCTGGTCAAATGCAAATTTAAGGTATTTTGGTTCAGCCTATAAATAAAATCATGTGCCTCATTCTCCAATGCATTCCAGATAACAAACACATAATTATAAATCTTATTCACAGTATTACATGTTCATATTCTGGTGTTAACACTAAGGACCTGCTTCTCCCATCAGCCCATGTACAGATTCACAAAGCTGGGGACAATGTAGTTCCTCATCACAATTCCCATCAGATGTTCATACACAATAGAGTCAAATAACAAGCATTTGCAAAGCAATAGGTCTCGCATTTGCGAGAGTTTGAGCTATTGGCATTGTAAATGACAATGCCTTTTATTTAAAAAAATGTAAAACATGCATGTGGTGCGTAAACACGCTCTTTGTACTTATAGTCCTTGCTTACAAGAAGCAAGGCTTGTAGTAAAAGAGGCGCAGTTACATTGCGCTATTAGATATTTTCTGAAAGGGTTAAAAGAAGGAACAGCCTTTCTTCCAGTTCGGCAGTGCTCATAAAACAAGCATTGCGTAAACACACGATGAACGGGAATCAGGCGCCATAGTAATTAAATTAAAAAAACATCAAAGTGGGCACCGTACTGAAACACAGAGAGGCACCTGTGTATGTAAAACTTGTACACTAGAGGGCCTGTTAAGTGCATGGCATGCTGAATGTTGCAGGAAAGCATGTTGTGCCTGCAGTAGGAGAAACGCATGAAAGAAAATAGTGCTTACAGACTAAATAAGACATACCGTGTAACAACAGAGGTAAAAGGGCCTGTCCTCTTAGGAGGTTACAAATGAAGACACGGCGGTACTATGGAGGGACTAACAAGCTTATTAGCCAATCAGAAGCCAGCATTTCCGAAGGACAATTACACAAACCAATGACAAATATGGGCGGAGAGTGGGCGGGACTTCAAGTACATACTCCAATACAGCATGCCTTGCAGAGCAGTGCATGCGCTGCCCAGGCTCAACTTAAAAAATTGTAAAACGGGCAATTGCAAAGATGCTTCACTGGAGTTTTAATAGTCTAACTAAATGAGTGGGTTTGAGAGACTATTTGTGCATTCCACAAACTATGAAGCAACAAACTTACCGCCTTATCGGAAGCATTTCTGGAACACCTTTTCCAAGATGCCGCCAAAACTCTGAAAAGGTGGCTCAACAAACTAATGCACTTATTTCCTCTCTAATCTAGTTGATATAATGAAGCCACCAAAACCATCTAAGGCTAACAGCTGTGGCGTCATATCTCCTAACTAGTTCCCCTGTTGGTGGGCTTCAGTCTTTTTACCTGCCAGTAAGATAATTCTTAACAAGCAAACTTGTCCAGTAAGTTGTTTGTGGCCCTGTCTAATACCGGTGTACAAAAAAGGTAAAAAAAGAAACCACAAATCTATCAATTGCTATCCATATTGACCGCTCGGAACTTTGTTAAGCAAAGTTTCTTGCTGGCAGCCAATATCTTTAATACTTTTTGGGCTGATTTACATACTTGTATGCTAGCTATAAAGAATTTTGCACCCAATGATATTATAGTTTGTGTACCAGGCTTGTCTTATGCAAATGAAACAATTCCCCCTAAGTAAGGCCCCATAGGTCTTCACTCTTCTTATAAGCTGCACTTGATAAATAACTTGCTTCTTAGTTCACTAATGGCACTGTAGTCAGGGAAGGGGGACATAAATATTTCCAAGTTCAAACTATCGCTTTGTTATAATAAATGCCTCTCCATGCAGTTATGTAGAAGGATGGATTAATGTGAGACGCTTCTGCATATTGAAGAAATACACTTCTTTGAATTTGATAAGGTGTTTGTTGCATGAATTAAGTGGCAAGCATTTTCATGACTTGGCTCATGCAAGGGCTCTTATAGCCAAACCAGACCTTTGGCTTGGCTCTGGCTCTACTCTGTTATTGTATTGCCTTGCCTGCCTCTAGCCCTTACTTTCAAAACAAAATGATCCTTGGTGCAACATTGACAGGGTATGGAAACACTTCTAGGAGCACTAATTACATTTAAGAGAAAAACACATACAGGAGTAAAGACGCATTAAATGCAAATCACTGTTGGTGTCACTTATACAGGAGTGTGGAAGCACTTTTAGGGGGCACAAATCAAATTTACAAGCAAGAAAGCAAAATCAAAATTACTTTTAGGTGCAAAATCATTTGCGATGTTACATAAGAAAGGGAGCAACACTTTTAGGTGCTAAAATTATGTAGAAATCACCCTTGTTGCAACATCAGCAGGAGCGTTTAGACACTTTTAGGCACAAAAACAAATTTATGATCAAAAAACCACATTTAGATGCACAAACAGTTATATGCAAAATCTCCCATATTCCAAAGTCAGAAGTAGGATGGTATCACCTGTATGTGGAAGATCTCTTAGTAGGGATCGAAATGTGGGCATAAGATGTCACATTAGACGTAAAAGGTGTGCAACTCGAAGCCAACACTTTTGGTTGGCAGCACCTTTCCCGCTCAGTACTGGCCTCGGGTTGTACCGCATGTCTGGGCAGCGGGCAGTGGGGGAGAATGGAGACCACACAAATGACCGAGAGCACTGATAGTAAGGGCGATTGGAGTACCGGTGCATGGCTGCCTGCAGTACTGGCGGTTTGGGTCTCTGGGAATACTCGTTGTAAGGCTGTCTGGGATATTGCTAATGTATGTGATTAGAGTGCTCGTTGTAAAGGTAAATGAGGCACTGGCAGTGAGGGTGACGGTGACCGGAATGCTGGTACTGAGGGAGTTTTTACTACTCCTTCTAAGTGTGCTTAGTGACAACTGGGTTAATTAAATGCTCGTAAGACTGATTGGAGTACTGGCATTGAGGGTGACGGGAATCGTCGTAATGCAGAATGCGTACTGGCAGGGAGGGTGACGGGAATCCTCGTCGTAATGCCGAATGTATACTGGCAGTAAGGGTGACTCGGTACTCGATGTGAGAGTGACTTAGGGTACTGGCTGTGGGGGGGACGTGTGTACTCGTTATAAGGCTGACTGAGGTACTTGGGAGGCAGCTCCGAAGTCAGCTGAGAGAACTGACATCTACCTACCGGCTCCCAAATCCAACCCTGGCACTTATTGTGGAAGCAAGTATCTACCCAGTTTTCAGAGCAGTGTTGTAACTTTCAGTGAAAACAATCAATATCATGAGGAAAAATATAAAAAAAATACAACAATGCCTAGACTTTCGCAGATAGCTGTTTTCCCAGGGGCATGTTAAACGCAGCGTTCTCTGGAGATATGCCGTGCAAAGCACTCCTGCTTTCGTCAGGATGACCTGGCTCGGTGGCATCTGACAAGTGCTTGCTGAGTAGCATTGTGTGCTACGCTGCTTAAAAAATATATATATTAGGTTGTTTGCAGCATATGCATAAACCGCGGCATTTCGCACTTACTTTGTTCAGCCATGCTAATGACCGTCTCCGTGGTGGCATGGAGTTAGGTGAGCCGTGTAGAAGCCGTGACATGCTGCGCTGCTTAAAAAAACAAGGCGGAAGAAACGCAGTGTGCGAGCAAAAGAGATGCTGTGCATGAGCCAGATCTCCTGTTCGGGTGGGCGAGCCAGAAAGGAGACAGGGAGGGAACCAAAAAGCTTCTCTTCAAATGAAATGGGAGCGTTTTACATAAAGTATGGCGCGCGCAAATGAAAAGCGGAGGCGGAGCTTCCACCCCCCCTTCTGAAACAAAACCGACGACAATAGATCTCGCAGAGCGAGCACTGCATGCAACGCTAGGCGAGACCTAAAAATACATTGTTAGATAGACAGACCATCAACATATCAAGCAACATTTCACTATGCATTAATATCAGCAAGCATACACTCCTAGAGTGTGTATGATGCTTGTATATAAACTGCCAACAACAATTATACTCAGTAAATATTCCTTCTCTCAATAGATACCTTCTGTATATGAGAAAATGTCCCTCATATTTTGTATGTGTGATGTCCTTAGAAACAAATCAATAAATCAACAAGCAATTTCAAGCAGAATCCCAATCACAGATACAATTGGTTGCCCAGGGGGATTGACAAGATTCTTGTAACTTTTAGGCAGTAGATAGGGATGGGTATCCTGGGGTGGTCGCACTTGAGAAATAAAAATTCTTCTTAGTTGATCAATCCTCTCTGATGCCAATACATCAGGAGTTCCGTACATTCGGTATTGATTCTGTTCACAATTGCTTTATTAATGGGGACATAACATGCTTTCTCTGTGAACTGATGGAGTCCCTTCTTTAGGAACAACACTCAAATTCCAACCTTTATCTGCAGGGTGTATCACAATGTCATTTGCACTCTCTAAATCATGAACAACTTTGAGCTGACTCCAAGTTAGATTGACTTGTAAGGGCCCCTACTCTTTCTAAGTTTCTGCAACTCTAAAACAACTACATCCTGAAATTAATTTTACCTGTAAACCCTCATTAATTGGCTAAGCAAAGGATCGACAAGGGAGTCGATTTCTGTGTTAAATTCTGCTTTTCCTTTTGCCATGTACAGAGTGTAACATGTGTATATATTATCTACTGGCGGTCGCCAGTAGATAGTTATAGTTAGGACCGTGTTTCCATAGGAAATCTCAAAATTCTATTTTGAATAACTTTGGCGCCGGTTGACGAATCTTCGCGAAATTTTCAAAACTAATGGGGCGCTCCGCTCAGCTCCTACCCTGAAAGTCTCGGGGGGATTCGTCAAGCGGGGGCCGAGAAAAAAGGGGGGTCCCAAAACGCGTTTTCCCTATACATTTTCCCATTGGACCTTTAGTCGAAGGCACAGCCCGAACGGCTGAACGGAATTACTTGAAATTTGGCAGAGAGGTAGTCCTCAGGTCAGGGAAGTGCCTTTTGCATATATGGAGTCAATCTGTTCAGTAGTTCCTGAGTGAATTGCATCTAAAAGCACATACATATCTATAGCCGCGGACCGTGCGCGAGCGTAATTCTGATTGGTTGTTACATGTCAATCAACGTTCGAATCGGTTGAAATCAGGAAGTGTCGGCCGCCATTTTGTTTGTTTTCAGTGCGAGAGTGGAAGAGGAAGATGGAGAAGGTGAAAAGGGGGCAGGGTAGAGAGTTCCTGATCCCCTAGCCATGGTCAAGGGGTCCCTGAAGGACCCCGAAGGCAGAAAAAAACATTTCATTTTTTTCTTTTTTTTAAAACGCCGGGGTGCGCGTAAATAAATATATAAAAAAAATTTAAAAAACGAGTTATAGTTATCTCAACTAACTATAACGGGGGAATTTCATTGTTTTTTTACAAGTGAAATATCCACCTAACTACAACATGTGTGAAACCTATGGTTTTTTAAGTGAATTTGCAAGGTTTTTTAAATGCTAATTCCTAACTATAACGTTTGTGAAACCTATGTTTTTTTCAGTGAATATATATATATATATATATATATCTATATATATATATCTATATATATATCTATATATATATATATATATATATATATATATATATATATATATATATATATATATATATATATATATATATATGATATATATATATATATACACAGAGAGAGAGAGAGATGTTCACTGAAAAAACACAAAGGT
The DNA here is from genome assembly GCF_964204655.1 of Triturus cristatus. Taxonomy (NCBI): domain Eukaryota; kingdom Metazoa; phylum Chordata; class Amphibia; order Caudata; family Salamandridae; genus Triturus; species Triturus cristatus. The sequence goes on along the minus strand of NC_140585.1, from coordinate 892,874,591 downwards.
TACGGGAACGTTACAGTTAGGCTTAAATTTCACTCGTACAAAACCATAGAGCACAGCAGTTATAATTACCTGAGCTAACTATAACTTATGCCCCGGCAATGCACTGCTTATGACCTCACATATTACATCATTTATGACATAGTCAATGACATCACTAATGACATCACTGATGACATCAATTAGCGAGTGTTAGTATTTTCCAACAGTTTATGATTGTTATACTTATATACTAAGCTACTACAAAAGTTACATTTGTATACTAGCTGTACTACTATTGAGTGATACTATTACTAACATACATTATGTGACTGGCTGTATGATTGGGTGTATCCATGTGTGAGTGGGTGTCGGAGTGGCTGTATGGGTGTGTGAGTGGGTGTATAAGTGGGTGTGTGAGCAGCTGTGTGGGTGTCAGTGGCTGTATTGGTGAGCGAGTGGGTGTGTCAATGGCTGTATGGGTGAGTGACTGGCTGTGTGAGTGGCTGTATGGGTGAGTGGGTGCATGAGTGACTGTATGGGTGAGTGAGTGGGTTTCTGCATGGCTGTATGAGTGAGTGACTGGGTGTGTAAGTGACTGTATGAGTGAGTGGGTGGCTATTTGAGTGGGTGTTTGGTTTAGTGAGTTGGTGTGTGAGTTGCTGTATTTGAGTGGGTGTCTGTATGAAGGGCTCAATGGGTGATTGGGCTGATGTATGAGTGCTCATATGGAATTATGAATGGGTATGTAAATGGTTGTGTGGGTGTGTGAGTACTTATATGGGTGTGTGAGTGGCTGTATAGGTAAATAAGTAGGTATGTGAGTAACTGTATGGTGAGTGAGTAGCTATGTGACTGACTGTACAGGTGAGTGATGGGTTGTATGAGTAGCTATATGGGTGAGTGAATAGTTGTTCGAGTGGTTGTATGAGTGACAGTGGGTGTGTGAGTGACTTTATGGATGAGTGAGTACTTATATGGGTCTGTGAATAGGTATATGAGTTGTGTGGGTGTATGAGAGATTATATAGGGGTGTTAGTGGTTCTATGAATGATGTAATCAGTAATGTCATTTGAGAAGTCATCAGTAATGTCATCAGTGATGTCATTGACCATGTCTTCAGTGATGTAATATGTGAGTCCATAAGCAAATGCCCCCCCTCCACAGGCCAATTTCATCCCCAGCTAGAACCGGAGGGTTTGCTTTTGCTTGGTAGGAGCTGTCAGTTGCCACCAGGTAAAAGCAAGCAGCTATCTCCTGGGGGAGGGCACCTCGGGACATAGCAGGAGCTGGCTCTTGGGTGTGGTGGTACCCAGAACCACATATGGCTCCAGGAGGGAGGCCACATGGCCAGCCTCCTGTATTTTTCAGGGACAGCCCTGGGAAGGGGGTGGTCCCAAGGGCCTTATGTGACCCGGGAAAGGGGCTGGATGGCCACGCCCCCATTGTTTAAAAAATATTTGGCCCCAGGAGGTGGTGGTCCTCGGGTCCTGGGGAGTCCATGGGGCCCCCGAATTAGCAGTTATTTATAGATAAAGTCACGGTGAGGTGGTGGTCCCAAGGGATCTCAGAGCCTTAGGAGGAGGGCTCACTGTGCTCCCCTCCTCTTTTTATAAAATGCCCCCTGGACCTGGCCCAGCCGAGGATCCTTTTCAAAACAAATGCGGGAGCCCAGAACATTTTTTTATTTCACCAGATTTGAGGATCCGCCACAATTTTGTGGTGGAAATGTTGTTTTTAAAAGGTGCTTTTTTGCTCTGCTGGATTCCCTCTGGACCGGGGCTAGGGGGTCAGGGTAGTAATACCCTCCCCCTTTTTCTTTTTAGGTCTCGCGAGCCAAAGGCTCGAAGAGACATTTTATATGTGGGATTTTCAAAGTGCTACCCAGTCTTTTGGCTGGCCTAAACCTTGAGTGCACGAGATCACATGCACGTGCACAGCTGCTCCTCTGCTAATTGCATTCCCCCCTCCCTTCACACCCAGTCTTTTGATGCTCTGCTCGATTACTTTCATTTTCGCCGCTTTGTCCCCCTCCCTTCTCTCCCCACCTCTTCGCAGAGACGGAGGAGACAGAGCCTGCTCCTCGGATTGCCCTTCCCCCTCCCTTCTCTCCCCACCTCTTTGCAGAGATGGAGGAGACAGATGTATCTCTTCCTCTCAACCCATATCTACCTCTCTTAAACCTGCATTCTCTGCTCACAGTATACCTGTCTCTCTACCCATCGCTCTCTATACTCACACTCTATTCCTCTCTGTACCTCTAGCTCTAAACCTCTCTCTCCAGCTTTCTCTCTATCCCTCTCTTAAACCCTCTTTCTCTGCTCACAGTATACCTGTCTCTCTACCCATCGCTCTCTATACTCACACTCTATTCCTCTCTGTACCTCTAGCTCTAAACCTCTCTCTCCAGCTTTCTCTCTATCCCTCTCTTAAACCCTCTTTCTCTACACCTCTTAACCCTGTCATCATGCCAGCTGCAGTTCACAGGTCTTAAAAAGAGCATTTGCATGTTAATGAGGCCTCGCTGTTGTGTCACCCCTTTTACGAGACCCTGCAGCTCCACGCTGCCTATTGCTTAACGTTTCAGCCCCCCCCAAAAAAATGTATTCTAAGCCCACCCCCTCCGAAATTTGCCTTACGTTGCGCCTCTGCAACAAGACAACACGCTCATAAAACAACTCTCACGCACCTCAAGGGAGATACTACTGCCACTGTGTACCGGGTGGGCAAACGTAAGGGGGGAGTTTACAAGGCTGCACCGCCGCAGGTCTATCACTTTGCCTCGTAAAAAAAAAAAACACGTCCAGCCGGGGAAAAGGGCTTGCGAATCAGACCCGTAGCACAGCTTTCCCAACTGCATTAGCAAGAAACACTCAAACACTGTCGCTGGTGCACCCTGGCGATGCCTGCAACAGTCGGCGCATGCTAGAGTGACTCCACACAACACCTGGAAGGGTTCAAACATCTCGTCGTTTGTTCGGGTGCGAATTGTCTCCGGAGTTACTTGGGGGCATATTTTCAAGCCAGGCTAAAAAATTATCGCCGCTTTCGCGGCCCAAAAAAGCCGCAAAAACGGCGATAAAGGGCTTAATAATACGCTCTATGGAATTCCAATTCAAGTCCATGTTATATGTCCAAAACATTTAGCACGGCCTTTAACTTAAATTACATAGAGCATATTATCACGCCCATCATCGCCGTTTTAGCGGCAGTTTTCCGAGGCTAAAGCGCCGATAATTTACACGCCTGCCTTGGTAATATGCCCCATAGAGCTTTGGTCACATTATAATACCCCTGACTAGCGTGAAATGACTCGAACAAAATCTAAAGCCAAGTGTGCTTCCAGGTTCCTTCTCTTTGCCAGGTAGCTCAGTCGCTGCATGCAGTAACAAGAACACATTCATAGTCATGTGGCAAGGGCATTAGTACACGGTGACTACATACTGGCCGCAATCCACGACGGCCCGTACAAAGGGCAGCTTTGGGGGAGATACATTACCAAAACAAAACACTGTGAGACTGCAGTAAGTTACACACCACATTCAATTCCACAACATGGCGCTATAAAAGGGGACAGGTGTGTACGGGCCGGGGGGCTGGAATAGGAGGCTCCTACAATCGGGCACTCTTTGCTCACCTGCAACAAATTTTTGAAAATCAATTTTGAGGAGGGACACAGCACAAGCAGTTTCCTTTAACGAAGGGTCACAAGGACAGACCTGCAAACCCTCCCGATTTAAGCGGGAGACTACCGATTTCAAGGCTAGTCTCCCCCCTCACGTTTCAAGCATCCACAAACAAGATTCCTCTGAGATTCAGCTGACAGGCCTTGCAATTGTGTAACGTCCGAAATCTTACAGCAAGACTCAGCGTGGAGAGGCAGGGGGCACTAGAAGGGGTGACAAACCAACAAAGCACCATTCCCAAGCAATAGGCCTTTCAAAGACCTGTGAAGTACTCGGTGGCACTGTGTGGGTGCCCGGAAAACTGTTTCAGGCCAGGCTGCCACACATGGGGGGGGGGGGGGTTGCACCGCCACCTGTTAATTGGGACACCCTCTCTCTGCCTGGCAGTGCACTCCATGAAGAAACAAACGTGCATTTGGTCCGGCAGCAGCACAACTTTAATAGCCCATACATGGCAGTAAGCCGATTCAAGGCAGCATTCTACGGGGGGCAGACACACATTGAAGGGGGGATGGGATTGGCCATCCCGGTGCAAGGTTCTCCGCTCACGCACCACCCACCCCCCCCTCTCAGAAAAACAATAAAATTTTACTCCCTCACCAGGAAAAGGTACACTTACCTTAGATTCAAATCACAACACTCGAACCTCTCCTTCGCAACTGCTCACAAACACATGCTCGCCGGGAAATACAAAACTGCCTCAGCAGTCCGCGTCGTGTTTCAAACGCGAACATTTCAGGGGTGAGTACAAACCACTACTTCTAACATTAAAAAAAAAAAAAGGAGACAAATTCGACAGAGTCCGGTTGCGCACATCCCAAAACAGTCCAGCTGGTGAGTTCTAGGAAACTTGGAGCCAAAACACACTGAGGGCACTGGGGACTACATTGCCACAACACAAGGGGAGGAAAAAAAAAAATACAGAGGTCACGTGTCAGCAGCACACACAAATTGATACAAGCGGGGCCTCTGGCTGCAACGTAAAGCACTACCTGCCGTTAACTGACAAAGTGCCGCTCCTGCCCCTCCTCCCCAAACTCAGTCGTTTGCCGGGACAATAAATCAAGGGGTTCAAATGCGAGGTGCACAATGCACCGCGAATAATAAATCCGCTTTCTTCGTGGGAGGCTTTCAGAAAAACACATTTGGGGACAGGCGCCTTCATTACAATATTACAGAAAGTGGGCAGGCAGTTTACAGCGTCTCCCATTAAGCCCCAAAGCTAAAGCACGCACAGGGATGTGGTCTGTCGGATTAAAATGCCGAATTTGGTGCAGGAAAACAGGGACAGAGCCTTGAGGTCGCGTCCACAGGCGGTGATTCTGTGCTAATCACTTCATCTCCCCGTGCATAAATGTGTAATGTAAATACGATGATACGTAAAGCGCACAAAAACCTTCGGGTCGAGTGCGCGCTATATAGAAAGAAGCAAAATGAACCGCCCCCCCCTCCCCCACCCCAAAAAAAAAAAAAAAACTGGCGTCACTACAGGTCGGGCAGGATGCATAATGTTTCCAGACTTAAATAGAGCTTTTGGCCCATTTAAATGCCCCGGAGTAGCGTACAATGACTAGCACTACATCTAAAGCAAAGTGTGCATCCAGCTATTCTTCTTTTTGCCAGGGTAGCTTCGTGGCTCCATGCGGTAACAAAACCAATTTAAAAGTTATGTGGCCGTGCATAAATGTGTAATGTAAATACGATGATACGTAAAGCGCACAAAAACCTTCGGGTCGAGTGCGCGCTATATAGAAAGAAGCAAAATGAACCGCCCCCCCCTCCCCCACCCCAAAAAAAAAAAAAAAACTGGCGTCACTACAGGTCGGGCAGGATGCATAATGTTTCCAGACTTAAATAGAGCTTTTGGCCCATTTAAATGCCCCGGAGTAGCGTACAATGACTAGCACTACATCTAAAGCAAAGTGTGCATCCAGCTATTCTTCTTTTTGCCAGGGTAGCTTCGTGGCTCCATGCGGTAACAAAACCAATTTAAAAGTTATGTGGCCAGGACTTTAAGTCGGATGAAACAAGCATTTGCAATGCAATAGGTCTCGCATTTGCAAAAGTTTAAGCTATTGGCATTGTTCATGACAATGCCTTTTTTAATCTATTTTATAAAACAAACACATAATGGCATTTATTTATCATTTACAAAGCCAATAGCTAGTGTTGCATTATTATTAGCAATGCCAGCTGCTCACACTTTTATAATGCGAGACCTATTGCATTGCAAATGCTTGTTTTAACCTTTTTTCTGGGATTCAGCTGAAGCTGAGTCCCAAAATGGCTGCCAATACTTGATGTCTCCCACGCTTAGTTATCTGTAAGTTCCCGGGTGGGCCAGGTCCCCAGGGCTTTATTCATTATGTGCAGGGGCACGCAGCCCCGGGGACCGTCACCTCCCAGGGGCTTCTAAAAAAATGCGTGGGGGGCTCCTGTCACCCTACTCTTCTCCGGGGACCACCCCCTCACCAGGACATTTATCAGATGGGTTAGAGGCTTCGCGAGTCCCCCGAACCCCCGGGGACCGACACCTCCCAGGGGCTTAAATATAAATAAAGAAGTGTGGGGGGGCTCCTGCACCCCCACACAACCCTGGGGACGACAACCTCCCCGGGCACTAAATAGTCAAATGTGGGGGTCTGTTGCAAACCCCCGGGCCTGGGGGACCCCCACCTTCCCGGGGCTTTAAACAGTTGGAAGGGGAGGCACGTGGCCCACCTCCTGGAGCCCTTGATGGTCCTGGGGACTGCCACCTCCCAGGGCCGGCTCCTGTAATGTCCAGGGGTGCCCACCCCCGGGACATTGCTGTTTGCTATGACAGGGCGGTAGCACAACTCCCACCCTGCCATAGCAAATTCCTCTTTGGTTTTTAGACGTGAGAACAGGAAACCTGCTCTCGCTTCCAAAGACCAAAGCAGATTGCTTTTGCACAAGGGGAGCTGCATGTCAGTTATAGTTAGCTCTACTAACTATAACAGCCGAATTTCTCTAGTTTTATACGAGTGAAATGTCCAACTAACTATAATGTCGCTGAAACCTACGTTTTTTTCCAGTGAATGTCTAAGGTTTTTTAAAGGCTAATTTCTAACTTTCCTGAAACCTATGTTTTTTTCAGTAAATATATATATATAAAAAAAAATCTATATATATATCTATATATACATTATCTACTGGCGGTCGCCAGTAGATAGTTATAGTTAGGACCGTGTTTCCATAGGAAATCTGAAAATTCTATTTTGAATAACTTTGGCGCCGGTTGATGAATCCTCCGCTCAGCTCCTACCCTGAAAGTCTCGGGGTGATTCGTCAAGTGGGGGCGAGAAAAAAGGGGGGTCCCAAAACGCGTTTTCTGCATGTTATTTTCCAGAGGACCTTTAGTCGAAGGTACAGCCCGAACGGCTGAATAGAATTACTTGAAATTTGGCAGAGAGGTAGTCCTCAGGTCAGGCATGTGCCTTTTGCATATATGGAGTCAATCTGTACAGTAGTTCCTGACAAAATTGCAGTTAAAAGTACATAAATATCTATATGCGCGCCATGCGCAAGCGTAATTCTGATTGGTGGTTACATGTCAGTCAACATTCGAATCGGTCGAAATCAGGAAGTGTTGTCCGCCATTTTGTTTGTTTGGGTGCGACACTGAAAAAGAGAGGTGGCGAACGTGAAAAGGGGGCAGGGTAGAGAGTTCCTGACCCCCTAGCCTTTGTCAAACCAATGAAATTCCACGTTATAGTTAGATCAGGTAACTATAACTTGCGCGACCGCAATCCACAATGTGTCATTTCAGATGTCATCATTGATGTCATGAGTGATGTCACTGACCATGTCATGAGTGATGTAATATGTGACGTCATCAGCAGTTTATTGTGGGCGCGCAAGTTATAGTTACCTGATCTAACTATAACGTGGAATTTCATTGGTTTTTTACGAGTGAAATGTACAGCTAACTATAACTTGTGTGAAACCTATGGTTTTTTAAGTGAATATATATATGCATACATATATCTACGCACTTATATATATATGTATATATATATATATACATATATATATTCCTCAAACAGTCCAGATTCAGCGCGTATATCTATATACATATATATTACCTACTGGTGGTCGCCAGTGGGTAGTTATAGTTAGGACCTAGTTTCCATAGGAAAAGCATTTTTTGTTTTCTCAATAACTTTGGCGCCGGTTGACGAATCTTTGCAAACTTTTCAAAACTAGTGGGGCGTTCCGGTCAGCTCCTGTCTTGAAAGTTTCAGAGTGATTCATCAAGCGGGGGCCGAGAAAAAAGGGGGTTCCAAAACACGTTTTCCCCATGTAATTTTCCATAGGAAACTTTAGACAAAGCTACAGCCCGAACTGCTGAACGGAATTACACAAAATTTGGCAAAAAGTTGGCCCTTGTTTCGGTTTTATCTTGCCTTAATCTTTTCTTGACAAACCAAGGATGAGATGCTGGCTTCTGCTCCTTGCGCAGACCCTCGTCGCCATGAAAAGAAGAGCCTTCACAGGTTTCTTGAAGTTTTGTAGTAGTTTATTCATCAAACGGCATCCCAGCAGAGAGTAGCTTCTTTAACCTCAATCTCTCTCCTCTAACTGTTTATCCTGGAACATATCATCACTTCCATTCTATCTGTAACTAAGTAACAGGGCTATGACATAAGCAGTAGACATCTCTACATAGTCCTTTATGTTGAATGGTGGAAATCCGTTCAGTAGTTCCTGAGAGAATTGAAAATCAAAAAATATCAATATCTATGGCCGCGGTGGGTTCGCGAACCCTCCCGACCATGAGCTTCATTCTAATTGGTTGCCAACACTCCAAACCAGGAACTGTTGGCAGCCATCTTGTGACTCGGTAGAATCGAGTCACAAGAAAACAGTAAAACAAAGTGTAAATGAAGAAATGGGGGCAGGGAAGAAACACCCTGACCCCCTAGGGCTGCTTAGGGGGTCCCACAAGGAACCCGAGGGAAAAAAATATATATTTTGTTTAATAAATAAATGTCAGAAGTCGCGTTGGGGTCGCGACCCCAGCCGAGAAAAAAAAAACAAGCGTGGACTGTTGTTTTCAAAAAGACCCGGGTGGGCCAGGTCCCGGGGGCAGTCGAGAATTAATGATTGGGGGCCCGTGGGGGCCCCCACAGCCCTGGGGACCGGCACCTCCCCAGGGCAGTTAATATTTAAATACAGGGGTCCGCTGTGGACTCCCGGGGACCACCACCTCCCCGGGGCAATGAAAAGTAGGGAGGTGGGCCACGCAGCCCCCCTCCACAAGCCCTCAAAGGCCCTGGGGACCACCACCCCCCAGGGCTGCCTCTTGCAGTGTCCCGGGGTACCCACCCCTGGACACTGCTGTTTGCAATGACAGGGTGGGAGCCGTGGGGCTCCTGCCCTATCATTGCAAACTCCTACATTGCTTCATGGAAGCGAGAGCAGGGAAACCTGCTCTTGCTTCTACGAAGCAAAGTAGGATTGCTTTTCCACAAGGGGAACCAGCAGCAGCTCCCGTTGTGGAAAAGCAATGGTGGCTCCCGCAGTAGGCGGGGAGGCGGCGGGACCGTGGGGGCATTGGGGCTCCTGCCATAGTCCCCAACTGTGATGGGTTCCGGGGCCAAAAATGGCCTGGGAGGGGGGCCACCTAGTTCCCCTTTCTTCTTATAATTTTTTTTTTTTTAAATTGGCATGTCCCGGGGGATGGGGTCCCCAGAGTAAATATAAATTAATAATATTAGATGTTTTTTTTTCACCAAAATGTGGAGTCACGACCCTTGTGCGGTGCTCAGCGCGGCCCCCTGGTGTAAACGCGAGGGATGCACGGCCCTCCGCGTGGCCCCTGGTGTGCACGCGAGGGGTGCGTGGCTCCCTAGTGTAGACGAAAGGGGTGTGTGGCTCTCAGCACGGCTCCCTAGTGTAGACGAAAGGGGTGTGTGGCTCTCAGCACGGCTCCCTAGTGTGAATGTGAGGGGTGCGCGGCTCCCAGCATGGCCCCCTAGTGTGAACTTGAGGGGTGCATGGCTTCCAGCGTGGCCCCCTAGTATGAACGCGAGGGGTGCACGACTCTCAGCGCGGCCCCCTAGTGTGAACACGAGGGGTGTGTGGCTTCCAGCATGACACCCTAGTGTGAACGCGAGGGTTGCACGGCTCTCTTAGCCACGCTGGGTGCGAAACCTAGGTTATAAGTTGGGTTATTGAGTGGCTCTAAAAAGAGCCCTTGTTTTCATTGGGAGATTGTTGTAGCTACATGTAAGTACGGATGCAGAGCTTCAGGTTGTTGAGAAACACTCTGTTGCCTTCATCAGTGAAGTGTACTCCATCACTTCTGTAGATGTCATCCATATTGAAATTAATATTGTTGTTATAGATGGAGCCCATCCTATGGTCTGTCAGGTAAGCAGAAACAGCTTTATTGACATTTTTTCTAGCTTTCTCAATCTGAGGATAAAATTGATTGGACCATTTCCATTTCTGTCTTTGGCATATGTTAGTGTATACAAAGGCAGTTTGGGGGAAAAGCAACATCAATTCTGCAAAGGTGTCCTTCATTAGCATTTCCAGACCTACCCCAGCCAATGTGCCTAGGTCATTGCCACCACAGTGCACAATTATGAGGTCAGGGGCTTGGAGATGCAAAAAGGTTTTAACCAAAGGCATCAATTGCTGCCACTTTAATACTTTCTGTCCAATCCATTGGTATTCACAGAAGGCACTTACTCCTTTTGGTATTCACAGAAGGCACTTACTCATTGATGAATAAGTGCCTTCTGTGGATACCAAAATGAATAAGTGCCTTCTGTGAATACCAAAATGAGTAAGTGCCTTCTGTGAATACAAAAATGGTAGTAAGTTTAGGATTTTGTCTTAAGTTAGTTCTGTGAATCGGGCCCCCAAGCACTAAGACATGCACTGCTACAATCACCTGTGTACTTCCCATACAGTTCAGTAATCTCCATGTTACCACCTATGCAGTCCTCCAATCACCCAGTCAGTCTCATGTCCTTATCTAATCACTGTGCCAAAACCCAAGCACTTATAAATTCACCATGCACTCACCTTGCAGTACTCTAATCATCCAGTCACTACCCATGCAATGACCCAAGCACTAAGTCATGCACTTCGACAATCACCTGTGCACGTCCCATACAGTTCAGTAATCTCCCTGTTACTACCTATGCAATCCTCCAATCACCCACTTAGTCTCATATCCTTATCTAATCATTGCACCAAAACCCAAGCTCTTATGAATTCACTGTGCACTCACCTTGCACTCCTCTAATCATCCAGTCACTAACCATGCACTCATGCAATGACCCAGGCACTAATTCATGCACTTCTACAATCCCTTGAGCACTACATCTACAGTTCAGTAATCTCCCTGTTACTACCTAAGCACTCCTCCAATCACCTAGTCAGTCTCATGTCCTTATCTGATCACTGCGCCAAAAACCAAGCACTTATAAATTCACCATACACTCACTTTGCAGTACTCTAATCATACAGTCACTACCCATGAACTCATGCAATGACCCAGGCACTAACTCATGCACTTCTACAATCCCTTGAGCACTACATATTCAGTTTAGTAATCTCCCTGTTACTACCTATGTACTCTCCAGTCACCCAGTCAATCTCATGTCCTTATCTATTCATTGCGCCAAAGCCCAAACACTTATTAATTCACCATGCACTCACCTTACAGTACTCTAATCATCCAGTCACTACCCATGCATTGATGCAATAACCCAGACACTAACTCATGCACTTATACAATCCCTTGAGCACTACCTATACAGTTCAGTAATCTCCCTGTTACTACCTATGTACTCCTCCAAGTCAGTTTCATGTCCTTATCTAATCATTGCGCCAAAACCCAAGCACTTATAAATTCACAATGCACTCACCTTGCAGTACTCTAATCATGCAGTCACTACCCATGCAATGACCCAGGCACTAACTCATGCACTTCTACAATCCCGTGAGCACTACCTATACAGTTCAGTAATCTCCCTGTTACTACCAATGCACCCCTCCAATCACCCAGCCAGCACCATGTCCTTATCTAATCACTGTACCAAAACCCAAGCACTTATAAAGTCACCATGCACTCACCTTGCAGTACTCTAATCATCCAGTCACTACCCATGTACTCATTCAATGACCCAGGCACTAACGCATGCACTTCTACAATCTCTTGAGCACTACATATAAAGTCCAGTAATCTCCCTGTTACTACCTATGTACTCCTCCAGTCACCCAGTCAGTCTCATGTCCTTATCTAATGACTGCGCCAAAACTTAAGCACTTATAAATTCACCATGCACTCACCTTGCAGTACTCTAATCATCCAGTCAGTACCCATGCAATGACCCAGGCACTAACTCATGCACTTCTACAATCCTGTGAGCCCTACCTGTACAGTTCAGTAATCTCCCTGTTACTACCTATGCACTACTCCAATCACCTAGTCTGTCTCATATCCTAATGTAATGACTGCGCCAAAAACCAACCACTTATAAATTCACCATGCACTCACCTTGCAGTACTCTAATCATCCTGTCACTACCCATGTACTCATGCAATGACCCAGACACTAACTCATGCACTTCTACAATCCCTTGTGCACTACATATACAGTTCAGTAATCTCCCTGATACTACCTATGCACTCCTCCAATCACCCAGCCAGCACCATGTACTTATCTAAACACTGCGCCAAAACCCAAGCACTTATAAATTCACCATGCACTCTCCTTGCAGTACTCTAATCATGCAGTCACTACCCATGCAATGACCCAGGCACTAACTCATGCACTTCTACAATCCCACGAGCACTACCTATACAGTTCAGTAATCTCCGTTACTACCTATGTACGCCTCCAATCACCCAGCCAGCACCATGTCCTTATCTAATCACTGCACAAAAACCCAAGCACTTATAATTCACCATGTACTCACCTTGCAGTACTCTAATCATCCAGTCACTACCCATGTACTCATGCAATGACCCAGGCACTAACTCATGCACTTCTACAATCCCTTGAGCACTACCTATACAGTTCAGTAATCTCCCTGTTACTACCAATGCACTCCTCCAATCACCCAGCCAGCACCATGTCCTTATCTAATCGCTGTTCGAAAACTCAAGCACTTATAAATTCACCATGCACTCACCTTGCAGTACTCTAATCATCCAGTCACTACCCATGTACTCATGCAATGACCCAGGCACTAACGCATGCACTTCTACAATCCCTTGAGCACTACATATAAAGTCCAGTAATCTCCCTGTTACTACCCATGTACTCCTCCAGTCACCCAGTCAGTCTCATGTCCTTATCTAATGACTGCGCCAAAACATAAGGACTTTTAAATTCACCATGCACTCACCTTGCAGTACTCTAATCATCCAGTCAGTACCCATGCAATGACCCAGGCACTAACTCATGCACTTCTACAATCCTGTGAGCCCCACCTGTACAGTTCGGTAATCTCCCTGTTACTACCTATGCACTACTCCAATCACCCAGTCTGTCTCATGTCCTATTGTAATCACTGCGCCAAAAACCAACCACTTATAAATTCACCATGCACTCACCTTGCAGTACTCTAATCATCCTGTCACTACCCATGTACTCATGCAATGACCCAGACACTAACTCATGCACTTCTACAATCCCTTGTGCACTACATATACAGTTCAGTAATATCCCTAATACTACCTATGCACTCCTACAATCACCTAGCCAGCACCATGTACTTATCTAAACACTGCGCCAAAACCCAAGCACTTATAAATTCACCATGCACTCTCCTTGCAGTACTCTAATCATGCAGTCACTACCCATGCAATGACCCAGGCACTAACTCATGCACTTCTACAATCCCACGAGCACTACCTATACAGTTCAGTAATCTCCCTGTTACTACCAATGCACCCCTCCAATCACCCAGCCAGCACCATGTCCTTATCTAATCACTGTACCAAAACCCAAGCACTTATAAAGTCACCATGCACTCACCTTGCAGTACTCTAATCATCCAGTCACTACCCATGTACTCATGCAATGAACCAGGCAGTAACGCATGCACTTCTACAATCCCTTGAGCACTATACAGTTCAGTAATCTCCGTTACTACCTATGTACTCCTCCAATCACCCAGCCCGCACCATGTCCTTATCTAATCACTGTACGAAAACCCAAGCACTTATAAATTCAACATGTACTCACCTTGCAGTACTCTAATCATCCAGTCACTACCCATGTACTCATGCAATGACCCAGGCACTAACTCATGCACTTCTACAATCCCTTGAGCACTACCTATACAGTTCAGTAATCTCCCTGTTACTACCAATGCACTCCTCCAATCACCCAGCCAGCACCATGTCCTTATCTAATCACTGTACCAAAACCCAAGCACTTATAAATTCACCATACACTCACTTTGCAGTACTCTAATCATACAGTCACTACCCATGAACTCATGCAATGACCCAGGCACTAACTCATGCACTTCTACAATCCCTTGAGCACTACATATTCAGTTTAGTAATCTCCCTGTTACTACCTATGTACTCTCCAGTCACCCAGTCAATCTCATGTCCTTATCTATTCATTGCGCCAAAGCCCAAACACTTATTAATTCACCATGCACTCACCTTACAGTACTCTAATCATCCAGTCACTACCCATGCATTGATGCAATAACCCAGACACTAACTCATGCACTTATACAATCCCTTGAGCACTACCTATACAGTTCAGTAATCTCCCTGTTACTACCTATGTACTCCTCCAAGTCAGTTTCATGTCCTTATCTAATCATTGCGCCAAAACCCAAGCACTTATAAATTCACAATGCACTCACCTTGCAGTACTCTAATCATGCAGTCACTACCCATGCAATGACCCAGGCACTAACTCATGCACTTCTACAATCCCGTGAGCACTACCTATACAGTTCAGTAATCTCCCTGTTACTACCAATGCACCCCTCCAATCACCCAGCCAGCACCATGTCCTTATCTAATCACTGTACCAAAACCCAAGCACTTATAAAGTCACCATGCACTCACCTTGCAGTACTCTAATCATCCAGTCACTACCCATGTACTCATTCAATGACCCAGGCACTAACGCATGCACTTCTACAATCTCTTGAGCACTACATATAAAGTCCAGTAATCTCCCTGTTACTACCTATGTACTCCTCCAGTCACCCAGTCAGTCTCATGTCCTTATCTAATGACTGCGCCAAAATTTAAGCACTTATAAATTCACCATGCACTCACCTTGCAGTAGTCTAATCATCCAGTCAGTACCCATGCAATGACCCAGGCACTAACTCATGCACTTCTACAATCCTGTGAGCCCTACCTGTACAGTTCAGTAATCTCCCTGTTACTACCTATGCACTACTCCAATCACCCAGTCTGTCTCATGTCCTAATGTAATGACTGCGCCAAAAACCAACCACTTATAAATTCACCATGCACTCACCTTGCAGTACTCTAATCATCCTGTCACTACCCATGTACTCATGCAATGACCCAGACACTAACTCATGCACTTCTACAATCCCTTGTGCACTACATATACAGTTCAGTAATCTCCCTGATACTACCTATGCACTCCTCCAATCACCCAGCCAGCACCATGTACTTATCTAAACACTGCGCCAAAACCCAAGCACTTATAAATTCACCATGCACTCTCCTTGCAGTACTCTAATCATGCAGTCACTACCCATGCAATGACCCAGGCACTAACTCATGCACTTCTACAATCCCACGAGCACTACCTATACAGTTCAGTAATCTCCGTTACTACCTATGTACGCCTCCAATCACCCAGCCAGCACCATGTCCTTATCTAATCACTGCACAAAAACCCAAGCACTTATAATTCACCATGTACTCACCTTGCAGTACTCTAATCATCCAGTCACTACCCATGTACTCATGCAATGACCCAGGCAATAACTCATGCACTTCTACAATCCCTTGAGCACTACCTATACAGTTCAGTAATCTCCCTGTTACTACCAATGCACTCCTCCAATCACCCAGCCAGCACCATGTCCTTATCTAATCGCTGTTCGAAAACTCAAGCACTTATAAATTCACCATGCACTCACCTTGCAGTACTCTAATCATCCAGTCACTACCCATGTACTCATGCAATGACCCAGGCACTAACACATGCACTTCTACAATCCCTTGAGCACTACATATAAAGTCCAGTAATCTCCCTGTTACTACCCATGTACTCCTCCAGTCACCCAGTCAGTCTCATGTCCTTATCTAATGACTGCGCCAAAACATAAGGACTTTTAAATTCACCATGCACTCACCTTGCAGTACTCTAATCATCCAGTCAGTACCCATGCAATGACCCAGGCACTAACTCATGCACTTCTACAATCCTGTGAGCCCCACCTGTACAGTTCGGTAATCTCCCTGTTACTACCTATGCACTACTCCAATCACCCAGTCTGTCTCATGTCCTAATGTAATCACTGCGCCAAAAACCAACCACTTATAAATTCACCATGCACTCACCTTGCAGTACTCTAATCATCCTGTCACTACCGATGTACTCATGCAATGACCCAGACACTAACTCATGCACTTCTACAATCCCTTGTGCACTACATATACAGTTCAGTAATCTCCCTAATACTACCTATGCACTCCTCCAATCACCCAGCCAGCACCATGTACTTATCTAAACACTGCGCCAAAACATAAGCACTTATAAATTCACCATGCACTCACCTTGCAGTACTCTAATCATCCAGTCAGTACCCATGCAATGACCCAGGCACTAACTCATGCACTTCTACAATCCTGTGAGCCCCACCTGTACAGTTCGGTAATCTCCCTGTTACTACCTATGCACTACTCCAATCACCCAGTCTGTCTCATGTCCTAATGTAATCACTGCGCCAAAAACCAACCACTTATAAATTCACCATGCACTCACCTTGCAGTACTCTAATCATCCTGTCACTACCCATGTACTCATGCAATGACCCAGACACTAACTCATGCACTTCTACAATCCCTTGTGCACTACATATACAGTTCAGTAATCTCCCTAATACTACCTATGCACTCCTACAATCACCCAGCCAGCACCATGTACTTATCTAAACACTGCGCCAAAACCCAAGCACTTATAAATTCACCATGCACTCTCCTTGCAGTACTCTAATCATGCAGTCACTACCCATGCAATGACCCAGGCACTAACTCATGCACTTCTACAATCCCACGAGCACTACCTATACAGTTCAGTAATCTCCCTGTTACTACCAATGCACCCCTCCAATCACCCAGCCAGCACCATGTCCTTATCTAATCACTGTACCAAAACCCAAGCACTTATAAAGTCACCATGCACTCACCTTGCAGTACTCTAATCATCCAGTCACTACCCATGTACTCATGCAATGAACCAGGCACTAACGCATGCACTTCTACAATCCCTTGAGCACTATACAGTTCAGTAATCTCCGTTACTACCTATGTACTCCTCCAATCACCCAGCCAGCACCATGTCCTTATCTAATCACTGTACGAAAACCCAAGCACTTATAAATTCAACATGTACTCACCTTGCAGTACTCTAATCATCCAGTCACTACCCATGTACTCATGCAATGACCCAGGCACTAACTCATGCACTTCTACAATCCCTTGAGCACTACCTATACAGTTCAGTAATCTCCCTGTTACTACCAATGCACTCCTCCAATCACCCAGCCAGCACCATGTCCTTATCTAATCACTGTACCAAAACCCAAGCACTTATAAATTCACCATACACTCACTTTGCAGTACTCTAATCATACAGTCACTACCCATGAACTCATGCAATGACCCAGGCACTAACTCATGCACTTCTACAATCCCTTGAGCACTACATATTCAGTTTAGTAATCTCCCTGTTACTACCTATGTACTCTCCAGTCACCCAGTCAATCTCATGTCCTTATCTATTCATTGCGCCAAAGCCCAAACACTTATTAATTCACCATGCACTCACCTTACAGTACTCTAATCATCCAGTCACTACCCATGCATTGATGCAATAACCCAGACACTAACTCATGCACTTATACAATCCCTTGAGCACTACCTATACAGTTCAGTAATCTCCCTGTTACTACCTATGTACTCCTCCAAGTCAGTTTCATGTCCTTATCTAATCATTGCGCCAAAACCCAAGCACTTATAAATTCACAATGCACTCACCTTGCAGTACTCTAATCATGCAGTCACTACCCATGCAATGACCCAGGCACTAACTCATGCACTTCTACAATCCCGTGAGCACTACCTATACAGTTCAGTAATCTCCCTGTTACTACCAATGCACCCCTCCAATCACCCAGCCAGCACCATGTCCTTATCTAATCACTGTACCAAAACCCAAGCACTTATAAAGTCACCATGCACTCACCTTGCAGTACTCTAATCATCCAGTCACTACCCATGTACTCATTCAATGACCCAGGCACTAACGCATGCACTTCTACAATCTCTTGAGCACTACATATAAAGTCCAGTAATCTCCCTGTTACTACCTATGTACTCCTCCAGTCACCCAGTCAGTCTCATGTCCTTATCTAATGACTGCGCCAAAATTTAAGCACTTATAAATTCACCATGCACTCACCTTGCAGTACTCTAATCATCCAGTCAGTACCCATGCAATGACCCAGGCACTAACTCATGCACTTCTACAATCCTGTGAGCCCTACCTGTACAGTTCAGTAATCTCCCTGTTACTACCTATGCACTACTCCAATCACCCAGTCTGTCTCATGTCCTAATGTAATGACTGCGCCAAAAACCAACCACTTATAAATTCACCATGCACTCACCTTGCAGTACTCTAATCATCCTGTCACTACCCATGTACTCATGCAATGACCCAGGCAATAACTCATGCACTTCTACAATCCCTTGAGCACTACCTATACAGTTCAGTAATCTCCCTGTTACTACCAATGCACTCCTCCAATCACCCAGCCAGCACCATGTCCTTATCTAATCGCTGTTCGAAAACTCAAGCACTTATAAATTCACCATGCACTCACCTTGCAGTACTCTAATCATCCAGTCACTACCCATGTACTCATGCAATGACCCAGGCACTAACGCATGCACTTCTACAATCCCTTGAGCACTACATATAAAGTCCAGTAATCTCCCTGTTACTACCCATGTACTCCTCCAGTCACCCAGTCAGTCTCATGTCCTTATCTAATGACTGCGCCAAAACATAAGGACTTTTAAATTCACCATGCACTCACCTTGCAGTACTCTAATCATCCAGTCAGTACCCATGCAATGACCCAGGCACTAACTCATGCACTTCTACAATCCTGTGAGCCCCACCTGTACAGTTCGGTAATCTCCCTGTTACTACCTATGCACTACTCCAATCACCCAGTCTGTCTCATGTCCTAATGTAATCACTGCGCCAAAAACCAACCACTTATAAATTCACCATGCACTCACCTTGCAGTACTCTAATCATCCTGTCACTACCGATGTACTCATGCAATGACCCAGACACTAACTCATGCACTTCTACAATCCCTTGTGCACTACATATACAGTTCAGTAATCTCCCTAATACTACCTATGCACTCCTCCAATCACCCAGCCAGCACCATGTACTTATCTAAACACTGCGCCAAAACCCAAGCACTTATAAATTCACCATGCACTCACCTTGCAGTACTCTAATCATCCAGTCAGTACCCATGCAATGACCCAGGCACTAACTCATGCACTTCTACAATCCTGTGAGCCCCACCTGTACAGTTCGGTAATCTCCCTGTTACTACCTATGCACTACTCCAATCACCCAGTCTGTCTCATGTCCTAATGTAATCACTGCGCCAAAAACCAACCACTTATAAATTCACCATGCACTCACCTTGCAGTACTCTAATCATCCTGTCACTACCCATGTACTCATGCAATGACCCAGACACTAACTCATGCACTTCTACAATCCCTTGTGCACTACATATACAGTTCAGTAATCTCCCTAATACTACCTATGCACTCCTCCAATCACCCAGCCCGCACCATGTCCTTATCTAATCACTGTACGAAAACCCAAGCACTTATAAATTCAACATGTACTCACCTTGCAGTACTCTAATCATCCAGTCACTACCCATGTACTCATGCAATGACCCAGGCACTAACTCATGCACTTCTACAATCCCTTGAGCACTACCTATACAGTTCAGTAATCTCCCTGTTACTACCAATGCACTCCTCCAATCACCCAGCCAGCACCATGTCCTTATCTAATCACTGTACCAAAACCCAAGCACTTATAAATTCACCATGCACTCACCTTGCAGTACTCTAATCATCCAGTCAGTACCCATGCAATGACCCAGGCACTAACTCATGCACTTCTACAATCCTGTGAGCCCTACCTGTACAGTTCAGTAATCTCCCTGTTACTACCTATTGGACTACTCCAATCACCCAGTCTGTCTCATGTCCTAATGTAATCACTGCGCCAAAAAACAACCACTTACAAATTCACCATGCACTCACCTTGCAGTACTCTAATCATCCTGTCACTACCCATGTACTCATGCAATGACCTAGACACTAACTCATGCCCTTCTACAATCCCTTGTGCACTACATATACAGTTCAGTAATCTACCTGATACTACCTATGCACTCCTCCAATCACCCAGCCAGCACCATGTACTTATCTAAACACTGCGCCAAAACCCAAGCACTTATCAATTCACCATTCACTCACCTTGCAGTACTCTAATCATGCAGTCACTACCCATGCAATGACCCAGGCACTAACTCATGCACTTCTACAATCCCGCGAGCACTACCTATACAGTTCAGTAATCTCCGTTACTACCTATGTACTCCTCCAATCACCCAGCCCGCACCATGTCCTTATCTAATCACTGTACGAAAACCCAAGCACTTATAAATTCACCATGTACTCACCTTGCAGTACTCTAATCATCCAGTCACTACCCATGTACTCATGCAATGACCCAGGCACTAACTCATGCACTTCTACAATCCCTTGAGCACTACCTATACAGTTCAGTAATCTCCCTGTTACTACCAATGCACTCCTCCAATCACCCAGCCAGCACCATGTCCTTATCTAATCACTGTACCAAAACCCAAGCACTTATAAATTCACCATGCACTCACCTTGCAGTACTCTAATCATCCAGTCACTACCCATGTACTCATGCAATGACCCAGGCACTAACGCATGCACTTCTACAATCCCTTGAGCACTACATATAAAGTCCAGTAATCTCCCTGTTACTACCTATGTACTCCTCTAGTCACCCAGTCAGTCTCATGTCCTTATATAATGACTGCGCCAAAACATAAGGACTTATAAATTCACCATGCACTCACCTTGCAGTACTCTAATCATCCAGTCAGTACCCATGCAATGACCCAGGCACTAACTCATGCACTTCTACAATCCTGTGAGCCCTACCTGTACAGTTCGGTAATCTCCCTGTTACTACCTATGCACTACTACTAGGGGGCTATGCTGGAAGCCATGCACCCCTCAAGTTCACACTAGGGGGCCATGCTGGGAGCCGCGCACCCCTCACATTCACACTAGGGAGCCGTGCTGAGAGCCACACACCCCTTTCGTCTACACTAGGGAGCCACGCACCCCTCGCGTGCACACCAGGGGCCACGCGGAGGGCCGTGCATCCCTCGCGTTTACACCAGGGGGCCGCGCTGAGCACCGCACAAGGGTCGTGACTCCACATTTTGGTGAAAAAAAAACGTCTACTATTATTAATTTATATTTACTCTGGGGACCCCATCCCCCGGGACATGCCAATTTAAAAAAAAAATAATTATAAGAAGAAAGGGGAACTAGGTGGCCCCCCTCCCAGGCCATTTTTGGCCCCGGAACCCATCACAGTTGGGGACTGTGGCAGGAGCCCCAATGCCCCCACGGTCCCGCCGGCTCCCCGCCTACTGCGGGAGCCACCATTGCTTTTCCACAACGGGAGCTGCTGCTGGTTCCCCTTGTGGAAAAGCAATCCTACTTTGCTTCGTAGAAGCAAGAGCAGTTTTCCCTGCTCTCGCTTCCATGAAGCAATGTAGGAGTTTGCAATGATAGGGCGGGAGCCCCACGGCTCCCACCCTGTCATTGCAAACAGCAGTGTCCAGGGGTGGGTACCCCGGGACACTGCAAGAGCCAGCCCTGGGGGGTGGCGGTCCCCAGGGCCTTTGAGGGCTTGTGGAGGGGGGCTGCGTGGCCCACCTCCCTACTTTTCATTGCCCCGGGGAGGTGGTGGTCCCCGGGAGTCCACAGCGGACCCCTGTATTTAAATATTAACTGCCCTGGGGAGGTGGCGGTCCCCAGGGCTGTGGGGGCCCCCACAGGCCCCCATACATTAATTCTCGACTGCCCCCGGGACCTGGCCCACCCGGGTCTTTTTGAAAACAACAGTCCACGCTTGTTTTTTTTTTCTCGGCTGGGGTCGCGACCCCAACGCGACTTCTGACATTTTTTTATTAAACAAAATATATATTTTTCTCCCTAGGGTTCCTTGTGGGACCCCCTAAGCAGCCCTAGGGGGTCAGGGTGTTTCTACCCTGCCCCCATTTCTTCATTTACACTTTGTTTTACTGTTTTCTTGTGACTCGATTCTACCGAGTCACAAGATGGCTGCCAACAGTTCCTGGTTTGGAGTGTTGGCAGCCAATTAGAATGAAGCTCATGGTCGGGAGGGTTCGCGAACCCACCGCGGCCATAGATATTGATATTTTTTGATTTTCAATCCTCTCAGGAACTACTGAACGGATTTCCACCATTCAACATAAAGGACTATGTAGAGATGTCTACTGCTTATGTCATAGACCTGTTACTTAGTTACAGATAGAATGGAAGTGATGATATGTTCCAGGATAAACAGTTAGAGGAGAGAGATTGAGGTTAAAGAAGCTACTCTCTGCTGGGATGCTGTTTGATGAATAAACTACTACAAAACTTCAAGAAACCTGTGAAGGCTCTTCTTTTCATGGCGACGAGGGTCTGCGCAAGGAGCAGAAGCCAGCATCTCATCCTTGGTTTGTCAAGAAAAGATTAAGGCAAGATAAAACCGAAACAAGGGCCACCTTTTTGCCAAATTTTGTGTAATTCCGTTCAGCAGTTCAGGCTGTAGCTTTGTCTAAAGTTTCCTATAGAAAATTACATGGGGAAAACGTGTTTTGGGACCCCCTTTTTTCTCGGCCCCCGCTTGATGAATCACTCTGAAACTTTCAAGACAGGAGCTGACCAGAGCGCCCTACTAGTTTTTGCACTCACCTTGCAGTACTCTAATCATCCAGTCACTACCCATGTACTCATGCAATGACCCAGGCACTAACGCATGCACTTCTGCAATCCCTTGAGCACTACATATAAAGTCCAGTAATCTCCCTGTTACTACCTATGTACTCCTCCAGTCACCCAGTCAGTCTCATGTCCTTATCTAATGACTGCGCCAAAACATAAGGACTTTTAAATTCACCATGCACTCACCTTGCAGTACTCTAATCATCCAGTCAGTACCCATGCAATGACCCAGGCACTAACTCATGCACTTCTACAATCCTGTGAGCCCTACCTGTACAGTTCAGTAATCTCCCTGTTACTACCTATTGGACTACTCCAATCACCCAGTCTGTCTCATGTCCTAATGTAATCACTGCGCCAAAAAACAACCACTTATAAATTCACCATGCACTCACCTTGCAGTACTCTAATCATCCTGTCACTACCCATGTACTCATGCAATGACCCAGACACTAACTCATGCACTTCTACAATCCCCTGTGCACTACATATACAGTTCAGTAATCTACCTGATACTACCTATGCACTCCTCCAATCACCCAGCCAGCACCATGTACTTATCTAAACATTGCGCCAAAACCCAAGCACTTATAAATTCACCATGCACTCACCTTGCAGTACTCTAATCATGCAGTCACTACCCATGCAATGACCCAGGCACTAACTCATGCACTTCTATAATCCCCCGAGCACTACCTATACAGTTCAGTAATCTCCGTTACTACCTATGTACTCCTCCCATCACCCAGTTAGTCTCATGTCCTTATCTATTCACAGCGCCAAAACCCAAGCCCTTATAAATTCACCATGCACTCACCTTGCAGTACTCTAATCATCCAGTCACTAACCATGTACTCATGTAATAACCCAGGGCCCGATTCACAGAACTAACTTAAGACAAAATCCTAAACTGACGACCATTTTGGTATTCACAGAAGGCACTTACTCATTTTGGAATTCACAGAAGGCACTTACTCATTGATGAGTAAATGCCTTCTGTGAATACCAAAATGAGTAATACCAAAATACCAAAATGGTAGTAAGTTTAGGATTTTGTCTTAAGTTAGTTCTGTGAATCGGGTCCCCAGGCACTAACACATGCACTGCTACAATCACCTGTCCACTTCCCATAAAGTTCAGTAATCTCTCTGTTACTACATATGCAGTCCTCCAATCACCCAGTCAGTCTCATGTCCTTATCTATTCACTGCACCACAACCCAACCTCTTATGAATTCACCATGCACTCACTTTGCAGTACTCTAATTATACAGTCACTACCCATGTACTCATGCAATGACTCAGGCACTAATTCAAGCACTTCTACAATCCCTTGAGTACTACATATACAGTTCGGTCATCTCCCTGTTATTACCTGTGCACTCTTCAAATCACCCAGTCAGTCTCATGTCCTTATCTATTCACTGCGCCAAAACCCAAGCACTTATAAATTCACCATGCACTCACCTTACAGTACTCTAATCATCCAGTCACTACCCATGCAATGACCCAAGCACTAACTCATGCACTTCTACAATCACCTGTGCACTTCCCATACAGTTCAGTAATCTCCCTGTTACTACCTATGCAGTCCTCCAATCACCCAGTCAGTCTCATGTCCTTATCTAATCATTGCGCCAAAAGCCAAGCTCTTATGAATTCACTATGTCCTCACCTTGCAGTACTCTAATCATCCAGTTACTAATCATGTACTCATGCAATGACCAAGGCACTAATTCATGCACTTCTACAATCCCTTGAGCACTACATATACAGTTCTGTAATCTCCCTGTTACTACCTACGCACTCCTACCATCACCCAGTCAGTCTCATGTCCTTATCGAATCACTGTGCCAAAACCCAAGCACTTATAAATTCACCATACACTCACCTTGCAGTACTCTAATCATCCAGTCACTATTCATGTACTCATGCAATGTAATACATGCACTATTAAAATCCCCTATCCACTGCCCTTGCAGTCCTTTAAACACCTAAACACTACTCATTCACTCCTGCAATAATCCAGGTAGTACCTGTGTACTGCAGCAAATGCATTGTGATTTCAAAACAAAGCGTTTAAATGGTTTTTTTGTAGAACGTGTTTGTTTAGTAATAGAATGGTATATTTTATAGATTTATATTAATAATATATATATATATTTTTTTTTTAACAGATATTCTTCATCATCATTAAAAAAGACTTACCAAAACTAAAAAAACTGTAAAGAGGAAACAACAAAAGAAAGAGTATTATTTAAAGAAAAGACAACAGCAAGAATGAGATGAACTACAACATGTGGGAAAAAAGAAAAAGTCTTGCGGTAAGAGAACAAAAGAATTTATTAAAAGACTTTGAAAGACTAGAAATATTTTGCACAATGTAGAAAGTAGAAAGAATACATCAACAACAAAGAAGAATGAAATGAAAAAAGGAGAAATTAATGGCAAATCACGTTTTCAAGAAACAATCTATGGTAAAACTAAAAAGAATCAATGAAATAAGGAAAAGAATGTTCCACAATAGAGTAGTACTTAATTTATTAAAAGATGGCAAGAAATATAAAAAAAAGATCAGCATTTTATAAAAAGAAGAAAGAGATTGAAACTATTGTTGAAAAGGCTTTTGAATTAAAAAGGAAATTATTCATTTTAGTTTTAAACAGAATTCGATCATTAGATAAGCCAATACATTTTATGAAGGCCAAAAGTAAAAAGAAGAGACTAATTAACAGAACTAACTTTTGTGATTTTTTTTGGGCGAATGGAAGCACAGTTCAAGTTCGGAGCTATTTTCAAACCAATACATTAGTGAACGCAGTTGATACCAGTGGTCGTGCTTATGAAGTAAAGAACAGTTGTCCAATTGAAAAAGAAAAGATGGTTCCAAGAAATGTGGAAGAAGAGATAGCTGATGAAGTTCTAAGGAGACTTAGTAAAGCCCCAGTGTATACTTGGGATTGTAGTAGTATTTGTACGACAGCAGTCTATTGATATTTTATGCAATTTCTTACGAGAGTATAGTAAAAAAAAAGTGTTAAACAAAAGATTAAGATGCTGCAAGGATTAGATCCTTGCAAAGTGAGAACAAATACTGGTTTGCAAGGTCATTCTCTGACTTGTCTTTCTAGAAAAGTGTGTCAAAATGTGTTTTTCATCATTTCAGAATGTTAGCAGTATATCACTCTCAAATGAGGAACCTAGTCAGAAAATTGGTTTATACATAAAGTTCAGCAATAATTTAAAATGACTTATACACTGTTCTTTTGGATGGGTCAGTATCAAATGTAAAAAACAGTTTGTGATTAAATAGAGTTTTGTTACTTTGGTCCTGAACAAGAGTGTAGAGAAAGTGAGACATTCATAGAAGTAGGTGTTGAAGAAGACGGCGCAAGATAGTAGTACTGAGAAGTTTCAAGAAGAAATTACAAAGTTTAAGGTAATTTGTTGTGAAAGACCAAACTATGTTTGTATTTGTTGTTGACGAACTCACTATAAAAATCAAACTAGGAATGTTGATCTGTAGTTAAAAAGTGAAAAAGATTTGGGTAGTGATCAATGTATTTGTAAATATTGTTATACCAAATTAGAGGATAACAAAATGCCAGCTAGAGCTGTACATAATAACCTAGAGTTGGTCTCTATTCCTCTAGAGCTGGTAGATTTAAATACCTATGAGTCCATTCTGATTCAATCTGTGCACCCGTTTCAGGTTATTGTTCGTATGGAGCCTAAAACAGGTACGTTTCCTCCCAGAGATTTACAAAGAGGATTAAAAGGAAGAGTTGTGTATTTACCTTTAGATTTAAAGAAAAATATTGAAACTATTGGTGTAGAGAAAGAGGAAACTGAACATGTAGTTATTCTAGTTAATGGTGTTCCTACAAAGAGTCGGAAAATATGGCAAGAAATAGTAGATGTGAGCAAAGTGCAAAAGTCTACGTTATATCTCGTAAAAAACAATGAAAACTACAAAAATGTGTATGTGGAAGAAGAAGAAGCAGTTTTAGGAGATGATAGCAAAATTTAAAGTAGCCAAATTAAAAAAGTGACATGTCCAAAGAAATGTATGAACATTATAGTGTACATCCTTAACATTCCAAAGAAGTGATGGGAAATAATATTGAATATTCCAAATGAAGAAAGCGAAGGGGACTCCCATGAGTGTTTGGGAAAAAGGTTTGGACGGCAGTTGTTTTCCACAGCTCTTTCCCACTGGAAAAGGTGGACGATATGACAAACAACCAGTGCAGATTCCCGTATCAGAATATCGGACAACAAGATTGTACACAGAAGATCCAAGATTTTGACAATGTATCCCATATATATTTCATCTTTTGTTTGAAAGTGACTTGTCTGGACTTTCATATGCAGGGAACCACATATTAAAGACAGGAGTTCATCTTCAAAATATTTCTGCAAATGAACTCATGGACAAAGTACATTAGAGAGATGATCATTTAGAATCTCAATTGATTAATTTAATGGCGTGTCAATGTGGTACTAATGACTATTGGTATTGTCATCATGGAGAACTTAAATGTATGTTAAGGAACTTAGGAACTGCTACGTGGTTTGTTACGCTAAGCTGCGCTGAATACGCATGGGACAATTTACTTGAATTTCTTCGAGAAGCAAATTCAAATATTAAAAACATTGAATTCAAGACACCCGGAGAACTGTGCTCCTTGGATCCTGTAAATATGCGCAGATATTTTAATCATAGGTTCCAAGCTATGATGTCTTTTATCTGCAATAAAAACAATCCTTCTCTTGGAGAAGTTATGGATCTCTTTAGGAGAAAGGAGTATCAAGCTAGAGGTGCTCCTCATATACATATGCTTTTATGGATCAAGGATGCACCCAAATTTGGAACTGATTCAGATGAGACTGTTTTATCTTTTATTGAAGACTATGTTACATGTGCTATGCCAAAAACAAGAGAAGAAAACACCTTAAGGCAACAGGTTTTACGGTTTCAAGCTCATCGATGTGGCAAATACTGTCGGCGGAAATACAAGTCGAAGAAAAAGTTTTATACCAAATGTCGTTTTGGATTTCCATGTCCAGTAATATCCAAAGGAAGAGTCAACAGTTTCATGTCAGCAGTGAGACATACCATCACTAGAAAATCTCCCAAAAATACTTACAATTTAAAAAGAAGTGAACAATCAAAGTATAATAATGATTATAATCCAGTTATTTTGTCGGTGTGGAATGCTAATATGGATATGGAATTGCTGTTGCTTGGTATGTAACGTCATACATAACAAAATCAGGAAAGACCGAGTTGAAAGAAATGTGGGAAGAAATTTCCCACGAGTAGACTCTTAGTAAGAAATTGTACAGCTTTAGTTTGAAGATGCTGTCCCATCAAGAGAATGTTCGGATCGGTTTTCCTCTGCAAGTTTATATTCAAAGTCAAGAGGAATCATTTGGGTTAGTCTAGGTCTTGCTGCAACACGAAATTGAGTACTTAAATCTATACAAGAAATTGAATATTTAGCATTAAATGAACCGGGAAGCACAGATATTGTTAAAACAAACATGTTGGATACGTACTATCCAAATAGAAGTCCTCATCTTGAAAACATATGTCTCTATGAAGTGCTGCAATATTACAGTTTTAAGAGAAATATTATAGAGAACATAAATGAAGAAAAATATGCAGTGATTGGTTCAGAAGGATGTTTGGTGAAACATAGTAAAGAAAATCTGATTAATCACAGGAAACTGAGTTGCGATACTCCTGATAAAAGGGAATTTTACTATTTAGCACTTCTGCAACTCTTCAAGCCTTGGCATACGGAACTGGAATTACTTTTCAGTGCTATGAAGATTCTTTTAATGCATGTAAAGATAGCATTGAATGCACAGTTTTTCCAAAGTATCTCCAAATGTTGAATGAAGAAATTGAACAGGAAGCTAGTATTGCAGCTGAGATTGCTAGAGACAGTTCTCAAGATAGTCAAAGTCTCCTCTGAGTCAAGATCCACTAGGAGAACCAATTCTTGAAAATGAAACAGCAATCGCCATGAGTGAATGGAAACAGCAATGCATCAAGCACAACACACATATTATGGACTTAGGAAATTTGGAAGAGCAACTAAATATTGAACAGAAAGAAATATATCAGCAAGTGACACAACAGATCGACCATGGTTTACTTCATGAAAAAAAAGAATGCAACTGCCCATCTTTTAAACCTATTGAAATGTATATCAGTGGTCAAGCTGGTAAAGGAAAAAGTTTCTTAATTAAAGTATTGACCAGTTATTTACAGAGAACCACTGAATTACATGTATCTTGTGTTGTAACTGCTTCAACTGGGTTAGCAGCACACAACATTAAAGGGTTTACCTTACATCGTTTACTAATGTTACCTGTTGAACATGAAAACAAGTTGGAATATCACAAGCTTTCTGGAGAAGGTTGTTTGGAAGTTTCAAGAGTTAAAGAAAATGAAATTTTTGATTATTGATGAGGTGAGCATGGTCTCAAACTTAATGATTGCCTTTGTTCATATAAGAATGCAGCAAATTTTAAAAACACAATCTGATGTGTTATTTGGAGGAAAGCATGTGATAGTTTTTGGTGATCTACTGCAACTTACTCCTGTAAAAGGGCAACCAGTTTTTAAAAAACTTGTACATGAAGACATCTTTGGTAAGTGTTGGAAATGTCAACATTTGGTCATATTTTACATCCGTTGATCAATGACATCTTGATCTTGGGGTATTTTCCGAAGGTTTGGAAAACTGCTTCTATTCTCCCTTTATTGAAAAAGCCGACGTTGGATCCTACAGATCCGGGTAGTTATAGGCCGATCTTGCGGCTTCCAAAGCCAGCAAAAATCGTTGAGAAGGCCATGAATAGCCAGCTTAGCACCTATCTTCAAACTAACCATATACTTGACTCAACGCAATTGGTTTTAGAGCCGAACATAATACGGAATTGGCCCTAATAAAGTCCTTGGATGAAGTTAGGGAGGCCTTGGACGGTGGTGGGAAGGCTGTGATGATCATGTTGGACCTTTCGGCAGCCTTCGACACGGTCCATCATGTGGTTTTGATGGACCGTCTGTCGGAGGTGGGAGTACAAGGGGCGGCTTGGAAACTGATACATTCTTTTCTCTCCGACAGATCCCAGACCGTCAATTTGGGTAACCATAAATCTGATTCCTTCTGGCTTCCCTGTGGGGTCCCTCAGGGATCCTCACTGAGCCCCACCCTTTTTAACATTTATATGATTCTGTTGGCTGGTCTTATAAGATCTCATGGCTTTCAGCTAACGTCTTATGTGGATGACACTCAAATAGTGTTATCATTAAAGGATGGCAAGGAAAAAGAAACGGTAGTGAGCTTTCATGATTGTATGAAGGAGATAGCTGGATGAATGGCCTCAAACTGTCTAAAACTTAACTCGTCCAAAACTGAGATTGTTTTTGGAAACAATCCCAACGTTTGGACGCCTGACTGTTGGCCAGCAGAATTGGGTAGTTGCCCCCTCCCCTAGTTGAAAGCAAAAAACTTGGGCGTAACTGTAGACTGTAAATTGACCTTCAGTGATCACATAAGCACCGTGGTTTCCGCCAAATTAAACCTTACCTTTCGGAAGGGAATTTCAGGACGGTGGTCACGGTGCTTGTCATGTCAAGACTGGACTATTGTAATGGCATTCTCTTGAATGCTCGTCTACATCTGGTCAACGGGCTGCAGATGGCTCTAAATGCTGCTGCGAGGCTTTTATCAGGTACCCCGAAATTTGTATAGGGAAAAAAAGAGCTAGTTAGGCTACACTGGCTTCCTGTGAAGCAGAGAGTATGCTTCAAGGCCCTCTGTACAGTTTTTAAGGCCCTTAATGGGTCTGGCCCACAATATTTGCCGGACAAATTTAGATGGTACGTTCCTACTAGGACCCTTCGGTCCTCTAGCGCGAAAAAAGTCTTGACGCCTTTCGTTAAAAAGGCCAGCTGGGGTGGCAGGAGCTTTACGGCCGGTGCATCCTTGGCTTGGAATAATTTGCCTTTCTTCTTGAGGAATGCTCCTAGTCTTCTCTTGTTTAGGAAGGGTTTGAAGACTTGGCTTGTTACTCAATGATTTTCCACCTCCTCCGGCTAGGCAACTCATAGCGCCAGGACACCTTAGGGTAACCGCTGCGCTCTATAAATCCTATTAACATAACATAACATATTTTGAATACAAAGAACTCATTAAAAATATGCGATAGGCAAGTGATGAAGATTATAGAAGCATTCTCCAAGATATAAGAATTGGTGTATTGACAGAACATGGAAAAGAAGCTTTGCAAAGTCGGCTACTTACAAACTTGTTTCCAAATGAAAATGTTGCTCCGGAAAGAATGTACAAAAAAATTTGAGAAAATAAATATATAATCTGCCTAATGCCAAAACTGCGAGAGTGTTCTACATTCAATGAAGAACTTTTAAAGCTGGAAAAACAACAAATAATAAAAATGAAAGCCATTGATAAAATAGAGCACGAAGGAATTACTATTATTTTGACAGAAAAATTAAAAACAAAATTGGATTCTTTGGAAAAATCTATATCTAAAACTGCTGGTTTAGAAAAGAATTTAGATGTATGTGAAAACTGTTGGGTAATTTTATGGCGTAATTTTGATGAGGAAAAAGGTTTAGTAAATAAAGCACTGGGAAAAGTTGTTGATTTTGTTAACTATCAAAATAGAGATGGAATTGAATTTTTAAAGATTAAATTTGATCAGATTTAAAAAGTAAAACAGATTGGACATTGTTCTGTTCATTTTTTGCTTGTTAAAGATTTGTATATTCGTAGAAAACAGTTTCCTCTTTCTTTAGCATATGCAGTGACCATTCATAAATCTCAAGGTTTAAGTGTAGACAGCGCTTTGGTAAACATTGGAAGTACTGTGTTTAAAGAGGGAATGGCATATGTTGCATTGTCCCGAGTCAGATCTTTATCTGGATTGTATTTAATTGATTTTGATGAGACTGTATACTCCCAATTTAGGTGAATATCCTGTATATGAAAAGCGTGCAGTAGGTCAAAAACAAAGATATGAGAATCTCTGCAGGGAAGTTGGAAAGAAGAAAAAAAATCAAGACCATGTTGAGATTCCAAACAAAAAGAACAAGCATTGGCATAGCCAATAGGTCTCGCTTTTGGGACCTTATAAGTATTTCGTTATGCAGCACAATATCCTTGGCACAACGCTATCAACTGTTGCATGTCTAAACACTTATAAGGTCCCAAAGGCGAGACCTATTGGCTATGCCAAAGCATATGCAATGCAATAAGTCTCACATTAGAGAAAGTTTGAGCTATTGGCATTGCAAATTATAATGTTTGTTAGATTTTTTTCTTTGTCCAAAAATATCCCAGCAGTACCATAAGTAATAAAAGAAAATCTAGGAAGCAATAAAGGGTGCAGTACCACAGGCTGTTACTAGGTGTCCATGTGGAGTTGTAAAGGGACCTCTATTAGCCACATAACTATTGCACCCTTTTTTTTTTAAAAACATGTTTTTATTGGCATTTGTTAGTAGTTTCGTTACATATCAGTGTTGGATGGCAATATCGCAGAGTACATGTTTCCAATCAGGTGAGATCAATCATCACGTTTACAATAACCTTCACCACACTTATGTGCAATGTAACAGGTGTTTGCCATACTATATAATACAAACCAGGGAAGGGGGGAGGGAACTGGGGCAGTCATGGACTATCAGAGAAGGGTCAGCCAGACTACATCACAGGTGGTCCGTAAGGTAACTGGTGAAGCAGCGCATTGGGAACCCCTGGCCGGGGTACGACTATGCAGGTGGACATACGGCATGGGTGCAGGCCCCGTAGCAGCGGGGATAGGAACCTGGTCCCCCCAAGGTGAGTGTGTAGTATTAGAGGGGAGCGTCACCCGGGTGGGTGGGTGTCGCGCGTGGCTGCGTGGCAGTAATAACTATTGCACCCTTAATGCAATTATAAAGACAAAGATTGCAGATGAGCATATGTTTCCATTTGTTTTTATTGGTAGTGAGATTTTTGTTAGCTTGCGTTTTAAATATGCACCATTGTTGTTTATTTTGCTAAATATGTTACAGACATGAATTCTAAAATGATAAAACTACCGGGAGTACTGGCGTTTTGATTGCGATTTTGAAATGGGGGCTGGCAGCCGGATGTCCAACTGACTTTGATGAGATAATTGTGTGTAAGCTTCCGTTTTGGAATAACGTAGCTAGTCTATGGTTAGATGTGCGATTTCGTTAGCAAGGGGGTATAAACATGAGAGACCCACGTGCGCTCTCGTGGAAGCATCACTGTGTCGGTTTTTTAAGGCTGATGCTCCACAGTCAATAAATGAACGAAGAAACATATTAATGTATGTATGAATGAATGGATGAACCGACCAATTACGGAGCCAAGACAACAAACTTGTAGCGACCAGGAAGATTCAATCACTCCAACGTGCCCCTTCTTGGCTGAAATAGTGGAGGGCACACTGGCTGTTTGGGGAGGGGCATTTGTGTGAGTTTGTCTTTTAAGAAATAGACTGGTTATTTCTAGCTGCATGTCCAAGCGTCTGCTCACATTGGAAATGAAGTGTGGAGGGCACCCCTGATGTAAAAGGTATAGCACTGCGTGTGTAATGCTGGGCATTGGTAGTGTTCTTCCTTGTCTAGCTTTGTGAGTACAAAAACATCACCATCCAGCGTGCGAGCACATTCATTCATAACGATACACCTGAGTGGTGCTTCGAGGCGCGCCCTACGAGGTGCATGACTGAGCCATTTCTCATTTGTATATGGAAAGGAATGAGCAACCAGAGCGGATGCGTGCATTACGAGTAGCATCTCTAGGGCACACATTTTATTTTATGATCATATAGATGCACAATGTAAATTGTATCTTAGTGACAGATGCCAGTAGACGAGGTAGGAAGCAGAGAATGATTTTGACAATAACTAATTAACTTGTGGAATGTTTAAAATACGACTGTGCGGAAAAAAAGATGAAGAGCTAAATGATGTGCAACTAAAACACATGAATGTGTGTGTGTTTGTGAAAGGTCAAAGGGATATTAATGGGTGTATCTGTACAAGAGCGAGGATGTGTGCAATTTTGTGTCGGTGCCTGCGTGGGCAAACAGGAGTAGGCAGAGGTGTAAGCATGTGTGTATGTTAAAGAATGTGTATTTTTTGCCTGTGTGTGTTTGAGTGAGCGTACATTGCAGTGAGTGCGTGTGCAGCATTGAAAAAAGAGTGTGTTTGTGTTTATATATGTATATATGTGCGTTATCTTTGGGGAAATGTCATTGTGTGCAAGCGTAAGGGTACAAAATGCATGTACATGTGAGCGAGTGCATGTCTGTACATAGAGGTGTGTGTAAGTGCGTGCACACGTTTAAGCGTCTGCGACTCTGCCTGTGAATGAATGTATTTTGTGTGTGGAACTAGATAGGAAATAGAGGACAGAAGAGCCAGGGCATGAGGTCAAGTGACAATTATATTGATTCACTCACTAGGAGCTAAGGACGCTTCACGCACCCGGTCATTTTACAAAAGTTTGTGAATGAAGTACGGTGGATTGAAAATCTCTTCCTAGAGTAGGAACACAAGAGGTGAATTAATAATACAAAATGAAGAAAGTCACAAAGCACTGAGGCAGATGAGGAAGACATCGGGGGGGTAAACAGAAGGCGACAAAATGTAAACCCAAAGAGAGGCGAAAACAGAGACACAGAGGACAGAAAACAAGGGAGAGGGAGAGAGAGCAAAACAGTAGTTTAAAGAGAGGAATATCAAAGGACATAACACGAAAGGAGAGAGAGAAAATGCATCTTGAAACTGACATCGAATGAAAGAGACAGAAGGTGGCAGTAAGATAGGTAGGCGGAGAACGAAAGAGCACAGAGTGGAAAATAAGAGACAGCATACATAACCAGACAAGCATTGGCCGTACGACAGTAAAGGTAACGCTGCGCGGCCGTGAAACCAAAAGTAATCGCGATCACTCTGAAAGCGAAAGTGATCGCAATGATGCGCTAAAGCACGCTAGGGATGCGTGCGCTTGTGCGCGTGACAGTAAGCTGGTGGCCACTTTGGTAGCACTTTTAAAAACAGCTACTAAATGTCTCGGCCAGACCAGCGCATGCGCTGGATCAGGCGAGACCTATAAACCTGATTGACAGGGACCCAGGGCACATCAGGTGAAAGTGCATCAGTAGTCTGGCAAAAAGTGGGTTGGTTACTGCAACAGAAACCCACTTTCCGACATGTGTCATCGCATAAGCTATTGTGTTGAAGCCAAAGGATCTAATCAATGCTGCCTGTGGAGCCACATAAATGCTGAACAATGTGGGGCTCGGCTAGGTCTCCTGCAGGACCCCACATGGCAAAAAAACCCAACTAGAAGCATAGTCTCCCAAAGAGACTGACTGGATTCTGTTGCTGAGAAAAGATACAAAGAGATTGAGGGCAGTTCCAGCAATCCAGATCTCCATTAGACGGTGAATGAAGACTTGATGACTCACAGTGTCAAAGGCTGCGGATAGATTCAAAAGGACCATAGTCGCCTTTCCACCTCTATCCAAGAATCCACAAATTTTTTCTGTAGCCTCCAACAGAGCGAATTCCGGACTGTGTGATTTCCTAAAGCCAAATTGTGCACCACCTAAGATCTTGCTCTGCTCCAGAAAGAAAGAGAGCCATGTCTCTTGATTGGATAGATGTAAACTACTTTGATTGACACTACATCCCCACTGATTACACTGTCTGGTCAAAATTACCTATTGAGTAGTTCGGCACCTGGACCATTATTTTCTGCATAGACTTACATTTCTGCTAATGCTTTGTGCGACATCACAGGGAAGGATGGTCTAAACGTAAAGAATGCTAGCCTCTTGAGTTGGCTGCTTCCTAATGCACAAATACTGTCAGCACACAAAACCAGTCATATGTTGAGCATATTTCCGAATTCCTCCCTAATTGAATGGATTGTACAGAGTATTCTGAGGGTTTCGTGGTCTTTTTTTAAACAAACAACTCTTATAAAAGATATTCCTCTTTTTTCCCCACCAATGAACAGCATTTATTTATTGCACATTTTATGCGCCAAACTAACACATGCCTGTTCCCAAAAGTGCCTATCAAACTAGAACAAATGAGTCGCATCATCTTGCTCAACTAAAACGTAAAAGAAAATCTGCAATTCAACATTTGACTAAGACACCATTTACTTTATGGATCTCTGGTGTTCAGGGGGATTTTTATCAGACTATCTAGGCAGAGATGAAGCATCCGTGCTGTACATCGCGAGCATCTGGGGGTTTTGAAACTGGGAGACGTCTACCATTAATCACACCCAATGCGCTCACGCCGGAGTCGGACAAAACACGTTGTGAGGAGGCAGAAACTCAGCAGATGTTTCTTTTGTTGGTTTAAGGACAACGTCTCTGGTTTATATTCAAGTTTCTCAGTCGGGTTTTCATTAATACTAGTTAATGGTCCTATTTGTGACATTTGTTGGCAATTGTGCGAGCGCGGGCCCTGAATACCGCAGGCCACAGAGGGGGCTGGGATCTTGTGTAAACACTGCTTTGCTAACTAGGGTTCTCAAAGTGAAGTAAACGCTCTACATCCCACTGGAACCCAGTCATTTCGGGAGTCATTCATGTATACGAGTGAGCAAATCCCTCCACAAGAAAGACAAAGTGCAAAGAAACCTTGTCTTTCCTCTGTCATTTGTTCTGACCCTGTATAAAGTCTTAGGAATACAGGGAAGGCTGCACGGCTCAGGGGCCACACTTGCGCTCTGCTATGCAGGGGCAGCACATCCTGCAAGGCTCTTTGCTTTAGGATAGCACTAGTGCATCAATCCACCGCCCCTCAAGGGAAGAAGGCAAAATAACTAAAGGACTGAGACAGGGATGAAAGAACAGACAAGCGGACGCAATCAAACATCAAAGCGGCCGCAAAAGTGAAAGTAATCGCGGAAAAGCACGGCACGCACACCCGCGCACATGCACTGTAGCTCTATGCTGGCCTGGTAGCACTTTTTGGAGCCCTCTCAAAAAGTCTCGCCAGACTAGTGCATGCGCAGGGTCAGGCGAGACCTAAAAAGGACACTGTTGAAGAGATTGTAGGATATCAGTTAGAAAATAGTTCAGGTATCAACTGCTATGCTAATGAAGTGGTGAACGTCGTATATTTCTAGAAAATCTCCAACAGCAAATTATGGAGAATCGAGAAAAAAGGTTTTGTTCCTTGTTGCATTCTATTTTTGAAAACTTGAGAACTGATAAAACTAAAATCCAAAGTGTTTTTGGCATTCGGAATCTTCTGGATATATGTTCTGGTTCTTCACAATTTACACAGAATGTTAAACAAGATGCTCAGGAATTTCTCATGTTTATGCTTGTAGTATTGGAAGATGTAGGAATACAAATTGAAAATCTATTTGGACTTCGTTACAGATGGGAACATATATGTGAATATTGTACATTTTCTTCTACCACTGAAAAAGACACTGACCGA
Organism: Triturus cristatus; assembly: GCF_964204655.1. Classification (NCBI taxonomy): domain Eukaryota; kingdom Metazoa; phylum Chordata; class Amphibia; order Caudata; family Salamandridae; genus Triturus; species Triturus cristatus. The sequence continues at coordinate 892,836,990 of NC_140585.1, read as the reverse complement.
TTCAGAACCAGATTGTAAAACAGTGTCTTTTAAGAAATTTGTAAAATCAGCAAATCAAAATATGGAATGTTATTAGTGCAAATCTGAAATGTTATCAACATTATTTATAGAAAGATTTGGACAATATGTCATTTTAATGATACAACGTTGCAGACCGGATGGAAGAACATTGGAAACTAATATTAAAGATTTTGTGGCAAGTCAATTGTCAATTTCAGGAACCACTTTCAAAGCAGTAGCAATTATTTTCCATGACGGAGCTTCTACAACATCTGGACACTACATTGTGTATTTAAAGTGCAAAAAAGGATAGACACATTGTAATGATGCCCATTTGCAATTCAAATATCGGTTGCCCTATGAATTACCAAATTCATATCTAATATTTTTGATTCCAAAGTTCTGAGAACATCATTCGGCCTATTGGGAAGATGTAAACAGGAATTAATGAGGTTATTTTGGAAATTTTCAATACAAACGAATTCAGAAACATCATTCGGCATATAGGGAAGATGTGAATATGAATTAAGAAGTTTATTTGGGATATTCTCAATACAAATGATTTTGGAAACATCATTCGGCCTATAGAGAAGATATCTAGAATTGCTGATTCAATTATTGTTTCTGTTCTTTCGTATTGTATTTACAAAATTGTTTTAGAAAGAAATATTTCATATATTTGATCTTTGCATTATATGCAATGTTATTGAGGATGTTTATTTTAGGAATTGTGAAGAGATAGTTAAGTTTGTTGTAAATATTTTGAACACAGATTTGTTTTGTTTTTAACAATCTGATTGATTGTATTTTTTTGCCTGCTGTTACATGATGAGCAACATTGAAATCACTGTCTATGGTGAAATTCAATAGATTCTGAGAACAGCAAATAAGGCAAACTGAATATGTTATGTAATGGTAGAATTATGTTGTGTTTTAAGACCTTTAACATTATATATCATAATTGCATTTGTTCTTCTCTTTTACAGACCCAAATTCTAAAGTTTGAAACTTATAAATTCACCATGCACTTTCATTACAGTACTCTAATCATCCAGTCACTACCTGTGTACTCATGCAATGACCCAGGCACTAACTCATGCACTTCTACAATCCCTTGAGTGCTACCTATATAGTTTAGTAATCTCCCTGTTACTACCTATGCACTCCTCTAATTACCCAGCCAGTCCCATGTCCTTATCCAATCACTCTGCCAAAACCCAAGCACTTATAAATTCACTATGCAGTCTCCTTGCAGCACTCTAAGTATCCAGTCACTACCCATGCACTCATGCAATGACCCAGGCACTAAATCATGGACTGCTACAATCCACTGTGTACTACCCATGCAGTCCTCTAACCACCTAGACACTGATCATGCACTCCTCCAATTACCCAGGTAGTACCTATGTACTCCAGCAATCCCCCTGTCACTTCCCACGCACTCCTCCAATCACCCAGCCAGCACCATGTACTTATCCAATCACTTCCCCAAAACCCAAGCACATATAAATTTACCATGCACCTTCCTTACAGTATTCTAATCATACAGTCACTACCCATGTACTCATGCAATGACCCAGGCACTAATACGTGTAGTGCTACAATCACCTGTGCACTTCCCATGCAGACCTCTAACCACCTACACACTACTGATTCACTCCTCCAATTACCCAGGTAGTACCCATGCAATCCAGCAATCCCCCTGTCACTTCACATGCACTCCTGCAATCACTCATCCAGCACCATGTACTTATCCAATCACTCCGCCAAAACCCAAGCACTTATAAATGCACTCTCCTTGCAGTACTCTAATGCTCCAGTCACTACCCACGTACTCACGCAATGGCCCAGGCACTAACACGTGCACTGCTACAATCACCTGTGCACTTCCCATGCAGACCTCTAACCACCTACACACTACTGATTCACTCCTCCAATTACCCAGATAGTACCCATGCAGTCCAGCAATCCCCGTCACTTCACATGCACTCCTCCAATCACCCATCCAGCACCATGTACTAATCCAATCACTCCGCCAAACCCAAGCACTTATAAATTCACCATGCACTTTCCTTACAGTACTCTAATCATCCAGTCACTACCCATGTACTCATGCAATGACCCAGGCACTAACTCATGCACTGCTGCAATCACATGTGCACTACCCATGCAGTCCTCTAACCACCTAGACACTGCTCAATCACACTTTCAATTACCAGGTAGTACCCACACAGTCCAGCAATCACCCTCTCACTCCACATGCACACCTCCAATCACCCAGCTATTATCCATGAACTCATTCAATCACGTTGCCACTACCCTAACATTCATAACATAATGATGCAGTAGTCTAGCAGTTCACAAATCACCCACACAGTCTCCATACTCTCATGCAATCACTCAGGTAATTTTTCTTTTTTTAACCAGTAGAAGTAGTTCCGTAAGAACCGTTGTTTTTTTTTACAATTGTGATTCTTTTTTTTGTATTTCTTAGACCTTTTAAAAAAAATTGTTTTTGATTTTTAAAAAAACAGAAAAATGAGGAACAACTAATGAAGTCTTTAACAAAAGCAGAAGCACATAAAAAAATAGCATTTGTGTGCTTTCAATGCAGCACTAATGACATCTAGGCATTGTTCAGCAATGCAACGTTGAACATTGCACTTCTTGCAACATATAGTTGCATCCAAGAGTTCAGGCATGCTGTGGGGCCTTGGAGCAGCTGCAACTTGCTGTCTTGATGTAGAAGGTGCATTAGGGTCTTCCTGTGCTGCAGCATTTATCTCCCTCCTTCATTCTTCTCTTGCAAGATGGACTGGGTGCAAAGTTTGTAGGTGTTTCTTTATACTGGAGGTGCCACAGGAATATTGTTTCTCTGACCCTCTTGACAAAATTCTGGAGCAAATAATGCACGTAACTTTCCATGCATTGACCTTTTTTTCTCCCTCAGAAACTGTGAAGAAGGCCCACACAATACTTTCCTTCTTCTTCCTGTTGTCCTGCACCATCTGTTGCTCTTCCTTCACAGCAAATGGATCCACTGTTACAAGACTATAAGCCATTGTTGTTGACCCAAAATCAATAAAGACAAAAAAATATATAAAAGGCAGAGAAGCAATGAACAGGTCTTCTCTCTATGAATAGTATAGAAAAATGGAAGTTCACAGGGGTGGATCCTCCCTCTCCTAGAATGAAAATGATGTAAACCAATCAGATTCTTTTTTTTTCTATTGACGCGTACACACCCTTCTCGCACCTGTGAAATATTGCATGTATGAATATAAACTATAAATAAAAGTTTCTATAATATTTTAATAAGTATATTATCAAAACTATTTACTCTAATCTAATATTCAAACTTTCAAAAGTCATTTTTTAAACTTTGAAAATAAGCAAAAGTCGCGACCCCTGTGCGAGGACGGCGCGATCCCTTAAATATGTGCGGGGATGGGTTGCGCACCGTACGCGCATTCATCGTGCATATGGGAAATTTAGTATCATTTGGAGTATACTGAAAAAATTAATTTATAACAACTTTTGTAAATAAAATTAGACAAACACCTAAAGCAAACTTTTTATTGATAATTGATTTAAAGATATTTCATACTTTCCAAATTACGCAGAAGTCGCGACCCCCGCGCAACTTCTAAAATGGCTACGTGCACAGCCATCGTGTAGGGTGCGCGACTTCTGTATTATAATTTAAAAAAATATATATATATAATTTTCCTAATTATAAATTATTCTTAACTTTTGTTTAATAAATATATGTATATATATATATATAGTATATATGTAGTCAATTAAAAAGCATAGGATTGAGGTACATTATACTTAGAAATTCTCATTTAAAAAACCTTTGAAATTCTCTAAAAAAAACATAGGTTTCAGGGACGTTATAGTTAGAAATTAGCATTTAAAAAACCTTTGAAATTCACTGAAAAAACCATAGGTTTCAGGGACGTTATAGTTAGAAATTAGCATTTAAAAAATCTTTGAAATTCACTGAAAGAAACATAGGTTTTAGGGACGTTATAGTTAGAAATTAGCATTTAAAAAACCTTTGAAATTCACTGAAAAAAACCATAGGTTTCAGGGATGTTATAGTTTGTTGGACTTTTCACTCATACAAAACCAGAGAAATGTGGTCGTTATAGTTAGTAGAGCTAACTATAACTCGCGCCCCCGCAATGCACTGCTGATGTGATACTTCCGCTGTCCCACAAATTAAAAAATGCAGCCAGCTGATTGGTCGAGTCCCACAGGAGCTCGAGCTTTGATCGGCTGGCTGCAAAATGAAGAGAAATGTTCAAGCTGCTATTTCAGGACATGGGTTTCTGTAATCCTGCATGTACCCCATGGGAGCCATTGAGGGCCCTGGACTCCAGCAGGAGACCCATTGGTGACTAGGGCCTCACTGGCTCAAGGGACACACACAGGATTACAAAAGACTTTTAAAAACATAGGAGAAAAGGGACAGGGCCTGAGTGTTTGCGGTGGGTTACCACAAACATGCTGCTGGGCATGCAGGCTTTAGATACCCCCACGCTGCACACGGACGAAGTCCATGCATGTTCATGGGTAGGCTACTCGGAAGAGTTGTACACCGGGCCTGGACACATTTCAGGCCCTGTCGCCAACCCATGCTGTACATAAATAAAGGTTGTTCGCAGAGGGGCGGGCTGCCTGCTGGGGGTTGGATGCAGGGCCTGAAATGTGGCCAGACCCTGTGTACAACCCTATATAGAAATACACACACACACACTAATCACCCAGGCTCTTACTGAGATGTTTTCTTAGTCCCTCTCGGTCCAGGGTCTACTGGGGCACTTATTTGGGGTACCCCTGTGTATGATTTTCACCCTCTTTGAATGGTGGAACCTCTGTTCCCTTTACCCACATACTTATGAGGAACATAACATGTCCAGTTGACACCATATTCCTGTCTAGGCAAGATATCAGCTTCATTGGGATATTAGGATGTGCACTGTCATGATGGGACATAATTTCTCATTTGGCTGCTGACTTGATTATCCAGGATTCGTTAATACACTTATGGCATTTGGGGTTTTACAACGACACTCACCATCTACACTACATATGAGTATGTTTCCCAAATTATAAGTAGCCTTATGTGAGCAACCTTGTATTTTACTCTTTAGTATTTTCACACGCAATTGTACTTTTTTGTAAGGAGGTGTTTGTTATGATTTCAGCCACTCACTCACCAGGAGATCATTTGCTAATTAATCAGTTGAGAATCACACATTAGAAATGATTTTAACTTTGATGTGAACCACACAACATGATTTTTTTACTAGTCAAGATTAGTTTTGTATCTTACAAACATGATTTATTACAAATGAACATGTTAATAGATGGTGACCAATATGCACTGGACCGACGCCATTCCTTCATTTGTTTTGATGACTCCGTAACATGTGATAGATACTTTATAAAATATGCAAGTAAATGGTGCACAATTTCGTGAGCAAGGTTGTGAGTCAACAACCGAAATACTTTAACTGTTGCGTGTGCTATTTAATAAACACCTTGGGATCCTTGAGCCGGGGAGTGCCGCTCTCTTCTTTATATTTCGGAGGCGAGATTGATTTGATATATATATATATATATATTATAATATACTAATGCAATTTGTTGGGCGCCATCTTGTAACATGTTTCAAATTAAAGAAATTCAATCTTTTCATATTTCATAGACATGTTACTAGTGTTTAAAAACATTTCAACACATTGCAATTACTTGAAATTGATTAGGTTCATTACATCGCGTTTTCCCAAATTTTCATGCAGGTCTATAATTCATACCAAGCAATAACCACATAATTTGGAGCTTATTACGTATCAGCTTATAAACTTATTTTAAAGTGCGCGTGGTGTTGGTGCATACGTTTACGCCCTACATGGGCTTGGTTCCTTTCAAATATCTAGCCTTGAATAGGCAGTCAAACAACTCAGGAACAACATTGCCTTTAGCGTGCCATCTTTAAATTTGTTCTCTTCCTATTTATTGCAATTACAGAACACATAATTACGGCCCTGGATGGGCATGCTCCCACTAACTGTATCTAGCCTTGGATAGGCTGGTCTATAGCTTGGTATCTAATGTATCAATACCGCGCTATCATGTTTAAAGCTACCCTTATAACTATTCCTGTTTTTCTTAGTCGTATTTTGCCCTGATTTTAATAGGACTTATTGTAACCCCCTCACCTGCACTCTAATCGGTTCCTTCACCGCTGTTTTGGCGGGTCCGGTCTCTGGGGTGGGATTGGCTTTGGGCGCCATCTTGGAGTGGTGGTCACTTTGGGCGCCATCTTGGAGTGGTGGTCACTTTGGGCGCCATCTTGGAGTGGTGGTCACTCTGGGTGGGTGTTGCTGACGAGCGGTCTAGCGCTACGGCTGAGTGGAGGGACGCCTATTTAAGGCGACCTGCCCTGTGGACTGCCCTGAGAAGGTACTCGTGCTTTGCATCGCGCTATGCGCCTCAATACCGCGCTATTATTTTTAAAGCTACCCTTATAACTATTTGTGTTTTTCTTAGTTGTATTTTGCCCTGATTTTAATAGGATTTATTGTAACCCCCTCACCTGCACTCTAATCAGTTCCTTCACTGCTGTTTTGGCGGGTCCGGTCTCTGGGGTGGGATTGGCTTTGGGCGCCATCTTGGAGTGGTGGTCACTTTGGGTGCCATCTTGGAGTGGTGGTCACTTTGGGCGCCATCTTGGAGTGGTGGTCACTCTGGGTGGGTGTTGCTGACGAGCGGTCTAGCGCTCCGGCTGAGTGGAGGGACGCCTATTTAAAGCTCCCTCCAACGCGCAGCGGTTACGCGCAGTGGGCGTGCCTTCGCTGTGCCAGAGTCCTGCCCGTCTGCGCCCGTCCGCGCTAAGGAAGCGCGGCTCGCGGCAGAACTCTGGACCTGGCCATCATGACTATACTTTTGAGAACTTATAGTAGAGCCGATCTACTGGCCCTTCGGGACCGATGTATACGCTGCAAGTTTTCGCCTGTAGTCCCGCTGTGTGGCCCATTCATTGTAGGTGTGGTGCTTGGTCATTGGAACCCCCCTCTCTTATACGCTCCTTGGGGCCTGTTATAAAGAGGATAGGACAACGGGACCTGAGTATCTTGAGCTTAAACGTCAGATCTGTGGTAAAGCACCATCAGGAGGTTTACGACCTTCTTATTGATGGTTCGCCGGATGTGCTTTTTCTGACAGAAACGTGGCTCCAGGACTCTGACTCCTCGATAATTAACCTAGCCTTTCCCCCAGAGTATGCTATTTTCACTTTAGATCAGACGACTAGAGGTGGAGGTATTGCGATGGCCACCAAACGGTGTTATCCCTGCGAGTGGAAAGCCGCTGAACTTTTGGGGTGTGAGGGTGCCCTATTTAAAATAGCGTTTAGTCACCAGTTTACCTTCTCTGGGCTATTAATTTTCCGGCCTCCGGGCTGTGACTCTGTTTTTAGGGCTGCTCTTCCTGAGTATATTAGCTTAGAGGCACTAGGATGCGCACATTTTAATGTTGTGGGAGATCTTAATCTCCATTTGGACTGCCCTTCTTTACCCTCTATTAGGAGCTTTCTGGCGGATCTTGAGGCTTTACAGCTCTCGCAGATGATTACTTTCCCCACACATAAAGGTGGTCATATTCTTGACCCGTTCTTCACAAATCTAGAAGGACTCAGAGTTCTTGGTTCCTCCCAGTTGGTCTGGACAGACCACATGCTGGTGAAAACGGCATGCTCTTTGTCCGACTCTCCTTTTCTATCTCAGGATAGACTCGTTCTTAAACGACACTGGAACAAATTAAGACTGGAGGATTTTTACCATCAGCTCGAGAAGGTTCCTTTAGGTCCGCTCACCGAGGTCGATTGTGGATACGACTCTTTCTGTGAGTGGATATCTGGTGCCCTCGATTCTCTGATTCCTATGTGTTGGTCCAAGTGTCACCGGAAGGAGCCGAGCCCTTGGTATGACACTTCCTTGACATCTCTTAAGAGGGCCTGTAGACAGGCCGAAAGATTATGGAGGAAGTCGTACGACCCAGATCTGAAAATATGTTATCTGGCCAAGGTCAAGATTTATCACAGGGCAGTGTGTCAAACTCGCGCTTCCTTTTATGCTCAACAGTTTCAGAACTCTGCCAATCCATCGAAACTTATTTTTAAAGTATTAAAGGACTTGATGGCGAAGAGAGCAACTGCAGTGGAAATATGCTCGGACTCACATTGTGAGGGTTTGGCCTCTTTCTTCCATGAAAAAGTGCAAGCCATCTATCGCACTTTCCCAACGGGTTCCCTGATGCTAGAGCAGGTTGTCGCACCTTAGGTGAGGGGGAATGTCTTTCCATCTTACCCCCCTTATCTCTGGAGGTGTTTGACTTTCTCAGCGCCAAAATCAAGTCTGGATCTCCGGCAGACCCGCTGAAACCGGCCCAACTCAAGACCCTGGCACCGGTTTGCCGTACCCCGGTGCTGTCCTTGATCAACCTGTCTCTCTCTTCTGGAGTGGTTCCCGTTAGATGGAAGCAGGCAGTAGTCACGCCAATTCTGAAGAAGGCGACCCTTAACCCCCTTAAACCTGAAAGCTACCGCCCTTTCTCCCTTCTCCCTTGGGCCACGAAAATTGCGGAGGCCCATGTGAATGCCACTCTTACAGACCATCTTGGTAGGCTTAACATTCTCGACCCTACCCAGAACGGGTTCCGTGCGGGTCACAGCACGGAGACGGCCCTTCTCTCGATGGTCGAGCATCTGCGTTCCGTGCTGGATTCCGGTCGGACGGCGGCACTACTGTTATTAGATCTTAGTGCCGCCTTCGACACGGTCTCGCACGGGATTCTGATTCGCCGTCTTGAGGAGGTGGGCGTTTCTGGCTCCGCCTTGCACTGGTTTCGTTCCTTCCTTACGGATAGGTCATTCCAGGTGGCAATCCCGCCCGGTAAGTCGTCATCCTACCCGCTAGACCAGGGAGTCCCACAGGGGTCTTCACTGAGTCTCACCCTTTTCAATCTGTATGTGAGACCGTTGGCTGCAGTCGTCAAGCGGTGGGGCCTGACCATGGTCTCTTACGCAGATGACACGCAGCTGGCGGTCACACTGAGTGGGGACTCAGACCTGGAGGCTCCCAGGTTCTGTGATGGTCTGCGGGAAGTGGCTAACTGGATGAATTCCAACTGTCTCCAGTTAAACACCAAGAAGACGGAGATTATGGTGGTTGGTAAACAGGTGGCTTTGTGGGACGACAAATGGTGGCATTTGGAGTTGGGTGTGACTCCCCTCCCAGCGGCAGAGATAAAAAACTTGGGGGTGTGGCTTGATCCTTCTCTGAGTTTCATCTGTCATACCAAGAAGGTGGCGGCTTCTTGCTATGGCATCATCAGAGGACTTCGACCCATCCTCAAATTCTTTGATGCATCCACAAAACAGCTGGTGGTCCAAGCATCAGTGCTGTCCAGGCTGGACTATGCCAGCTCCCTACTGGCGGGGATAAACCAGTCAGAATTTCTGCGGCTCCAGCGGGGTCAAAACGCTGCGGCCCGACTGGTGACAGGTCTGCCTAGGCGATGCTCGGTGTCCAATACTCTGCGCTCTCTCCACTGGCTCCCTGTGCAGCAGAGGATTAGATTTAAGGTTCTCTGCTTTGCATTTAAAATCCTAAAGGGTACTCCCCCACAAATCTTGGAGAAATTGCTGATCCCCTATGTCCCCTCTCGCACTCTTAGATCGCTAGGCCAGAACTTAGCAGTGGTCCCGCGTTTTAAGTTGAGCAGAATTGGTGGCCGCTCCTTTCGAGTCCTGGCAGCGAGTTGGTGGAATTCTCTTCCTCCACAAATCCGGGCCATCGATGAGCTCCTTCAGTTTAGATGGGCTATCAAGACCTTTTTATTTGTTTAGTTTATCTGTTGTGTCTCGTCTCCTTTTGTCCGCTTTTAGTGCTGTGTTGTGTTCACCTTCTCAAAGCGCCAGGACGCCCCTTTGCTGGGGCAGCTGTGCGCGGTACAAATAAAAATAACATAACATAACATAACATGACATAACATGTATCTCCACATTTATACATACTAACTGAAAATCTTTTATTCTTCACTGCCCTTCATTGTTTATTGTCCTTGTCCCATCCTCCCACTGGTGAAGGTTACATATATTCCTTATCTTTGTTTCCTTGATCACAAATGGACTGCTAGCTCTTCCCCACTATTCAGACCTCCTGGGTACTTTGTCTGTAAGTCTACAATGTAACACGATTCTAGTCTCCTTAAACACCTCTCTCTGTTGCCCCCTCTTATATTTCTCGGGACATGATCCAAACAGAAGTATTGTAAAAGCGACCTGTTACTCTCATGGTGGCTGGCAAAGTGACGTGCAACTGGGTAGTTCGTGTCATTGCCCGTTATGGCTCTTTGGTGTTCCAAAATTCTCATCTTCACTGGATTGATGGTACATCCCACGTATCAAAGATCTCATGGACAGACCAAATAGTAAACTACATATGGGGTACTACATGTCATAAACTTTGTTATGCATCTCTCTCTTCCATCATCCCATAGTTTATATTTAGTGACGCTTTTGCTTGTGGTGCAGGCCCTGCATTTTCCACATGGAAAGGAGCCATGAAGGCTTTGTAGGCCTGTTTCTGCTCTGCTGATTTCTAGGTGGCTTTCCACCAGTTGATCCTTTATGGACCTAGCTCTCCTAAAAGTCATACTAGGTTCCATAGGTAGATCCTTTCCTCTAATAGTATCGGATTTAAGGATCTTCCAATTACTACATAAAATAGTTCTGATTCTGTGAGCTGCATTAGAATATCTGGTTATCACTCTAAATTTGTTGTCCATGCCTACTCCTGTCCTCTCTATGCTTCCCTGCTGTAATAGTTCTATCCTTTCCTTCTTTGCTACCTTCTCTTCTGTTTTTCTTAGAAATTGTTCCGAGTATCCCCTAGCTCCGAATCGTTGCAGACTCTCTTTTTCTGCTTGCTTGTAATCTTCCTCTCTTGAGCTGTTCCGTTTGATTCTCAGTAATTCCCCGTAGTGAATACTGCGAATCAAACTCATGGGGTGACTGCTCTTCCCATGTAGCACTGAGTTCCCTGCTGTTTTCTTCTGTAGAGAGCTGTATGTATTACATTGGACTCCACAAAAACCCTTAGGTCTAGGAAATTAACCTGTGTTGTGCTCATTTCCCCAGTGAATTGTAGGTTCAGCTCATTGGTGTTGAGGGAGGAGATATATTGGTTTGCTATTTCCATCGACCCTCTCCATATATTCAAGAGGTCATCAATATATCTCCTCAAGCAGACTATGTGATCCACCCAGTCCTCTTGCGTATTGACCCAGGCCACCCACTTCTCCCACCAGCCCATGAATAAATTTGCATAGCTGGGGCGAAGCAGGTGCCCATCGCCGTCCCCTGTACCTGCCTATATCTCTGCTCTAGAAACAGAAAAATATTATTGTTTAGGCAGAACGATATAAATTCAATGATCATGTTGTTGTATTCCAAAACTCTTAGGGGTCGCCCTTTCAAAAAGTATTTCACCGCCTCGAGTCCATCAGTGTGCCTGATGCTCGTGTATTAGCTGGATATGTCTAGAGTTATCATAAAAAAATCTGGTTCCCATTCGAACCCCTTAATCTGTCTTATAAAATCTTTTGTGTCACGTGTATATGATGTCAATTGTAACACTAGAGAAGATAAAAAATGGTCCGCGTATCTAGACAAATTTTTTTTGTCAGGCTTCCTATTGAAGAGACTATTGGCCTCCCTGGTGGACTGGTGGCGATTTTATGGATCTTTGGGAGGTGTGTAGAAGGTGGGGATCCGTGGATGTTTGTTCTGTAGATAGCTAAATTCGTCTTTTGATAGGATGCCCTTGCAGTGACATTATTGAATCATTGTTTCAAATGCTTCTATGGTCAGCAAGTAATCTTTTTCGCTGGCTAATATGTAGTTATCATGACCATCCAATTGCTGGAAGGCCTCTTTGCAATAGTCCTCTTTGTTCTGTAGAACTATATTTCCACCCTTGTCTGGTGGCTTCACTATAATCGATTTGTCATTCTTTAAATTCTGGATAGCACTTTTTTGATTGTACGTTAAATTCCATTTCTTCTCCTTGTTCTCTTTCTTCCTTAGTGTCAGGAGATCTTTATTGACAGTTTCTGCAAAAATGTCTATGGCGTCTACTGGCATTTGTGGATAAAATTTCGTGGCTGGGTTAAACGGGCTTAATGCAAGCGTTTGCATTACTCCAAACTCCTCGGTTCTTTCTTGATGATCCCTGTTGCTTGCTTCCAGTGCGCCATATTCTTCTCCTAGCTCCTCCATGATTGCCAGGGTATCAGGTACATTGACGAAGGCTGACGCCGAAACACGTTTGTTGATTTATTTCATCGCAATAAATCCCAAGGTGGATTTAACCTAACAGGAGTGCTGGTCTTAATTTACTTCAAGCAAGGAGCCGTATATGTTAGCGGTTTGCCACCGCTGGACCGGGCACCCGTTCACGAGTGCGGAAACGAAGGCAGCGAACCGAGCAGTAATATAAATAGGGATTTAAAGAAAACCAATAACTGAACATACAACCAAAAAAACCCTACATCAGGGTCAGGTTTGGAGACCTTCACTGGTTGAGACAATAAGAACTATTAAAAGGGATATATGGTTGGTCCGCATACTAAGCCACACTGGAGTGGTTAGTAATATGGCACACTAGTGTTTGATTATGCTTTCTCTTGGAATATATGTATTAATTGTTTTGATTTTAACTCACTGCACTCACAATGAATTTGAATTTGCACTGTTGTTGATGAATAGCACGTAAATATACAGGGGACTACAACTCCCAGAAATGTGTGGAGGAATCCACCTGACAAACAGGAAATGATGCAGGGCGCTTTGAATTGTTTTTTTAAAACAGCTGAGATTGCGCCGACAGTTAACCGTGAGCAAGGTATTACGAAATACCAAAACGCGTTGGTGTTGTCTGTGTTCCTGGTAAATGGATTTAAAAATAAATTAACTTGCTGAAAATACGCTGCAAGAGTGAGACCCATTTCTCTTCAGGAAAGAGGGGTTTGTTTGATATATACATATCTATATATATATATATATATATATTCACTGAAAAAACCATAGGTTTCACACATGTTATAGTTAGCGGAAATTATACTGATAAAAAACCAATGAAATTCCCCCGTTATAGTTACTGCAGGCAACTATAACTCACGCGACCGCAATCCTCTGCTGATGCTAATACTGTATTTAGACACTTATTTGCCCATGTCTTCTTCCATACATTTTTAGCTATACATATATTACAAATATTTTTTTTTCATAAAGACACATATGTCATCAGCAGAAGATTGCGGTAGCGTGAGTTATAGTTGCCTGCAGTAACTATAACGGGGGAATTTCATTGGTTTTTTATCAGTATAATTTCCGCTAACTATAACATGTGTGAAACCTATGGTTTTTTCAGTGAATTTGCAAGGTTTTTTAAATGCTAATTCCTAACTATAACGTGTGTGAAACCTATGGTTTTTTCAGTGAATTTGTACGTTTTTTTAAATGCTAAGTTACTTTACGCCATTCGTGGCGTGCGCACCCACTTAACGCAGTTCGTTCCGTGCGCGCACGGTGCGCTTCGCGCACTGTGCGCGCATAGTGAGCACGCGGTGCGCTTCGCGCACCGCGCACCCACTTTACGCAGTTAGTGCCGTGCACGCACGGTGGGCACGCGGTGCGCTATGCGCACCGAGTGCCCACGTTACGCTAGATGGGCCATGTACGCACGATGCGCTTCGCGCACCGTGCGCACATGGAGGACATATGATGCACTTCGTTTTGAAAGGTAATATTTTAATTTTTCGTATATATTATAAGCCATGCACAGATGGTGCCCTTCGGGCACCATTTGCACACGGGGTGGAGAAAGTGTGGATAATTTTTTTTTTTATTATTTTTTGGTTAAATATTTTTGTTTATCTCATGTGTAATAAGCCATGCACAATTGGTGCCCTGCGGCGGGCACCAATTGCACACGGGGTGGAGAGAGTGTGGATATTTTTTTTTTTTTATAATTTTTTACCGTACGCGTACGGAAAGCGTAATCGGCGAAATTACCGAAAAAATAAAAATTCCGTTTTTGGCCTTGGGGGGTCTTTTGGAACTCCTTCATCATGGCTATGTGTGTGGGAGTTGTCTAGACAGCCCCTTTACATGTTTTTGGACTGTATATATTAGAAATCACTCTCAGTGCGAGAGAGAAAATGGCGGCCGCCGCTTCCTGGTTTCGGCCGATTCGAATGTTTACTAAGATCTAAGAGCCAATCAGAATCGCGCTCGCGCACGCCACCGTACGCGTACGGTAAGCGTACCGTAAGCGCACCGTAAGCTGCCACAGATATATATATTGATTTAAAGGCTATTTTCTCAGAATCTACTGAACAGATTTACACCAAACCTACAAAAGGCACTTCCTTGACCTGAGGACTACCTTTCTGCCAAATTTCTAGTAATTCTGTTCAGCCGTTCGGGCTGTAGCCCTGTCTAAAGGTCCTATGGAAAAATGCATGGGAAAAACGCGTTTTGGGACCCCCCTTTTATCTCAGCCCCCGCTTGACGAATCCCCCCGAGACTTTCAGGGAAGGAGCGGAGCGTAGCGCCCCACCTATTTTGAAAGATTCGCGAGGATTCGTCGACCGGCGCCAAAGTTATTCAAAATAGAATGTTGCGGATTTCCTATGGAAACGTGGTCCTAACTATAACTACCTACTGGCGACCGCCAGTAGGTAATATATATATATATATATATATATATATATATTTATTTGTTTGTTTTCACTGAAAAAACAATAGGTTTCAGGGACGTTAAAGTTAGTTGCACATTTCACTCATACAAAACCATAGAAATTCCACCGTTGTAGTTAGTTCAGCTAACTATAACTCGCGCCCCCGCAATGCACTGCTATGATGTCACATATTACAGCATTCATGACATGGTCAGTGACATCACTGGTGACATCACTGATGAAATCTCAAATGACATCACTGATGACATCACTGATGACATCATCCCGTGAATGTGGTTTTCTTTAAAATTTAAATATGTATTATATATATACCAAGCTGTATTGAAGAATGAATGGATGTATAAGTGTATGTATGGAGGATTTAGTAGGTGTGTGACTGACTGTTTAAGTGAATGATTAAATGTATCTTACAGAATACATGGGTTAGTGTCTAAAGTGTGTGAATGTCTGTATCACTCTATCTGTTGTTGTGGAAGCTGCTGCATCGGTTGGTCAGTAGCTACATGAAAGTCAATATGGGTTATTGATTAGTTGCCTGCGTATTTGTATAGGAGACTGAGTGTGTGTGTGGTTGGGTGGGGGGGTGTGACTATGCATAGATGTGTGAGTGGTTGATTGACAGGGTGCATGAGTTTAAGAGTGCATTGTATGGGTGGGTAAGTGTGTGTATGGGCATCTTGGTGAGTGAATCGATGTCTCAGTGCACATATCCAGCTAGGTACATATATAAAAGGCAGTGTATGTGAGAGTTGGTGTATTTTAATGACTATACGTGATAGTCAGTGATTGTGAGAGTGGCTGTATGTATGAGTGTATACTTGTATTAGTGATTATATACGAGACTAATTATGTGTTACTATCTGTATGAATAAATGAGGTGTTGTCTGTATAACTGTGTAGGTGAGTAAATGGAACTGTGATTGATTCTTTGCATGAGTGACTAGGATGAGTACATAACTGACTAGGATGAGTGCTGGTGTGTCAATGTCTATATAGGTGTATGAGTGCATTTGATAGTGTTCTATTGATCAGTGACTGCATGTATGAGTGATTGTATGGGTGAATGGGTAGATGTGTATGTAGACCTAGGAATCACTGAGTAGATATGTAGTAACTGGTATTAGTGTGTCAATGGTATCGAAAATAGTAGTCTGTATTTTACAGTGAGTGTATCAAAGGTTATATTAGTGTGTGAGGAGGTGCATCAGATTGTCACATGGATGATGTCATCAGTGATGTCATTTGAGATGTCATCAGTGATATCACTGACCATGTCATGAATTATGTAATATGTGATGTCATCAGCAGTGCATTGCGGGGGCGCGAGTTATAGTTAGCTGAACTATAACAGTGGAATTTCTATGGTTTTGTGTGAGTGAAATGTCCAACTAACTATAACGTCCCTGAAACCAATTTTTTTTTTCAGTGAATTTCTAAGGTTTTTTAAATGCTAATTTCTAACTATAACATGCCTGAAACCTATGTTTTTTTCAGTGAATTTCAAAGGTTTTTTAAAAGCCAATTTCTATCTATAACGTGCCTGAAACCTATTTTTTTCAGTGAATTTCAATGTTGTTTTAATGCTAACTTCTAATTATAATGTTCATTTAACCTATAGTTTTTTCTGACACCAAGAAGGACACAACACCCACTGCCACAACCCTCAGGACCTCCCCCCCGTACCACCCCTCTCCCTACTACCACCAAGGCAGTGCAGAACAGGACAGCGAACCCTCCAAAAATGGCATGGTCCCTCAGCCATATAATAGCTCAATGTTGGGAAATATGGCAATTGTATTTTCAGTAGATTTGACTGTTTTTTAAAATACTAATTTCTAACTTTAATGTTCCTGAAACCTATGTTTTTTGTGAATTTCAAAGGTTATTTAAATACTAATTTCTAATTATAATGTTCATAAAACCTATGTTTTTCTCAGTAATTTTGGGGAAAAAAGTGATATTTTGTAACTTTAATATCCTAAAAATAGCTTTTGTAATTGTTTTATTTGTTATTTAAACTATATAATGTCTTCTTGTTTTTTAAATATTAAACAACTACATACAGTATGAAAGGGAGCCTAGCCCAGAGCCACATCTGAAGACCAACACATGTCACAGACCTAATGATCAAGCAACTCCGACACCCAAGAACACCGCAACACCAACCACCACCCCCAGGAGCCCTCCCTACCACCGAGGCAGAACAAGACAACAAACTTTCAGAAAACGGCATGGCCCCTCAGCCACACAATAGCTGAATATTGGGACAGGTGTAAACAAACTATATGTGAAGGAAGCAATTCACCCATGAATAACAATGCACACAATGCAAAGTGTAGCGGTGATGTGCTGGACACATCTCAGTATGCAGAACACACACTTCTCCATCTGGACAAATACTATTGGTGCTTGTAGTGTTGTTAACAGTGGACCCAAACATGTCACATCAAACACTAGGGAAGATCTCAGTCATGTAGCTGTGTCATCCCCCCTTGTAAGCATAAGTGTAACCGGAGTGGGCTGCTTCGACTTACGCCACTTCAGCGTAGGAGTGTGAATAAATAGGCCGGGGCTCTGGGTGTGGTTCACTTGTGAACTGTGAAGACCAACAACTGTGCCAGAGTGGCAGGCCTCACCCTGCCACGAGGCTGCCGCCATGACCGCTGGTCTCCTCGACACAGGCCCCCTGCGAACCCAGCGGCACAGCACTGCAGACTTATGTCTGTACAGACTACTGCCTTCGATCTACACTGCGGACAGCAGGCATCACAATTCACATGGAGTAGCGATTGCAGATGACGCAGTCCAGTACGCAAGATACATTGCTCCCAGTGCGGCCCTCTCGGACCGCGCATCCTCGCAGGGTGCACACACGCTGAGTGCTTCAGGTGCCACTAACTCAGTGCACCACAAGTCAATGCCACATGGCCTTATTGAGGCAGAATTCAATAGACAAAAGTCATTGGTCCGAGTGTGGCCTCCCCGGACCACGCATCATCGCAGGGTATGGACACGCTCAGCACCAAAGGTACTTCTAACTCACTGCACCACAAGTCATCGCCACGTGGCTTTATTGAGGCAGAATTCAACGCAAGCTGCAACACATGGTGCCACTAAACCTGCTCAACACAAGCCGGCGACACGTGGTGCCACTAACCCTGTTCAACACAAGCCGCGACATGTGGTGCCACTAACCCTGTTCAACACAAGCCGATCCCACATGTGGAACTGTGTCCTGAGTCCTGAATGGCAGTGACCCCAACTTCGTGGCAGTGACCACAGCACCAGACACCCTTCGATTAGTGACGCGTATTTCCATATGGAAGGCCGGCAACACGTGGTGCCACTGAACCTAAACTACGCAGGCCAGTGGGGCCACCAACCTATGCACATGGCTGTGGGCCCTTGCTCACCGCTACCTCTGGCCTACACTGCGGTCAGCAGGGCTCACAATTCAGATACAGTCACGATTGCAGATGACGCAGTAGGCAAGAGATATTGCTCCCAGTGCGGCCCGTCCGCACCAAGCAGCATCACAGGCTCATACACTTCGACAGTGTATTTTATACATATTTCATCTTTTCATGATACGCCTACACTGCGGTCAGTAGGGCTCACAATTAAAATTAAATCTTGAATCATTAATTACAGAGTCCACTAGGCAAGTAACTATCCAGCCCTAAAACCTACATAATATCCTTTCAGTATCCTTGCTTCAAGAACTTTTTTTATATCAGTTATAGCTTTAGTACAATCACCAAATTCATCTTCAAGTGCAAACGAATACTCAGTAACAGTCTACACCGGGGGCAGCAGAGCTCGCAATTCGAATTTTGGACACGTGGTGCCACTAACCGTGTTCAACACATGCCGTGACACGTGGTGCCACTAACCCTGTTCAACACAAGCTGATCCCACATGTGGAACTGTGTCCTGAGGCCTGAATGGCAGGTACCCCAACTTCGTGGCAGCGACCACAGCACCAGACTCCCTTTGATCAGTCAGGCATATGTCCATATGCAAGGCCGGCGACATGTGGTTTCACTAACTCTGTACAACACAAGGCGTGACCCATGGTGCCACTAACCCTGTTCAATACAAGCCGATCCCACATGTGGAACTGTGTCCTGAGTCCTGAATGGCAGTGACCCCAACTTTGTGGCAGCGACCACAGCATCAGACTCCCTTCAGTTTTATTTGTTGTTGTTTTGTTTAAATGAAATGTTTTATATGTAAATCTATACATGACTAAAGATTCTTGTTTGTCCAACCGCACAGGGACAATTCCGGGCCCAAGAAGGTTGTTGGGGGTATGTTGGCAATGTGGGAAGAGGGTGCGTTACCTGCTGATGTTAGGAGAGGCAGCGTGAAAGGGGTATCTCTCGCAGAAAGAACTCCGGTATGTTTTCAGAAATGCCTCAGACAGATGCCAGCTGACGGACTGAATCACAAAATGGCTTTTCAATGCTTATGTGGTGTGACTTATGAACAGTTCGCACCCAGGCTTGCAGAGGGACAACTGCGGCCCGTCCGCTCGACTCACAGATGCAGTACTACGAACCGTCCGCTCCCAAAGGAACAGCAGCGTAGTAGGTCGCAGAGGTACAGGCACAGCAGCGTACTAGCTCGCAAGGGTAGAGAGCTGCAAGCAGATGGACTGGCTTCTAACGGCATAGCTGCGAAGTGGTGATGTTGGGCAGAGGGAGCGTGAAAGGGTTATCTCGCACCGAAAGAGCTCCGGTATATTAAATTGCCCCCGGGACCTTTCTTTTATATTTTCACTCGATGCGAGAAAGCACGCTTTCTGGAACATGCTCTTACTCCCTTCCAAATTTGGCGTAATTCCGTTCAGCAGTTTGACCTGTAGCCTTGTCTAAAGTTTTCTATGGAAAATCCATTTAGAAAACACGTTTTCACCCCCCCCACATAGCTACCTGTCGCAGGTGTACTCGCTGTTGGTGTGCAGGTCAGGGGTCTAGTTGTCAACATGTCACTGCCACTCCCTGAGGGTAGGTTTGCACACACACCACACCCATCCGGCACATGCGTCGCAGGCCATGTGACCACACAAATATAATGCATCAACAATGTCACATCCTTTTTTGCCGGTGGTGACTGGATGGCGGACGCTCCACGGGTCTCAGTCCATGAAAAGTTGCGCAGAGGGTTAATCGCACCCTGAGCTGTATGGCCATCAGGAGCCTACTACCACGTGGCGCGGACTTGACTTGTACAGGGTTAGTGCCACCCGAAGCTTATGTGGTCGTCAGGGGCCTACCACCACGTGGTGCGGACTTGAGTTGCACAGAGTTAGTGCCACCCGAAGATGATGTGGCCATCAGGGGCCTACTACCACGTGGTGCGGACCTGAGTTGCACAGGGTTAGTGCCACCCGAAGCTGACGTGGCCGTCAGGGGCCTACCACCACGAGGCGCAGACTTGAGTTGCACAGGGTTAGTCGCACCCTAAGTTTTATGGTCGTCAGAGGCCTACCACCACGTGGCGGTGACTTGCGTTGCACAGGGTTAGCGGCATCAAAAGCTGATGTGGTCTCCGCCATTGATGACTCAGGACTCAGCGACATGTGTGGGATCTGCTGGGTTGCGGAGCGGGTCCACATAATGTGCACCAAGCCATGGTGGCGGGACCGGGCCCTGGAGCTTTCACGGGCACGTGGAGTGCCCACTGGTAGACACTCCGGTGGCAGCAGGTAATTATTTGATCATGGATGCGCAGGGGCGGCAGTGTCTTGCTCTCTCTCTCTCTCTCTCACTTCCCTCTCTTCACACTCTCACTCTCTTCCTTCCTTTCCTCCTATCTCTCTCACTCCCTTCTCCCTTTCTCACTCCCTTTCTTTCCTTCCCTCTCTTTTTCACTCTGGATTTTTTTTCCTTCTCTCTTTCTCTGTGTCTCACTCCTTTGATATGCGCATTACACATGTCCTTATTTTGTACTTTATTTTCCAGGCTGTGTCGACGACATTGATGGACCCGACAAGAGTCTTCTGTCTTGTTGTTTTGTGTTGAGTTTGGTAAAGTTAGTTTATCCTCAATATGTACGTAAACGGAAAAATAAAGTTTGAAAAACAAAATATTAATAATAATTTCAATAAAGTTTTTGGTTGTTACCTAAGTGCTGTGTGACTCTTTCTCGTTCTTACTACTGTTATTTGGTGGTGTCCACCATGCTGTTAAATTTTGGGGCAGTTATCGCGCGAATCCTTGTGATGTCTACAGTTTGCACCAGCTCCTGAATAGTGTGTTAGATTTATCACAACTTTAGTTGCATTAAAGTGATGATAATGAAATGCAGAGTAGGCGTTCCCGTGCAAAAACACACGAGGTGCACCTTTGCTATTTATTCTAAATATATTCTAAATCCTGTATTGAATTGCACTGTGGGTGCATTTACAGTGTACACACAAAATCATTGAAGAAATCTCATTGTATTTATATCGATTGGGAATAGTGGGTCAGGTGCTGGATTTTGACGGGATACACTGCCCAGTTCATTTAATTTTCTGTACACGAAAAAAAAACATCCCAAGCACCAGGGATTTTACACCTGCTTTCTGCTGGTGTTAAGCAGGACGACTACCTGCAGCATGAAAGGGAACACAGCCAAGAGCCACACCGGAACACCCACAGGTGCCATAGAGTCAATGAGTATGATACACGGATACACATGAGGGTCACAACACTCATCGCAACAACCCCAGGACCGCCAACGCCCCCCGAACCCGCATCTGAGCAAGTGTGTCCGTGTGGTCATTGTGTTAGCATGATGGGCACGGGCCCTGCAACATCACAGTGTGCTGTCTTCAGCGGACGTTACCATGTCACATCAGCGTTGGCAGTGAGCCTGGACATGTAGCTACGCACGCATCCTCCTGCATGCACAAGCGGCGTGTGCTGGTCCGGCGTACACAGGTCAGCGCAGGGGTGTGCCTATCCGGCAAGGAGAACTGGGTGTCTCGGACATGTCTGTGTACAAGAAGTGAGGTAAGTGTGTCTCTGTGTTCTGGTGTAGCTGCCACAAAGGCCGCAGCAGTCGATATTGTAAAGTGGCATGCACCACCTCCAAACGGCAGTGTCACGGTGTGATTGGAATGCCGCAGGACATGAACGAATAAGCATTACAATGGTGTGCCATAGGAGTGCACGGGATACAACAGCGCAGCGCACAAAAGTGTGGGGGCTCGTGGGATGGAAGAGCAGCTGTTTGGCAACGTAACACACAGTGAACCCGTCCATGTGCCACGTGCTGGGCATCTCATCCATGATGACCAGTGTCGCAGACATCCCACAACACCCACGACCGGCCTTTGTACACATCCTGTATGAATGCAGCTAGAGAGGTTACTATAGTGATGAAAGGATCTTTGTCTGAGCCATCTAACACATCTGCTGCTCCGAGAAGGAACTTGCAAGTGGCCAGCCACCCCTGACAGATACGATAATATTTGCATCCGTCTCCCACACCACACACTGCCCGATTTGAGAACGAGTACACATTCCACACTCAAATGTCCTTCATCGTAGTTAGCGTGCATGAAATGGCCTTCACACGCACCCCCACCACAACCCTGCCCTGCATCCATTGCACACAGACCCAGCTCATTGCACCAAGCTGTGCCGTTTCATCCACAAGACTGGCACATGGCAAGCTAGTGCAGCTACAAGCAGAGCCACAGACCCAATGACAGGGCATCCCGAACACATGGTCGACTCCATTCACGTCCACCTATACCTTGCACGTCACGTCTGCTGCATGTCCTGGGTGCACTGCCTAAGGCAGTGCTGTGGATCACTTACCGGCTGAGCTTCCGCATTGCGGACGTCACCAGCGCTCAACCTGTATTGCAATGTCGCACGTGCCTATCCGAGTGGTGCATGGACGTGTGCCTGTCTAACATGTGGGTAGCTGACATGGATTACGACGGGTGTGTGCGCCCCCTGTTGGCCCACAACCATGAATGTCGTGGTGATGCCCGTTTATGGCATGCATAGATGTTTGGCATGCATGTTGGGAACTGGTCCTGGGAGATTGCACGTGTCGTAGTATGCAGTGAGCAAATTGACCCACTTCCCGATTCTGCTTTGGTGCACATTGGGTACACTGGTTGGAGTACATAGATGACATGTCAAATATTGTGGCCAACCATCACTCATTAGAGATAGTGGCTTACGCAGATGCACTCGCGTTCATGGACGAGTGACAAGGTACCTGCGACCACGATTCGATGTGCCACATTGCACGTGTCCTGCCGCATCATTGCACATTGTGCATCTGCTCACATGTCCCAAGACAACAGTGGACATGGCTGCATTGGCGTCGACTCGTGTCCGAGGCGCGGACAACCAACACTGCTTGACACTGACGTGTGTTGGTGATGGACTACCCCGAACATGGACGTTTTCCTACGCTCCTTATTCAAGCATGCTGCTGCATTTGTCTGCATATCGTGGCACAACTCTTGGCCGTACTGACATGCACTTTTTATTATAAAGTTTCCACATTTTCACTTGTCTCCAAATGTGTTTTGCTTCATTTGTATGCCAATGTGTGTGTCACGGACTCTCTGACTGCCTGCCATACATAAATTGCTACCCCATCCGGACTGTGGGTTTGTACTTATGCATTCTCATGTGCCTGTTTCGTACTGACGCTTTTGGACGTTTATCCGCCACAGGCAAGTGCATTTGTGTCCTGTGTTCGATTGTGCGAATGTTTGTGTTTGGACAACATTGTGTTGGATGTAGGTGTGCTCTGCTTCCTACGTGTGTGTGCTGCATTGTGTGTGAGATGTCCCTTCATGTGAGGTTTTGTTCACCCTTCTCCCTTTCAGGCAATGTGGTTTTCACTTCGGTGCTTGTTCAGTGGTGTGATGTTGGCGGGTTGTGTGACTTGTGCTCCTTGTTGGTGTGTTTCATTTTGGCCATGGTTTGTCTGTAGTTGTGCTGTACTTAATTGTGCATGTGTGCCATTGTACCCATCTCCCCTCGTCCCCCTACTCCCTGCTTGTTCCTCTTCCTGGTGCTGTTGTGTCTGTAATTGTGTTACTCCACACATAAATACATGTAAAGAACAAATTAGAATAGTTCCTTGATTCTTTTAGATTGAAAAACTTCTCTCTATGTTTTTTTAATATTCAAGGACACATAAAAGTCAGAAGCGCAATGTATTCTATCAACACACTTTCTAGAACATTCTACAACACGTGCAGGTTAAAATTCATCAATTTTTTTAAACCTAACGATATTTTTTTGCAACATTTTCTTGAACATTTAACGGCACGTGCAGGTTAAAAGTTCACGACTGTTTTAAGTTCAAACAGTTTCTTCTAAATGCAAGTAGCAGGTGTGGTTGAGTTGACCAAATTTTATCCTATGATATGTACTCCACGTTTAAACTTATTTTTCTTAACCAATCACAAAGATGCTTTTCCACAAAACGAATGTGCGCCCTACTTTTAAAAAAGAATGCTTTTCATCTCCCAATCAATTATCATTTTGAATGAGAAAAAAAAGTAGTTCCCCACCTTTAAACATATCTCTTATTCTACGAACGGACTGCATGAGCTACAGACATGGAGCCATACTTCCCAGCCATACCGTCAAAATGCTAGGGTGGATCGTAGGACATAGCTATGTTTTCTGGTGCAAGAGGTATGCAGAACAGACACGTATTGACTTAGACCTAGGTTTACAAAATGTGGACATTAAATGGTTTGGACAGGGAGGATTGAAGTGGCACCAATTGTTGCTTTTGGTTAAAACCGGTTTGCATCTCCAACACCCTGACCTCATGATTGTGCACTGTGGTGGAAACGACCTAGGCACATTGGCTGGTGTAGGTTTGGAAATGCTAATGAAAGACACCTTTCGACAATTGATGTTGCTTTTGCCTCAAACTGTCTTTGTATATTCCAATATATGCCAAAGACATGAGTGGAAATGGTCAAACCAATTTTGTCCTCAGATTGAAAAATCTAGGAAGAATGTCAACAAAGCTGTGTCTGCATACCTCAGAGACCATAGAATGGGGTCGATCTACAACAACAACATACGTTTTGATATGGCTGATATCTACAGAAGTGATGGAGTACACTTCACAGATCAGGGAAATCGAGTTTTTCTGAATAACCTGAAGCTGTGCATCCGCTTTTATATGTAGCTCCAACTAATAAACACAAGGGCTCTTTTTAGAGCCGCCTTACATTCCCAATATCGGTTCACAGAGTGACCGCTGCGATCCGGCTAGCACAGGGAGACCTGCGGGCCATCGGGCAGGCTCGCAGAGGGAGAGCTGCAGTCCGTCGGCTCGGCTCGCACAGGGAGAGCTACGGGCCCTCGGCTCACAAACGCACACCAGCGTGCTGGCTCGCAGAGGGAGAGCTTGGGTCTAACTCACAAAGGGACACCAACGGGCCAATGGCCCTGCAAGCAGAGACACACCTATCACCTAACGGACTGGCTCGCACATGTACAGCTAGGGACACAGCAGCTCGCAGACCTGCGAACCGACGGACTGGTACCAGTGCTTTAAATGGGCTAAAATAAGTGCAGGTACTCATTAAAGTAGAGGTGTGGCAAGTGGGCGGGGCTAGGGGTGGGGCCAAGGGCAAAATATTGTCACACATAAAACCTTCTGTACCAGTTGCAGCACATATTAAAACACATAAGAAATGTGTTTATGTCAAAAAAACATATTAACTCATTACACAAAACGAAAGTCATGATGGTACTTTCACCAGAATGGTCGCTGCGCACCTGATTGACAGTACAGGTTCTGTCTAGAAACCCTGTCCTGTTAATCACAGCGTGACCCAAGCCCTCTCACCCCCCTGCAGTTTGGGGACATTCAAATGGGTGCTGCTGGAATCATCACCAGCAACTCTGCAATAGGCTTCTTCAGACTAGTCAATTACAAGTTCCTCCAAAGCAGAGCGGCCTCTGCCCTGCACTGGAGGAGAAACCTAACCTGAGCCTGTGTGCCGTGGCTCAGGCTACCGGTACTCTCCCTGGCTACAGAGAAGTGCCGGTACTGACGGCAACAAAAAAATCAGAAGTGCCGGTACCCAGTACCGGTGAGTACCGGCCCATTTAAAGCACTGACTGGTACTGGTTTTATGCTTTAGGGTAGTACAGTGGTGTTTGTGTACTGTAGAGGGTTCGTGCTGGAGGTAGCGTTTTAGGGTTTAAGGTAGTGCAGTGGTGTTTGGGTAATGTAGGAATCATGCTGGAGGTAGTGTTTTAAAGTTTACGACAATACAGTAATGTTTGGGTAGTGTAAGGGGTCATGCTGGGAGTACTGTTTTGGGGTTTAGGGTAGTGCAGTGGTGTTTGTGTAGTGTAGGGGTCGTGCTGGGAGTAGTGTTTTAGGGTTTACGGCAGTACAGTGTACAGTGGTGTTTGGGTAGTGTAGGGGGTCATGCTGAAAGTAGTGTTTTATGGTTTACGGCAGTGCAGTGGTGTTTGTGTAGTATAGGGGGTCATGCTGAGAGTAGTGTTTTACGATTTAGGGTAGCACAGTGGTGTTTGTGTAGTGTGGGAAGTCATTCAGCGAGTACTGTTTTAGGATTTAGGTGTAGTGCAGTGGTGTTTGTGTACTGTTTGGGGGTTCATGCTGGGGGTAGCATTTTAGGGTTTAAGGTAGTGCAGTGGTGTTTGGGTAGTGTAAGAATCGTGTTGGAGGTAGTGTTTTAGAGTTTACAAAAATGCAGTGGTGTTTGGGTAGTGTAAGGGGTCATGCTGGGAGTAGTGTTTTTGGGTTTAGAGTAGTGCAGCGGTGTTTGTGTAGTGTAGGGGGTCATACTCGCAGTAGTGTTTTAGTGTTTATGGTACTGCAGTGGTGTTTGTGTACTGTAAGGGGTCGTGCTGGGGATAGTGTTTTAGGATTTAGGGTACTGCAGTGGTGTTTGCGTAGTGTAGGGGGTCCTGCTAGGGGTAGTGTTTTAGGGTTTGCAACAATGCAGTGGTGTTTGGGTAGTGTCGGGGATCATGCTGGGGATAGTGTTTTAGAGTTTACGACAGTGCAGTGGTGTTTAGGTAGTCTTTGGGTACTGTAGGGGATCGTACCGACAGACTGACTCACAGAGCTCCGACCCGACGGACGGACTTCTAAAGGCATAGCCGCGACCTGGTGATATGAAGAGAGGCAGCGTGAAAGGCATATCTCACACAGACACAGATGCCAGTGTTGCCTTGCAGAGGTAAAACTACGAACCCGATGGCTTCTACACAGAGAGATGCGAGCTGACGGAGTAAATCACAAAATGGCTGACAACTCTTCCTGGTTTCAACCATTCACAGCCAATAAGCCGCAAGCTTGTGTCTGTAACCCCTCAGCTAATCATATGTCAGAATTCTCAAATATCGATATCTGTAAAATTTGATATTTCTCAAAAACTACTGAACAGATGTACACCATTTGAACAAAAGTGTGCTTTCTGGAGCATCACCTTTCTCCCTGCCAAATTTGGCGAAACTCCGTTCAGCAGTTTCACCTGTAGTCTTCTGTAAAGTTTTGTATGGAAATTGCATGGAGAAAATACGTTTTAGGGCCCTTTTTTATTCTCGTCCCTTCTTACACCATTCACCCCCAAACTCTCAATATAGGAGCTAATCAAAAAAAGAGAAACTTTTTGGATAATTTCATAAAGATTCGTCAAACGACGCCAAAGTTACAAGCAATAGAAGGCTCCAGAAGGGGGGCCGCGCAGCCCCGGGCTTCACTCATGTTGGGAGGGGGGTTGCGCGACCCCCCTTCTGGAGCCTTCTATTGCTTGTAACTTTGGCGTCGTTTGACGAATCTATATGAACCCCAGCGCACCCCCGCAACCCCTGCTATTATTTTTTTTTAAATAACCCCGGAACCTAGCCCCCCCCAAGGGCCTCAATAAAATGAAACGCGAGAACCCGCGACCCCAGCGCAACTTTTTGCCGATGTTTTATTTTTTGGGGCCTTGGGGCTCCTTCTGGGACCCCCATGCAGGCCTAGGGGGTCAGGGTTTTTCTACCCTGCCCCTTTCTCTTGTTTTATGCCTTTTGATAGACCTGGCACCTTGGCGTGGGTCTCCGTTCCATTTTTTGTTGTTGCCTCATGTGTTTTTGCTGGTGTTAGATGCTTTGGGCACTGAGCCACTGCTGTCCAGTGCCACAGTGCAAGTGCCCCATATTGTAAACTGATGTATGGATTAGTGATTCCATGATTGTCTGATTTGGTTTACTTGTCAGACCCTAGTACAGTGCACCAGGAGTGACCAGGGCTTGTAAATCCAAATGCTGCTGGTGGGCCTGCAACACTGGTTGTGCCACCCACAGAAGCAGCCTGTAAAAGAGGATATAGTAACAAGTTGCTGGATAAAGCTGAACAGAGAATTCTCGTGACAAATCGGGACTCCACATTACTAGAAAAGTCCACCATACAGGGGTCCCTAAAAAATGACAACAAAATGAGGTTCATTACTCAATATACCACCCATAGTAGTAACATTTTTAATGCCTTACGTAAAAACTGGCACCTTCTTTCCTCAATCTCTGGATTAAAGGATTGTATTACCAACAGGCCTGCTATTACATACCGGAGAGGGACCTCTTTGAGAAAACAACTTTGCCCCAGTTATATCGTGATCCCTCCAAAAGATGGTAACTGGATACCTAAGAAACCTAACGGCTTCTTCACTTGTAGTCTTTGCAATATTTGCAGTAGCGGAAAAAACAGAACAACGTCTTTTTCCTTTAATAGCCCGCGGATTTACAACATCACTCACTTTATTAATTGTAATACCACTCATGTGGTATATATTTTAGGATGTGAATGTAACATCATATATGTGGGGAGCACCACGCGATGTTTAAAAATCCGAATACAAGAACATAGGAGAGCATTAATCAATAGGGATATCAGATACCCCATTACTGAACACTACAATAACAAACATAATGGCAGTAATACCTTCTGGTTTCATGGCATTGATCATGTACCCATAACTAAGAGGGGCACGAATCGTGAACTGGCGCTCAGACAACTAGAGTCAAAGTGGATATGCCGCTTGCAGGCGACCATGCTAGGCCACAATTCGGATTCTGAAATGCATTTTTTCCTTTGAGATGTATCTTGTGAGCTGTTTATGTACCCTGATGTTGGGACAATTCTGTGTCTATACAAACAAACTCCCCTTCCTTTTTAAACAAAAGACTTGTTTCTTGGATAAGATGTAAAGTTAGTTTTCATGGCACCCAATCGAGTTTGTAGACTTTTCTCCCGTTGGCTTGCCTGCAAAACTATTTTCTTTTCCCTTGGCTGTTTTTTTTTTTTTTCTTTCTTTCTCCCTTTTTTTCCTTTAATAATTGCGTTGTGGCCCATGCTCTCCCCACTTGTCATGTACATTACGATTTTTAAGAAACTTAGGATTTGATTTCACACGCAGGCCTATTGCTCTTTGGTTCCGTGATAATATTGGAACCTCTTTCTTAATACCATCCAGAATGGCATACTTCTTGATGTTGGGGAGGGTCTTGGGATGGGTTGCATCACCGTTCCAATATGGCGCTTTCCCTTCCAATAATAACGTTTTATCTTTCCCCCTCCGACTTTATATTTTGCGTAAAAAGGTCCTTTGATATTAATTCAAACTTTCTTTTTAATGACCGATATGGAACTTAATTTGCCCTCAAAACGGGCAAAGAAAATTACATCGTGATAAAAACAAAGAACTCTCTCTGCAAATATAGATTTATACGTTTGGGTTAACATTATGATTGGACGTCTTCCTGTTCTAACATGGCGTCTCTTTTCCCATACTTTCTGTCTTACATCAAAATATCGCAAGGTTCGGGACCTCGTTGACGGTCAGATGACCGACACTTTCTGTGTTTATACTTTTGAAATCGAATGGGACGTTACTCGGATATTGTTGTGGCGTGATCTTACTACTTTTCTGGTCGTTCGGAGTATGGGACTTCTAAGGTACGAACGTTTGCATATTATTAGGGAATTTTTTCTGGTGCTATCTACTTTTCACGGCTAATATTCTTGGCATTTGAAATATATTATAGAACGGGTTTAAATATACTTTTTTCTTTATTTATGTACGTGTGTATTTGTTTCTTCACTGTTTTTGGCAGTTTTTGTGCAAAAACTAACTTCTTCCGTCATTTATTGTATTCCGAATTTAATTATAGGCCTGCAATATGTTTTTGTCGTATTTATATATCATCAATTACGAAACGGGGGTTGCTGTTCCGGCACTCCTGCGCATTTATATTTCATCAATTACGAAACGGGGGTTGCTGTACCGGCACTCCTGTGTATGGTTATTCCCACTCCACTGGCTATATGGCAGTCGACTTTAAAGCACATGTGGTCTATAACTTATTGTGTTATATCTTTTTTGGTACTTTTGAAGCGACAGAAGTCTTTGTACTTTTTGCTTTCAGAATTTTGGAACCCTTCTGATTCTGCTCGTATTATGGAGTAAAAATACTGAATTATACTTAACACATTGACCTGTTGATTCTGAGGCTTGATGTTTATTTGTGTATAAGACACACATTCTAATATTGGGTAAGTCTCTTTTGAATACGATTTTGAGATTACTTTACCCGATAACTTTCACGCTTATATTAATGTTTTTAGGGTATTATTGGAACTATGTATTATTATAATTTTTTTTTTTTGATTCTTAATTATCTAAGCATATATTGATCGGGTTTAGAAATTCATCTCAGTTTTTCAATGTCAATGTGGTTGTATCGCTAGTCTTTTAGAGTGCTCTGAGTTTTTAGGACCCCTAAATTTTCATTTAAGATCTACTATGCTTGGTTTGCAATACATATATGTTTATATATTACTTTTATATTAGATTTTCGACTTTGGGAATCTCCCTTATATATGAGATTGTATTTCGCGCTTGAAAGATAAAAAGAACTTATTCATGGTGAGTGCCTGGCTATTCTCATCTTTATTGCTATTGTTACGAGTATTAAATTATTATTCTCACATTTTTATTTCCCCTCATAATCCCTTTTTCCACCCCCTTTCCTTTTTCCCCGCCCACCCCTTCCCCCCCCCCCTCCCCCCCTTCCCTCTCTCTCTTCCCCCATTTTTTCTGGTTACCATTACTGTGGGATATGTGCATTAGGATTCTTGTATATTTGTCTTCTTTTCCCTTGGTGTTGTTCCCTTTTTCATTTTTCTTAAAAACAAATAGACAGTAATACCTGCACATCAATCAACGAAATACATTTGGTTAGCGAAAAATATGGACTATGTTTAGAAACTAATTAGGAGAAATCCATCTGGAACATGTCCTCAGTATGTGTATGTTTTCGTTTTTAGATATGTAAATATACATGTTTTTTCTAAATGTTTTATGTATATATATATTTTTTTATTATATATTGTTTTGGTAATATATATATATGTGCCCTGTTCTATGGCTTATGTGTGTTTTGATCCCTGTACCTATAGTATTTGTATGTACTATGTCATAACTTTTTGGTGTCTATTTCTTTATACGTTGTATATGTCACTTATATGTCGTCATGTTACTTGTCTACAGCCTTGAAGAAGTTCCTGTGTGGAACGAAACGCGTTGGCTGGGTTTTATCTCTTCATACTACAAGAATATAAAAGGAAACATTAAGGATACTTGTTTGGATCTGGACTCTTTTTATCTGGTGCACCTTCCTCTTTGTTTTTTGCTAGCCTGTAAAAGTGTGTCTAAGGCCTGACATTGCAGAGACTGCGTGCAGTCTGGTACTGTCATGCTGACTGGGCAAGTGCACCCACTTGCCAGTCCCTAAACCTTCCCTTTTCTTCAAATTAGACACCCCCATGGTAGGCTCAAGGGCAGGATGCATTGTAAGTATAAGGTAGGACATGCCCTAGTGTGTGTGGCATGTTCTAATAGTGAATTACAGCCATTTTTGTTTTTCACTATTGCAAGGCTATCTGTTCTCCATAGGCCAGTATGGGCAGTTTGATTATTACATCTTATAATCCTAACTGACTCAGGGAACATGGTAGAAATTCGAGTTTAGTATGCCTGAACTCAGAATGATAAAATACACCTTTTAGTGAAGTTGGTTTTAACATTCTGTGTTTGAAAATACCACTTTTAGAAAGTAGGTATTTTCTTGTCTAACCATCCAAACCTGCCTCTGCTAGGCTGTGTATGCCTTGTGTAGAGTTTGAGTGACAGGGGCTGGGGGATTCCAGGAGACAGGGTGAGTCAGCACAGGGCTGAATAGAGAGATCTGCATCTAGATGGGTGGGAGGAGTTGCACCTGGGACCTGAATAGGGCTGTGCCTTCCCTCCACAATACTGGCTCCACCTCCTGTGGTGCGTCTGATGTCTCTGCCCTGCACTCTGAAAGGAAAGAAGGAGTCTTGTCAACAAAGTGCTCCAGGACTGACCAGAACTGGTTTGGACTAGGCAAAGGCCTCTCTGCCTTCAGAGAACAAAAAGAAACTGGGTATAAATATTGGGACCCAAACACAAGAACTTTAGATCACTTTGGGAAACAAGAAGAAACCTTTGCTGAGGAGTGGAACCAGAAGAAACTGAGGAGAGACTATCCCTAAGCTGAAGTGCTGCTTGGGGGACTGACTTGCAGTGGTTGCCTGACTGCCAAAGAAAGGAGAAAGGACTTTGTGTGCACTTTATTCAACTTGTGAAGGATCTCCAAGGGCTTGGAAAAGAGCTTGCCTCCTGCTGAAGTCTCAGGGCCAACAGACTTCACCCACCAGCTCCCCAAGAGTTCTCTTGAAGTGCCTGCAGTTCTGCTTGACTTTTTGGGGACTTGCGTGTCGCAAGGAGCTGGGAGCACGGCTAAAGAACAGGAAGCGTGTTGCCGAACTGCTGCTGCTGCTTCACAACACGAAGCACCTCGCATCGCTGGACAAGAGGATCGACACCGCAGCAGATGCTGCCGCATCACCGGGAAGCGTGTCGCAGAAGAATCGTTGAGTCATCGCAGGTCCACCGAAGTGCCTCGCATCGCCAGGAGAAGAGGATCAACGTTGCAGCAGACGCTGCCGCATCACTGGGTAGCATGTCACAGGGCCTGTCACGGCTCATCGCAGGAGACAAGGATCAACGTCGCATCAGACGCCGTCTGCATCTCCGAGAAGCGTGTCGCAGGGCCTGTCGCAGCTCATCGCCGGAGAAGAGCTTCGACGTCGCAGCAGACGCCGCCGCATCACCGGGAAGAGTGTTGCAGGGCCTGTCGCGGCTCACATCATTGTGGAAGCAACTCGCATCGCCTGGGGAGAGGATCGATGTCGCAGCAGATGCCGCTGCATCACTGGGAAGCATGTCACAGGGCCTGTCGCGGCTCGCATGGTGTAAAGTATCTCGCATCGCCGGAGAAGAAGATCGACGTCACAGCAGACGCCGCTGCATCACCGGGAAGCGTGTCGCATCAAGAAGAAAGTGCCATCTTTGTTTCTTTGCACCGGATCTTCAACGCATCACCGACCTTGCAACACTTTTGTTGCCCTGCGTGTCGCATCTTAAGATATATTGAACTCTGAGTGTCGCATTCACCATCTTAAGAGAACTATGCCAAATTCTACCATTTTAAAGTAACAGTATTGTGGATTTGTGTCGTTTGTGGTCTTGTGATAAATCAATATAAAGGATACTTATTTTTTATATAAAACTGGTGTGGTGTCCATCTGTAGTGTTGTCACTTGATTACTGTATGTGTTCACAAATGCTTTACACACTGCCTCTGAGATAAGCCTGTCTGCCCGTGCCAAGCTACCAAGGGGGTGAGCAGGGGTTATTTTAGCAGTGTACCCCCTTACCCTGACTAGACGCAAGGGCCCCTACTTGGACAAAGGTACCTACCTCTGCCAACTAGAGACCCCCAAATCTAACATTGGTGGTCAGCGGTGAGGATTCTGGACTTGCATTTGTGACTCATGTACAGTGATTGGTGAACACTAGTAGTGAGTGCAGACCAAAACACAACCACAAACTTTTGGTAGATTGTTTTTCTGGGACTTTCTATTTTTGCCAAGAACTGCCAAGTTTAACAACTATGGAGAAAGCAGCATCCATAGCATCTGTTGATAATGATTGGGAAGAGGAGAAATTGGAATGCTACACCGTTAACCAGCTCAAGCACTTCTGTAGGAGGTTCAAAGTTTCTATGACCGGTATCTCGAGAAAGGAGGATTTCCAAAAGGCGCTGAGGGCCTGGGTCGCAGCTAGAAATACCTCTGAGGATGAAGAAGAGGTTGAGACTGAAGAGGAGCAGCTGAGTGGGCCAGTGGGTCCAGGGGGGAGGAGAGTAACTTCCCCACTAGGTAGCAGTGTTTCTGCCAAAGGCCTGTCTCCAGAGGAGTTGGAGGACAGGAAAGAGTGTAGGATGCATGAAATGGAGCAGGCCAAGCTCAAGTTAAACGGGCAGTTGGAATTTAAATTGCAAACTAAGAAATTAGCCCTAGAAGAGAAGAAAGGAATATGCTACTTAGCAGTATGCATCTGTTCTTGGCATGTAGAGCTGCAGATCTACACACTTTTGCATTGATCGCCATCTGGTGTTGGGCCCGGATGTTTGCAGTTTGTTTTTCCTCTTGGAAAGTCTTTGGAAGTCACGAGGTCGGGCTTCGGCTCCATCCTCAGATTGTTTTTGCCAGCAGGGAAAGATGGAGCGTAGTAATAACAGTGAAGAAACCCATGTGTGTTGTATCTAAATAAGATAGACTGGAACAGATACAGGTAGCCGGGAGGCGGGTGGGCGTGTGTAGATCTGCAGATCTACATGCCGAGAACAGATGCATACTGGTAAGTAGCATATTCCGTTCGAGGCATATGAGCTGCAGATTACACACTTTTGCATAGACTATATAGCAGTTCCCAACCTTAGCGGCGACCACCGGTATCTGTTGCAGTGGTTTGAAATAGTGTTTTTAGTACAGCCTGGCCCACACTAGCTTGTTGCTTGGTTTGCACATCTACACAGTAGTGTTTAGTGAAAGTGTGCGGTGTTGACCATGTAGCTGCTTTGCAAATATCATCTAATGGGATGTTCCCTAGAAAAGCCATGGAAGCCCCTATCTTTCGTGTAGAATGGGCTTCAGGGGGAAAGGATAGCGTTCGTTTTGCTTTGCGGTAGCAAATCTGGATGCATTTTACAATCCACCTAGCTATCCCTGATTTTGAGATGTGGTTGCCCTTGTGTGGTGGAGAGAAAGAGACAAACAGTTGTTTGGGCTTTCTGAAAGGTTGTGTTCTTTGGATATAGTAAAGTAAGGCTCGTTTGACATCTAGCGTGTGTAGAGCCCTTTCTGCAACAGTCTGAGGTTGCGAGAAAAATACCGGTAATTCTACAGATTGGTTTAGGTGAAAAGGGGAAATGACTTTAGGTAGGAATTTTGGGTTGGTACGGAGAACAACCTTGTTCTGGTGCATTTGAAGAAAAGGTTCTTGTATGGTAAGTGTTTGTATCTCACTGACCCTTCTAAGGGAAGTGATGGCTACAAGGAAAGCTGTTTTCCATGTGAGAAATTGCAGTTCGCATTTATGCAAAAGTTCGAAGGGCGGCCCCATTAGCCTTGTGAGAATGATATTTAAGTTCCACACTGGTGAGGGTGGTACTCTGGGGGGAATTATTCTTTTTAGGCCTTCCATGAATGCTTTAATGGCAGGTACTCTGAAAAGTGATAGGTGCTGCCTGTTTTGTAGGTAAGCTGCAATTGCTGCGAGGTGTAGCCGAATGGAGGTATATGCTAGATTACACCTTTGTAGGTGGAGTAAGTAGCATATGATGTGTTGTATAGACACGTCTAGAGGATTGATTGTGTTGTTATGGCAATAAACAACAAATCTTTTCCACTTGGCAGCTTAGCAGGCTCTAGTGGTAGGGCGTCTAGCTTCTCTGATGACGTTCATACAGTCAGGGGGAAGGTTTAGGTATCCGAATTCTAGGATTTCAGGAGCCAGATCGCAAGGTTGAGCTGAGCTGGGTCCGGGTGCCTGATCTCTCCATGGTTCTGGGTTAGGAGGCATGGTGAGAGGTGTAGCTTTTGGTGTGGTACTACCGAGAGTTCTAGCAGCGTGGTGTACCACGGTTGTCTGGCCCATGTTGGAGCTACTAGAATCAGCGTGAGGGAATGCTGTTGTAGCTTTCGCACCACTAATGGAATTAGTGGGAGAGGTGAAAAAGCGTACGCAAATTTGCCTGACCAGTTCATCCATATCGCATTTCCTTTGGACAATGGGTGTGGGTATCTGGCGGCGAAGCTTGGGCATTTTTTGTTTTCGTGGGTGGTGAATAGGTCTATTTGTGGATGCCCCCATGTTTGAAAGAACGGGTGAAGAACCTGCGGGTGAAGTTCCCACTCGTGGATCTGTTGCGTCTGTCTGCTGAGCAGATCTGCCATGGTGTTTTGGACTCCTGGGACATGTTGGGCTAGGAGAAAGATTTTGTGTGGAATTGCCCATCTCCATATGTTCTGTGCTAGTTGAGAGAGCTGTGGAGAGTGTGTGCCGCCTTGTTTTTTAATGTAATACAAGGCTGTCATGTTGTCTGTGTGAATGAGGACTGCCTTGCCTGAAATCTGTGCCTGAAAAGATTTTAGGGCTAGAGAGATTGCTAGTAACTCCAGATGGTTGATATGGAGTAACTTTTGTTGCGGCGTCCATGTGCCCTGCACTGTGAGGTGTAATAGATGAGCTCCCCAGCCGGAGAGCGATGCGTCTGTTGTTAGTATTATTTGTGGAACCGGGTCCAGGAACGGTCGACCTTTGGAAAGGTTTGTGGTGTTCCACCACTGCAGAGAGCGATGGGTGAGACCGTCTACCAACACCAGATCTGTCAGTTGCCCCTGGGCCTGGTTCCATTGGCACGCTAAGCACTCTTGGAGTGGACGCATCTGGAGTCTTGCGTGGGGCACTATGAAAATGCAAGAGGCCATCATCCCTATCAGTTGCATAAACACTCTTGCTGGAAGGGAGTGTTGAAGTATGAATCTTTGTCGCAAAGCCTGAATGCTTGCAATCCTGGCCGGATTGGGGTAGGCTATTGCTTTTGAGGTGTCTATGGTGGCACCGAGGTATTGTTTTATGTGGGATGGTGTTAGTTGAGACTTTTGGTGGTTCACCGTGAAGCCTAGCTGGTGAAGTAGTTGGATTGTAGTGGCGGTGTGGTGTACACATTGGTTGTAGGACGTGGCTTTTATCAGCCAGTCGTCCAAGTATGAGAAGACGTGAATGTGCTGTCTTCTGAGGTGTGTCGCCACTACCGCTAGACACTTGGTGAATACCCGCGGTGCTGTTGTGACTCCGAATGGGAGCACCTTGAACTGGTAGTGTTGCCCGTCCACTACAAATCTGAGGCACTTTCTGTGAGCATGGTGTACTGGAATGTGAAAGTATGCGTCTTTCAAGTCCAGTGTGGTGAGAAAGTCGTTCTGGGAGAGGCGCGGAAGCACCTGCTGAAGCGTTACCATGTGAAAATGGTCTGAATCTATGTATGTGTTTAGGGGCCGGAGATCTAGAATAGGTCGTAGAGTCTCGTCCCTTTTTGGTATTAGAAAATATAGGGAGTAGACCCCTAAATTTTGCTGATTGACGGGAACTTGTTCTATTGCATGTTTTTGTAGGAGGGAGATTACCTCCTGTTTTGGTAATGTGGAATGTTCTTGTGACATTGGGCGTTGCCTGGGTGGAATGTTTGGGGGGGGGAGATGTTAATTCCAGGCAATATCCTGACCGAATAATCTGGGTCACCCACTTGTCTGAAGTGATGGTCTCCCAGACATGAAGGAAATGTTGAAGTCTGCCCCCGACCGGAGTGGGATGGTCTGGAGGGAGCGGGGGGGAAGTCATTGGGTAGGCGGTGTGGCAGAGCGGCCGGTATTCGTTTTGCCTCTGCCTTTATTATTATTTCCCCTATAGCCGCCTCTTTGATAACCCCTTGTTGAAGTATGAATCTTTGTCGCAAAGCCTGAATGCTTGCAATCCTGGCCAGATTGGGGTAGGCTATTGCTTTTGAGGTGTCTATGGTGGCACCGAGGTATTGTTTTATGTGGGATGGTGTTAGTTGAGACTTTTGGTGGTTCACCGTGAAGCCTAGTTGGTGAAGTAGTTGGATTGTAGTGGCGGTGTGGTGTACACATTGGTTGTAGGACGTGGCTTTTATCAGCCAGTCGTCCAAGTATGGGAAGACGTGAATGTGCTGTCTTCTGAGGTGTGCCGCCACTACCGCTAGGGACTTGGTGAATACCCGTGGTGCTGTTGTGACTCCGAATGGGAGCACCTTGAACTGGTAGTGTTGCCCGTCCACTACAAATCTGAGGTACTTTCTGTGAGCATGGTGTACTGGAATGTGGAAGTATGCGTCTTTCTAGTCCAGTGTGGTGAGGAAGTCGTTCTGGGAGAGGAGCGGAAGCACCTGCTGAAGCGTTACCATGTGAAAATGGTCTGAATGTATGTATGTGTTTAGGGGCCGGAGATCTAGAATAGGTCGTAGAGTCTCGTCCCTTTTTGGTATTAGAAAATATAGGGAGTAGACCCCTAAATTTTGCTGATTGACGGGAACTTGTTCTATTGCATGTTTTTGTAGGAGGGAGATTACCTCCTGTTTTGGTAATGTGGAATGTTCTTTTGACATTGGGCGTTGCCTGGGTGGAATGTTTGGGGGGGGTAGATGTTAATTCCAGGCAATATCCTGACCGAATAATCTGGGTCACCCACTTGTCTGAGGTGATGGTCTCCCAGACATGATGGAAATTTTGAAGTCTGCCACAGACCGGAGTGGGATGGTCTGGAGGGAGCAGGGGGAAGTCATTGGGTAGGCGGTGTGGCAGAGCGGGCGGTATTTGTTTTGCCTCTGCCTTTATTATTATTTCCCCTATAGCCGCCTCTTTGATAACCCCTTGTGAAGGTGGACTGAGTGGGGGATTTGTAGGAAGTGGACGCGCTATCTGAGGAGTAGCCTCTAGATGTACTCCGAAAGGAAGAGCGGCGAAAAGAGCGCCTAGGAGGGTGTGACTGCAGGACTCCCATGGACTTCGCTGTATTGGTGTCCTTCTTCATTTTTTCGAGGGCCTCATCTACCTTTGGGCCAAATAGGTGTTCTTGGTCAAAGGGATGATTCAGGCTGGAGGCTTGTACTTCTGGTTTAAAACCTGATATTCTTAGCCAAGCATGGCGACGGAGGAGGACGCTAGTATTAATGGCCCTGGAGGCTGGGTCTGCTGCATCTAAGGCACAGCGTATAGAGGTGTAAGTTACTGTTTTACCCTCTTGAATTAATTCATTGGCCCTAGTTTTGTATCTTTCAGGGAGGTGGTGCATTATGGTTTCTAATTCATCATAATGTGCCCTATCGTATCTGGCCAATAGCGCTTGGGTGTTGGCGATACGCCATATATTGGCTGCCTGTGACGCAGTGCGCTTTCCTGACGCGTCCAGTAGCTGTGACTCTTTGTCAGGTGGTGGTGCTTCGCCTGACGCCTGGGAATTTGACCTTTTTCGTGCAGTGGAAACCACTAGGGAATCTAGTGGCGCTGGCCCTTTGATATAGGCAGGATCTGTGGGGGCAGCTTTGTACTTTTTCTCTATGCGTGGGTTAACGAGCCTGGCCATGACTGGGTCCTTAAAAACCTCTGGCGCATGTTTTACCACCCCCTTGAGCATAGGTAGTATGGAGGTAGACCTATGTGTGGTATCAAATGTGTCGAGGAGGAAATCCTCCTCCACTGGGTCGGTGTGTAACTCTACCCCATGATAGTGTGCCGCCCTTTGAAGTAGGTGGTGGAAGCCTAATGAGTGTTCCGGTGGAGATGGCCTGGAAGGGTAAAGGTCATCTTGTGGGATGTTGGGAATATCTGGGTTATTGTAGTCGTCCCATGGGTCTGGGGATCCTGTAGGGCTGGGGTGTTGGGGCACATCCCCTGTATCGTGATATGGGTCCCCCTAATCATCATCGTCTGGAGACGGGGTCGGAGAGCGATGAGGTGGGGGTGGAGGGGGTGGAGAAGGCGGAGGGGGCGGAGGTGGAGAGGGTGGAGGAGGTGGAGGAGGTGGGGAAGGTATTCTGAAAGGGGAGGTAGCAGAGTCCTTCCTCTTTGGAGGTGGAGGCGGAGCCGGTTTGTCCAAATGTTTCTTTTTGGAAGAGAGTGCCAAATGTCCAGTTTTTGGATCCCTGGTGAGAGTTTTTTGTAAGGGATCCGGTGTAAATAGTTTCTGTGACAGTGTTTGGTCCGTCGGCACCGAAGTCTTCGGGGCCGATGACTTTTTAGGCTTGTCCGTGCCAGTTTGCTTTGCACTGGGCTTGGGAACCTCCGATTTCTTGGTCGGCGCCGAGGTGGGTTTCGGCTTGGAAGTGTCGGTGCCGAGGGCCTTATGGGGTTTGGTCGGTACCGAAGATGGCGTTGGTACGGAAGCGCTGGGTTTCGACCCCGAGGACTTCGGTGCGGAGCTCGGTGTCAAGGTAGAGGCCGGTTTCTTTTTTGGTGCCGAAGTGTGTTTCTTGGCACCAGTGGCAGGCTGGCTCGAGCCCGAGCCGCCGGAAGGCTTATTTGGCTTCTTCACCGGGCCCGAAGGTGGGGTGTGTGAAGCAGTGTCTCTGGTCTTGCCTAGGCCTGGAGGCGAAGGCGTGACCGAAGCCTTTTTGGGTGTTGGCGCGGGTGTGGGGGGGTATATTACTCACGACCCTCTGCGCCGGAGTGATGTCCTCCACATCTGAGTCGTCGGCCTCGGAAGCACTGACGAGGTCCTCTTCTGTGCGCTGCTGTCCCGGATCTTCGATGTCGTCTCCGAAGATATCGACTGGAACGGAGGTCGAGAAGTGTGCCATGTTTCGTCTGGCTCTTCGGTCCCGAATAGTCTTTTTCGATCTGAAAGACTTACAGGCTGGACAGTCTCGAGCCTCGTGTTCAGGGGAGAGGCAGAGGTTGCACACCTCATGAAGATCGGTGTGGGGGAATTTGGACCCACATCGAGGGCACTTCTTGAATGGAGTTCTTTCCATCAGCCGGGACCGGAGCTTGGGTAGGCCCGAAGGCCGCCGTCGACAACTGGAACCGGAGATTTGTCGATGAGAAGGTGCGTTGATTAAGGAGATCGCGATCGAAACAATACCGCGATGTGAGGTGAGGATTCCGCTTCGATCGTCGAACTGGAAATGTTCGGAACCGGAGCGCGAAGATTACATCCGAGCCCGATGGCTGGAAAAAACAATCTGAGGATGGAGCCGAAGCCCATGCGCAATACAATCCAAAGGAGGAGTCACCGACCTTGTGACTTCCAAAGACTTTCCAAGAGGAAAAACAAACTGCAAACATCCGGGCCCAACACCAGATGGCGATCTATGCAAAAGTGTGTAATCTGTTTTGAGGGAGTTGGCATTGAAGGCCAAGTGCTTAGCGATTACTCCCTCTGGTGGCAGCACACCATCATTGCCTATTGAATCTAGAGTGGATATTCCCAAGGATGTGGTAAAAGAATTTTACAAGAAGGATGATATTGGGCAGTGGTTCAAGGCCTATGAGGTAGCCATGTCTTACCACCGGGTCCCTGAGAAGGATTGAGGAGCGGGGTTGTGGGGGCGGTTCCTTAGTGATGGGCGGGACACACTGTTAGACTTGCCTTCTGAAGTCTATAACTCATATAACCACATGAAAGATGCATTAATGTCCAGGTATGGTTTAACTACTGAATTATATAGACAGAGGTTCAGGGATTGCAAGAAGATAGAGAACAGTACCTGGGTGGAATATGCCACTTTTTTCTGCAGAGCATTGGATGGTTGGGTGAAGGGTAGCAAAGTTGATGATATTCAGGGGCTCCTTGATTTGATGGCATGGGAGCACTTGTCCAGTAATTGTTTTCCAGAGCTACGCCAGCACCTGATTGATAGTAGGTAGACTAATCCTAGGAAGCTTGCTGAGGAGGCAGACCGCTGGGTCAGTACCAGGGTCCACAAGGGTCACGTGGGAGATTCAGCCAAGAGTGGGCAGGGTCCCCAGCAGAAGAGTGGGGGGGACAAGGGTAAACAGAGGGAGTTCCAGAGAAGGCCCCAAAGTAATCCCCAAGGGAACCAAAGGAAAGGTTCCCAGCCTCCCCCCCCAGAAACCATCACGGACCCCGACAGGTCCACCTGTTCAAGGGGGACCCCTGAGATGCTACAAATGTGGGGACCTGGGTCATAAAGCAAATGATCCCAGGTGCTGCCAGTTTGTAAATACAGCACCCCCTGGTGCAGCCCTCCGGCAGATGGCTAGTGTAGCCCTGGGTGAGGAGATGGGTGCCCAAGGTGGGTGGGGTCCCGCAGAGATGTCCGTTGTCTCTTTAGGAGACTGTGAGGTGGTCCCCAGGACCCAGCTGCCTGATAACACTAAGAAATACAGGCAGTGGGTGACCATCAATGGCCATAGAGTGGAGGCTCTTAGAGATACAGGAGCCAGTGTGACAGCTTCCAAGTGTCACCTGGTATCTCAAGAGCAGGTTGTCCCCAATGCATTCTATCCAGTTGTTGCCGCTGACAACACAGAGAGCCACTGCAAGGTGGCTCAGGTTCCCTTTGAGTGAGGGGGGTCTCTGGTACTCTTCCGGTAGCTGTGAGGCCCGCCATGCCTGTTGACTGTTTGTTAGAGAACGATCTGGAGAGCTCACCTTGGGCGAAGGTGGAGCGAAGTGCTCATTTGGAAATGTTGGGTCTGCCTGACTGGGCGTGTGTCACCACACGGTCCATGGCAGCCAGCAGAGGTTCTCAAGAGGACCTGGAGCCTGAGAGGGGGGCCCAGGTGCCTGCCTTAGAGAGAGGAGGCAGGGGCGCGGGAAACCGGCCCCTAAAGTTCCCACGGTCCAGGAGGAAGCAGACTCTGAGGGGGATGCCCTGGAGCCTACAGGGGAACAGGTAGCTGAACTGGGGAACCTGCCTGAGCTGACCCATTGGCAGCAGGAAGGAGGACCCTCCAGAGAGGAGTTCTGTGAGGAGCAGAACAAGTGCCCTTCTTTCGTGGGTCTGCAGCAGTCTGGGTCACATTGGGTCTACTGGGAGAATGGAAGTCCAATTGGTCGCACACTGCTCTACCTACCAGAGTGTTGCCCCAAAGAATTGTGGTCCCTGAAGTCAGCGACGGCGGGTACGCCTATGCCCGAGTCATGAGTACAAGTAAGTGTAGCGT
This sequence comes from Triturus cristatus, assembly GCF_964204655.1. Taxonomy (NCBI): domain Eukaryota; kingdom Metazoa; phylum Chordata; class Amphibia; order Caudata; family Salamandridae; genus Triturus; species Triturus cristatus. The sequence continues at coordinate 892,793,994 of NC_140585.1, read as the reverse complement.
TAGCCATCCCTGGACACGTGTTTCGAGGTAGTTGCCTCTCGTCAGCAGGGAGTAGGTGAGTGTGTAGGGTTGCTGTGTAGGCTGCTAAAATAAGTGTTCTCAGGTAAAGTACCTCTCGTAGCGCGCAGGTGCGTAACCATGAGCTCGTCAGCTCCACCGGCTCAAGGAGCCTGAATATTAACAAAAGTCCAATTGGTCGCACACTGCTCTACCTACCAGCGTGTTGCCCCAAAGAATTGTGGTCCCTGAAGTCAGCGTCGGCGGGTACGCCTATGCCCGAGTCATGAGTGCAAGTAAGTGTAGCGTTAGCCATCCCTGGACACGTGTTTCGAGGTAGTTGCCTCTCGTCAGCAGGGAGTAGGTGAGTGTGTAGGGTTGCTGTGTAGGCTGCTAAAATAAGTGTTCTCAGGTAAAGTACCTCTCGTAGCGCGCAGGTGCGTAACCATGAGCTCGTCAGCTCCACCGGCTCAAGGAGCCTGAATATTAACAAAAGTCCAATTGGTCGCACACTGCTCTACCTACCAGCGTGTTGCCCCAAAGAATTGTGGTCCCTGAAGTCAGCGTCGGCGGGTACGCCTATGCCCGAGTCATGAGTGCAAGTAAGTGTAGCGTTAGCCATCCCTGGACACGTGTTTCGAGGTAGTTGCCTCTCGTCAGCAGGGAGTAGGTGAGTGTGTAGGGTTGCTGTGTAGGCTGCTAAAATAAGTGTTCTCAGGTAAAGTACCTCTCGTAGCGCGCAGGTGCGTAACCATGAGCTCGTCAGCTCCACCGGCTCAAGGAGCCTGAATATTAACAAAAGTCCAATTGGTCGCACACTGCTCTACCTACCAGCGTGTTGCCCCAAAGAATTGTGGTCCCTGAAGTCAGCGTCGGCGGGTACGCCTATGCCCGAGTCATGAGTGCAAGTAAGTGTAGCGTTAGCCATCCCTGGACACGTGTTTCGAGGTAGTTGCCTCTCGTCAGCAGGGAGTAGGTGAGTGTGTAGGGTTGCTGTGTAGGCTGCTAAAATAAGTGTTCTCAGGTAAAGTACCTCTCGTAGCGCGCAGGTGCGTAACCATGAGCTCGTCAGCTCCACCGGCTCAAGGAGCCTGAATATTAACAAAAGTCCAATTGGTCGCACACTGCTCTACCTACCAGCGTGTTGCCCCAAAGAATTGTGGTCCCTGAAGTCAGCGTCGGCGGGTACGCCTATGCCTGAGTCATGAGTGCAAGTAAGTGTAGCGTTAGCCATCCCTGGACACGTGTTTCGAGGTAGTTGCCTCTCGTCAGCAGGGAGTAGGTGAGTGTGTAGGGTTGCTGTGTAGGCTGCTAAAATAAGTGTTCTCAGGTAAAGTACCTCTCGTAGCGCGCAGGTGAGTAACCATGAGCTCGTCAGCTCCACCGGCTCAAGGAGCATGAATATTAACAAAAGTCCAATTGGTCGCACACTGCTCTACCTACCAGCGTGTTGCCCCAAAGAATTGTGGTCCCTGAAGTCAGCGTCGGCGGGTACGCCTATGCCCGAGTCATGAGTGCAAGTAAGTGTAGCGTTAGCCATCCCTGGACACGTGTTTCGAGGTAGTTGCCTCTCGTCAGCAGGGAGTAGGTGAGTGTGTAGGGTTGCTGTGTAGGCTGCTAAAATAAGTGTTCTCAGGTAAAGTACCTCTCGTAGCGCGCAGGTGCGTAACCATGAGCTCGTCAGCTCCACCGGCTCAAGGAGCCTGAATATTAACAAAAGTCCAATTGGTCGCACACTGCTCTACCTACCAGCGTGTTGCCCCAAAGAATTGTGGTCCCTGAAGTCAGCGTCGGCGGGTACGCCTATGCCCGAGTCATGAGTGCAAGTAAGTGTAGCGTTAGCCATCCCTGGACACGTGTTTCGAGGTAGTTGCCTCTCGTCAGCAGGGAGTAGGTGAGTGTGTAGGGTTGCTGTGTAGGCTGCTAAAATAAGTGTTCTCAGGTAAAGTACCTCTCGTAGCGCGCAGGTGCGTAACCATGAGCTCGTCAGCTCCACCGGCTCAAGGAGCCTGAATATTAACAAAAGTCCAATTGGTCGCACACTGCTCTACCTACCAGCGTGTTGCCCCAAAGAATTGTGGTCCCTGAAGTCAGCGTCGGCGGGTACGCCTATGCCCGAGTCATGAGTGCAAGTAAGTGTAGCGTTAGCCATCCCTGGACACGTGTTTCGAGGTAGTTGCCTCTCGTCAGCAGGGAGTAGGTGAGTGTGTAGGGTTGCTGTGTAGGCTGCTAAAATAAGTGTTCTCAGGTAAAGTACCTCTCGTAGCGCGCAGGTGCGTAACCATGAGCTCGTCAGCTCCACCGGCTCAAGGAGCCTGAATATTAACAAAAGTCCAATTGGTCGCACACTGCTCTACCTACCAGCGTGTTGCCCCAAAGAATTGTGGTCCCTGAAGTCAGCGTCGGCGGGTACGCCTATGCCTGAGTCATGAGTGCAAGTAAGTGTAGCGTTAGCCATCCCTGGACACGTGTTTCGAGGTAGTTGCCTCTCGTCAGCAGGGAGTAGGTGAGTGTGTAGGGTTGCTGTGTAGGCTGCTAAAATAAGTGTTCTCAGGTAAAGTACCTCTCGTAGCGCGCAGGTGAGTAACCATGAGCTCGTCAGCTCCACCGGCTCAAGGAGCATGAATATTAACAAAAGTCCAATTGGTCGCACACTGCTCTACCTACCAGCGTGTTGCCCCAAAGAATTGTGGTCCCTGAAGTCAGCGTCGGCGGGTACGCCTATGCCCGAGTCATGAGTGCAAGTAAGTGTAGCGTTAGCCATCCCTGGACACGTGTTTCGAGGTAGTTGCCTCTCGTCAGCAGGGAGTAGGTGAGTGTGTAGGGTTGCTGTGTAGGCTGCTAAAATAAGTGTTCTCAGGTAAAGTACCTCTCGTAGCGCGCAGGTGCGTAACCATGAGCTCGTCAGCTCCACCGGCTCAAGGAGCCTGAATATTAACAAAAGTCCAATTGGTCGCACACTGCTCTACCTACCAGCGTGTTGCCCCAAAGAATTGTGGTCCCTGAAGTCAGCGTCGGCGGGTACGCCTATGCCCGAGTCATGAGTGCAAGTAAGTGTAGCGTTAGCCATCCCTGGACACGGACCCGCCGACGCTACTTCATGGACCACAATTCTTTGGGGTAACACGCTGGTAGGATTAGCAGAGTGCGGCCAATCGGATTTTTGTCTACTGGGAGAATGGTCTCCATAATTCTGAGCCTAAGGTTGCTGAGCCTGTGTCAGCCCGTGTGCTGGTGGTACCCCAGCGCTTCAGAGCCTTCCTACTGGGGCTGGCTCATGATGTGCCATTGGCAGGAAATTTGAGGCAGGACAAGACCTTTCAGAGGCTTGTCACCCACTTTTATTGGCCCCAAATGCGCAGGACTTCAGACACTCACTGCAGGACATGTCAGACCTGCCAGGCAAGTGGAAAGAGTGGGAGGATGCGCAAGGCTCCTCTCCAGCCATTCCCTGTGGTCAGCACCCCCTTTGAATGGGTGGGTATTGACATTATGGGGCCACTGGACCCCAAGACAGCCATGGGCAACAAGTTCATCCTGGTCTTGGTGGACCATGCCACCCGGTACCCGGAAGCCATACCTCTGAGGACAGTGACGGCCCCCGTGATGGGACGAGCACTGATGGGAATTTTCTCCAGAGTGGGATTCCCTCGAGAGGTAGTGTCTGACAGAGTTACTAACTTCATTTCCAAGTATATGAAGTCCCTGTGGCAGGAGTGTGGGGTAACCAACAAGTTTACCACTCCTTACCACCCCCAAGGAAATGGGTCGTTTGAAAGTTTCAACCGAACCCTGAAGGGCATGATTATGGGTCTTGAGGAACCTATGAGGCATAAGTGGGACGTCCTCTTACCATGCCTACTCTTTGCATACCGTGAGGTGCCACAGAACTCTCTAGGGTTCAGCCCCTTTGAGCTTCTCTATGGACATCCAGTGAGAGGACCTCTAAGTTTGGTCAAAGAAGGCTGGGAGCAATCTCCCAGGAAACCTCCCCAGGATGTATATAGCTACATGCTGGCCTTTAGGAACCAAACTAGGCGTTTCAGGCAACTCGCTGAGGCAAATCTGGAAGCCAGCTAGGAGGAGATGAAGCGGTGGTACGACCAGAATGCCACTCTGGTAGAGCTTCAGCCTGGTCAGAAAGTGTGGGTCATGGCCCCAGTGGAGCCCTGAGCGCCCCAGGATAAGTGGACCGGACCATTTGAGGTTGTGGAACGCAAAAGTCCGGTTACCTACTTGGTGGACTTGCGGTCTCCCAGGAACCCCTTGAGGGTCCTGCATGTCAACCCCCTGAAGCCCCACTTGGAGAGGTGTCAAGTGGGCATGCTCATAGCGACAGATGGTGGAATGAAAGAGGAGACCGAGCCTCTTCCAGACCACCTGTCGGCGACAGAGCAAGATGGGTCAGTGGATGGTGTCAACCTCTCTTCCACCCTGACCCCTGAGCAACAGAAAAACTGCCAGCAGTTGCTGGGACAGTTTTCTGATCAGTTCTCCCCAATTCCCGGTGTCACTGATAGGTGCGTCTATGATGTGGCCACTGGGGATAGTACACATGCGAGGCACAAAACCTACTGACTGACTGACAGGGTGAGAGCTTGCATCAAGGAGGAGGTCTCCAAGATGCTTGCGTTAGGGGTGATTGAGTCCTCTAACAGTCCTTTGGCCAGCCCAGTGGTCTTGGTCCCAAAGGCTGCCGCACCAGGTGGCACACCAGACCTCCGGTTCTATGTGGACTAAAGAGGGATCAATTCAGTCACCAGGACTGACGTGCACCCCATCCCCAGATCTAAGGAGCTCATAGATCAGCTAGGGGCTGCATGGTACCTCTGCACGTTTGACTTAACGTCTGGGTACTGGCAGATCGCCTTGACTGATGGGACAAGAGAGAGGTCAGCATTCTCCACACCAGATGGGCACTACCAGTTCCGAATTATGCCCTTTTGGATGAAGAATGCCCCTACCACCTTTCAGAGGTTGGTCAACCAGGTGTTGGCTGGACTGGACGAGTTCAGTGCCGCCTACCTGGATGACATCGCAGTGTTCAGCGCCAGTTGGGAAGAACATCTGCGTCACCTCTGGGAAGTGTTGATGGCGCTGCGGAGGGTGGGCCTCATGATCAAGGCAAGTAAGTGCCAGATCGGGCAGGGTTCCGTTGTGTACTTGGGACACCAGGTTGGGAGCAGCCAGGTGGCGCCCCTGCAGCCCAAGATTGAAACCATCCTGGCTTGGGAGCCCCCCAAAACTCAGACAGAGATGTGAGCCTTTTTAGGAGTCATGGGTTACTACAGGAGGTTTGTCAAGGGGTATCGCAACATTGTTGCACCCTTGACCGCGCTGGCTTCCAGGAAGCAGTCAAAGAGAGTGATTTGGACTGAAACCTGTCAGAAAGCTTTTGAGGCCCTGAAAACTGCTATGTGCACGGCGCCCGGGCTCCTGGCACCCAACTTCTCCAAAGAGTTCATAGTACAAACAGATGCTTCAGAGCATGGTGTGGGGCTGTTTTGGCACAGATGAATGAGGAGGGCCTAAATCAACCCATAGCCTTCATCTGTAGGAGGTTACTTCCACGGGAACAGAGGTGGAGTGCTATTGAGCGTGAGGCATTTGCAGTGGTCTAGGCACTGAAGAAACTGAGACCATACCTGTTTGGGACTCACTTCCGGGTTCAGGCAGACCACAGGCCCCTCAGATGGTTGATGCAGATGAGGGGTGAGAATCCAAAGCTGTTGAGGTGATCCATTTCCCTACAGGGGATGGATTTCAAGGTGGAACACCGCCCTGGTACAGAACACGCCAACGCTGATGGTCTGTCAAGATTTTTCCACCTTAGTGATGAGAACTCCCAGGAGGTAGGGTAGTTCTCCCCACAATTCAGCTGGAGGGGACACGTGTTAGACCTGGCACCTTGGTGTGGGTCTCCCTTTAATTTTGCTGGTGTTAGATGTTTTGGGCACTGTGCCACTGCTGTCCAGTGCCACAGTGCAAGTCCTCCCTATTGTAAATTGATGTATGGATTAGTGAATCCATGATTGGCTGACTTGGTTTACTTGTCAGACCCTAGTACAGTGCACCAGGAATGCCCAGGGCATGTAACTCCAAATGCTGCTGGTGGGCTTGCAGCACTGGTTGTGCCACCCTCAGAAGCAGCCTGTAAAAGTGTGTCTAAGGCCTGCCATTGCAGAGCCTGTGTGCAGTCTGGTACTGTCATGCTGACTGGACAAGTGCACCCACTTGCTAGTCCCTAAACCTTCCCTTTTCTTCATATCAGACACCCCTATGGTAGGCCCAAGGGCAGGGTGCATTGTAAGTATAAGGTAGGACATGCCTTGGTGTGTGTGGCATGTTCTAATAGTGAATTACAGCCATTTTCGTTTTTCACTATTGCAAGGCTCTCTGTTCTCCATAGGCCAGAATGTGCAGTTTGATTATTACATCTTATAATCCTAACTGACTCAGTGAACATGGTAGAAATTCGAGTTTAGTATGCCTGAACTCAGAATGATAAAATACATCTTTAAGTGAAGTTGGTTTTAACATTCTGTGTTTGAAAACACCACTTTTAGAAAGTAGGTATTTTCTTGTCTAACCATCCAAACCTGCCTCTGCTAGGCTGTGTATTCCTTGTCTGGAGTTTGAGTGACAGGGGCTGGGGGATTCCAGGAGACAGGGTGAGTCAGCACAGGGCTGAATAGAGAGATCTGCATCTAGATGGGTGGGAGGAGTTGCACCTGGGACCTGAATATGGCTGTGCCTTTCCTCCACAATGCTGGCTCCACCTCCTGTGGTGCGTCTGATGTCTCTGCCCTGCACTCTGAAAGGAAAGAAGGAGTCTTGTCAACAAAGTGCTCCAGGACTGACCAGAACTGGTTTGGACTAGGCAAAGGCCTCTCTGCCTTCAGAGAACAAAGAGAAACTGGGCATAAATATTGGGACCCAAACCCAAGAACTTTAGATCACTTTGGGAAACAAGAAGAAACATTTGCTGAGGAGTGGAACCAGAAGAAACTGAGGAGAGACTATTCCTAAGCTGAAGTGCTGCTTGGGGGATTGGCCTGCGGTGGTTGCTTGACTGCCAAAGAAAGGAGAAAGGACTTTGCGTGCACTTTATTCAACTTGTAAAGGATCTCCAAGGGCTTGGAAAAGAGCTTGCCCCCTGCTGAAGTCTCAGAGCCATCAGACTTCACCCACCAGCTCCCCAAGAGTTCTCTTGAAGTGCCTGCAGTTGTGCAGGACTTTTTGAGGACTTGCGTGTCGCAAGGAGATGGAAGCGCGACTCAAGAACAGGAAGCGTGTCGCCGAACTGCCGCTGCCGCTTCACAACACGAAGCACCTCGCATCACCGGAGAAGAGGATCGACGTCACAGCAGACATTGCCGCATCGCCAGGAAGCGTGTTGCAGAAGAATCGTTGAGTTATCGCAGGTCCACCGAAGTACCTCGCATTGCCAGGAGAAGAGGATCGACGTCGCAGCAGACGCTGCAGCATTACTGGGTAGCGTGTCACAGGGTGTGTCGCGGCTCATCGCAGGAAAAGAGGATCAAACGTCACATCAGATGTCGACGCATCTCCGAGAAGCGTGTCGCAGGGCCTGTCGCGGCTCGCACCGTATTGGAAGCAACTCACATCGCCTGGGGAGAGGATCGATGTCGCAGCAGATGCTGGCATATCACTGGAAAGCGTGTCGCAGGGCCTGTCGCGGCTCGCATCGTTTAAAGCATCTCGCATCGCCGGAGAAAAGGATCGACATCGCAGCAGACGCCCCCGCATCACCGGGAAGCATGTTGCATCAAGAAGAAAGTGCCATCTTTGTTTCTTTGCACCGGATCTTCAACGCATCACCGTCCTTGCAACACTTTTGTTGCCCTGCGTGTCGCATCCTAAGGTACATTGAACTCTGAGTGTCGCATTCACCATCTTAAGAGAACTGAGCCAAATTCTACCATTTTAAAGTAACAGTATTGTGGATTTGTGTTGTTTGTGGTCTTGTGATCAATCCATATAAAGAATACTTATTTTTTATATAAAACTGGTGTGGTGTCCATCTATAGTGTTGTCACTTGATTACTGTATGTGTTCACAAATGCTTTACACACTGCCTCTGAGATAAGCCTGTCTGCTCATGCCAAGCTACACTAAGACCACTGTTGTATTGGGTTAGGCTATGGACAACCCCGGAGTTGAGTGATTATAAGAGTGGATTGACTGAAATAATCCAGATTGATGGGCACATGAAAACCCCATGGTTAAAGTATATATTTAAGTGATATGAGAGACTAGGGCTTTCTCATTTATGGGAGGTTCCTCAGAACATGACATTGTCTTCTAAAAAACTTGTAAAGGATACCTTCTGGTCTTATGTCAACGGTGAGCTAGTGCATAGTTCTACGATTGGCATATTGACCCAGAAATTCCTGAATATAAAAGACATACCCAACTTCGAACAATTCAAGGATGAGATTGGTCCACCACTAGTAAAAACATTATATTTGCAATTTAGGTAAGGGGTTTTACAGATTAGTGCATACACGTGTAGGTGGGGGGGGGGGAAAGGTTCTGATTTGTGCACTCTCTGCTCTCTAGGGGCTAAGGAAGACGATGTTCATCTACTCTTCTTTTGCCCGGCATATAAGAAACCGAGGGTTGTTGGATCAAATCCCTATGTAAATACGTGGGGGCTAGATCCTACAAAGAAGCAGAGCGCATAATCAAGTCCAATACCTCACAACTAGTGGTTTTTGGCACGAGTAGATTCTTATTTAATGTGTACCTCATCAGGAAACGGTCTGGTCATAAACTGTAATGTACGGATGGGAGCTCTTTCTTTTCTTTTTTTGTATAGAAACATGTTGCAATGTCCCCTTCAGTCCTAATTGTTTTTAGTTCTGGCTTTTAATTAACTTAAAATTGTTATTTATATTTTTATTAGCGGTATTGCTCAATCATGGAGACAACCAAAATATTTCTTGCCAATTGTATGCATTAATTTTATTGATAACTATGGTCATGTATATATATGTGTTTTGTCATTTATCTCTTGTACTTTGGCTTTTAAGGCTATATTAGCCGAAATAAAGTTTAAACAAACAAACAAACAAATTAATTCAGTGGCTGAGTAAAAAAACATTCTAATGTCAAACATATTACACAGTGAGAAAACATGAGATTACAATTCATGTGATAATTCAATATGTGGATTATACTAGTCCAGGATGGCAGCCATGAACTAAGAAAATGACAGTTTCAAGTAATGACGGCGCACCATTTTTTATATCATTGTATTTTAAGAAACACTAATAAAGGGACAAGGAATTGGGGTTTGTCATAGTGTGCAAGAAATATAGCCAAAATTCGTCTGTGTTTTGCACCACTAAAATAACAGAAACACTTTTGAAGACTTCCTGGAGTGCTCATTTCGATTTTGTTTGAGGATTCTTAAATCTATCTATATATATATATATATATTCTAAGAAAAAAGCAAAGTTTAAAAGTGAGGGGCCGATTATGACTTGGGCGGTGCTGTGCCGGTTCTGCACCAGCTGAGCACCGCCAAAGCCGTGCTGGAATTTGGGGAGTATGCAAGCAGAGAGGGACGCGGTGCCCCCTAAATGTATCCCCATGGCGGCGGGGGATCCTCCGCCAGCCTTTTCATGGTGGGGAATCCGCCATGAAAAGGCTGGCAGAGAAGAAACTCATAACATGCTAAGTAGACAGCAGTGGTCCAGCCTTGCATATTATGTAGGCATTTGTGTTGCGCTACCACCAGGGAACAGTGGTTTCCTGGTGCAGCAGACACAGCGGTGGATGGTTTAATAATGCCTCGGAATAGGGCAGGCACGGATTGCCACCACAAGTATGGTGGTGATAGACCGCCGTACTGGGAATCAGCCCCTATGTTATAATTAGGAAACCTTTATTTGCTGTTTGTATACAAAAATAACTTGAACTATACAAACATTATAAATGCCACAATTATAGTTATACCTAACATTTACACTGTAAATTACACTGAGTGTGGAGGTGCGTGAGTTATAACAATTTGAAGGTATTGTATAAATTATAAATTTAAGGTATAACTATAACTTTAGAATTCCCAATGTTTCTGTAATTTAAGTTTGGTTTGTATAGAACAGGCACCTCTAATGAGTAGCTCATGAGCTACCAGAAGCTCTCCCCCTACCTGTGAGTAGCTTGCATGTGTGCATCTCAGCCCACTAACATGAAAGACTTTGCTTGGTTGTAATATTATTCATATGCCAAATTTTAAACACGTGTACTTGAGACGAAAATATGTGAAATTTCAGAACTTATAAGCTGATGTTTGGAGGAAAATGGCTCAATTTTCAAAATAAATCTGAGTTGGCGTGATTTATTACTCATATTATTACCTTGGTGCCGAGGGATTGCAGCTATGCCTGTTATGTATTACATATGTAGATGATTTCTAAATTGATAGCTGTGTTTTGCTTTACTGCTGGCAACCTTGCCTAGTGCACTGATGTGGTCAGTGCTGACAGCCTTATATGGACTATCACAACTAGCTCAGGATAATTTTCATTAAACATAAGTAGCTTTTATTACAGAAAATGTTGGGGACCACTGGTGTAGAAATAATAATAAAGTTATAATATTTTGAAGGTGGTGTGTAAGTTATAAATGTAAGATACAACTATAACAGTAGAATTTGAATGATTGTGTGGTTTACCTTTGGTAGAAAGACCTTTCCTAAAGTTTTCCTAACTATAACTAAGCTTTAACTTTTGGGTTTTTTCAATCAATTTCAATGGTTTCTATTTTTTAATACAAAAGTGTTTCAAATTGTAAAGTGGAGTGTTGTTAAGTGGACTGTTATGGAGTACAGTTGAGTGGTATAGAGTGGAGTGGCGTACAGTGAAATGACAGAGAGGCATAGCGTAGGGTGGCGAGGAATACAGTGAAGTTGCATAGTGTAGAACAGCATAGAGTGGAGTGGCACACTTTTGAGTAGCGTAGAGTGTAACAGTATAGAGGAGAGTGGCATAAAGTGGAATAGCATGAAGTGGACTGACGTAGAGTAGATTGGTGTTGAGTAGAGTGGCACAGAGTGACGTAGAGTGATGTGATGCAGAATGGAATAGGGTAGAGTGGACTGGCATACAGTGTAGTGGCATAGAGTGAAGTGGCATAGACTGGAATAGTGTACGGTTGTGTGGCGTGGAGTTGAGTGGTGTAGAGTTAAGTGGCATAGAGTGGAGTGGTGTAGAGTTGAGTTGTATAGAGTGGAGTGGTATAGAGCAGAGTGTCATACAGTGGAGTGGCACAGAATGGAATAGTATAAAGTGGAGAGGTGCAGAGTGAAATAGTGTAGAGTGAAGTGGCATTGAGTGGAGTGGCATAGAGTGGAATAGCGTAGAGTGGAGTGATGCATAGTGGTGTAAAGCTGAGTGTTATTGAGTGGAATAACGTAGAGTAGAGTAGTGTATACTAAAGAGACGTACAGCAGAGTGGCATACAGTAGAGTGACATGGAGAGGCATTGAGCGCAGTGGTGTAGAGTGGATTAGTGTACCTTGAAGTGGAGTAGCATAGAGTTGAGTGGCATAGAGTGGAGTGATGTAGAGTTCAGTGGCGTAGATTGGAATAATGTAGACTGGAGTGTATAGTGGAGTGGTGTAGAGTGGAGTGGTGTAGAGTGGAATGGCATAGAGTGGAGTGGCACAGAGTTGAGTGGCATTTAGTGGAGTGGCTCAGAGTGGAATAGTGTAGAGTGGAGTCACATAGAGTGGTGTACAGCCGAGTGGTGTACAGTGGAATAGCATAGAGTAGAGTGGCATGAAGTGGCATAACATGGAGTGGTGTAGAGTGGAGTGGTGTAAAGTGCAATATTGTACAGTGGGGTGGCAAACAGTGGATTGGTGTACAGGAGAGAGGCGTAGTGTGTAGTTCCTAAGAGTGAAATAGCATAGAGTGAAGTGGAGCAGAGTGGAGCGGTGCAGATTGGAGTGGAATATCATAAAGAGGAGTGGCGTAGAGTGTAGAGGTATACAGTGGAGTCACATAAGGAGCATTGGCATACAGTGGAGTGGCAAAGAATGGAGTGGTGTGCAGTGGCATAGAGTTGAGTGTCATACAGTAGAACAGTGTAGATTGGAGTGGAATAGAGAGGGGTGGTGTGCAGTGGAGTGGCATTAAGTGGAATACCGTAAAGTGGAAAGGCACAGAATAAAATAGTATAGAGTGGAGGGGCGATGAGTGGAGTGGTGTAGAGTGGACTCCCTTAGAGTCGAGTGACATTGAATGGAATAACGTAGAGTGGAGTGAGGTACACTGGAGTGACGTGCAGTGGAGTGACGTACAGTACAGTGGAGTGGCATAGAGTGCTGTGGTGTAGAGTGGAGTAGCATAGAGTTGAGTGGCATAGGGTGGAGTAGTGTAGAGTGGAGTGGTGTAGAGTCCAGTGGCATTGAGTAGAATAACATAGACTGGAGTGGTGCAGAGTGAAGAGGCATAGAGTGGAATAGCATGTAGTGGAGTGGCGTAGAGTAGAATGAAGTAGAGTGGAATAGCGTAGAGTGGAGTCGAATAGAATGGAGTACAGTCAAGTGGCATAGAATAGAATTGCATAGAGCAGAGTGCAGTGGAGTGGAATAGAGTGAAGTGTCATAAAGCAGAGTTATGTAAAGTGAAGTGGTATAGAGTGGAGTGGCGTAGAGTGCAGTGGTGTGGAGTGGAGTGAGGTAGAGTGGAGTCGTGTAGAGTGTAATATTGTACAGTGGAGTTGCATCGAGTTGAATAGGATCGAGTAAAGTGGCATACATTGGAGTGGTGTGCAGTAGAGAGGCATAGTGTGAAGTTGCGTAGAATGAAATAAAGTCGAGTGGGGCAGAGTGGAGGGGCGCCAAGTGTAATGGCGTAGAGTGGAATATTGTACAGTGGAGTGGCATAGAGTGGAGTGGCATACAGTGGAGTGGTGTTGAGTGAAGAGGCGTAGAGTGGAATAGAGTGCAGTGGCCTAAAGTGCAGTGGAACACAGTAGAGAAGAATAGAGTGGAGAGGAATATAGTCAAATAGCATAGAGTGGAGTGGCGCAGAGAGGATTGGCTTACAATGGATTGGCGTACAGTGGAGTGGCCTAGAGTGGAGTGGCATAGAGTGGTATAGAGTTGAGTGTCATACAGTGGAATAGTGTAGAGTGGAGTTGCATAGAGAGCAGTAGCATAAAATGGATGGCATACAGTGGAATGGCGTAGAGTGGAGTGTCATATAGAAGAGTGGCATGGAGTGGATTGATGGAGAGTAGAGTGGTGTAGAGTGGAGTGGCGTAAACCGGAGTGGCATACAGTGAAGTACCATAGAGTGGAGTGGAGTGGCTTAGAGTGGGGGGAGTAGAGTGTCATAGAGCTGAGTGGAATAGCATAGAGTGGAGTAGTGTAGATTGGAGTGTCATAGAGTGGAATAGGCTCCACTAGCGTGTCATGTTGTAGATTATCGTTTAAAGCGACGTAGGGTGAAAATGGCTGAATGTATGTAGAAGAAATGTGTCAGATATAAAGATGATGTGGTGTAAACAGTCTTTTTTGTAGTAGATGTGAATTGCTTGTGTAGTTTTAAAGTTATAGGGCATGATTCACACATTTGGGTAAGTTTGCGATTGTCTGCTATTGACAAAAGTATTTTACGAGTAGTACCTTTAAGACTGGGGGGGCTTTGCATTTAAAAAGATACGCCAGTCCTTTATTTCTACATGCAGAAACTCCGCAGTTGTAAGGCTACTCCCATTAAAATGCATTTGTGAACAGCAAACAATGGTAAATCTTCAGAAAAGTGTAGGTTTACCATTGTGAATCAGGCCAATAAGGTAGTAAAACTATATATTGGGCTATAGTATACTGCTGTAATTTTGCTGTATGCCCCAGTACATGTTGATGAAAAAACAGTAACTAATTGACTAATGACTGGCCTTACAAAAGTAACAAGCATTTGCAATGCAATCTGTCTTGCATTTGTCAAAGTTAGAGTTTTTGGGGTTGTAAATGATTTAGTATTTTATTTATGTTTAGTTGTTTTTAGTGGAGTGGATAGAGGATGTGTGAGCCACTTGACAGACTCGAACCTGGTTCTCCAGCTTTGAGGTTGACCGCTCTAGCCATTGGGCCACAAGGGGATGTGGGCGCAAGGAGACAGACAGTGGTCCAGAAGTGGGAATAACAGACTGAAGTTTGAAGACTGAAAGCTTGAGAGTAGAGAGGACAGAGAGTGCGTCACAGAGGATTTAAATGATGGGGCGAGGCTACAAGAACTCAAGCCCAAATTCTTAGAGTGGCTGCAACACACGATCCAACCAGAGAGAGCAAAGGTTGCACTCAGGATTCTTTGACCCCGCTGAGGGAGGCTCCTCCCACTCTCACAAGGGCTGCGAGCACTAATCATATGACAAAGACACTGTCCATCTAGTGAACTCAGCTAAGAAGACTCTGCTTCTATCATATCGCGACTCACCCACGTGGTGCTTGGTGACAACGGGGAGTCATCTCCCACGTCCATCTGATTAACTCCCTTATCAACCTTTCATGGCGCATCTTAGATGAAAGTGGTCTCTTGGTCCTGAGACAGTGGTCGCATCGGCAACCACACACTGGGAATCAATGTTAGTCCACCTAGAACATTGAGTGTACACAAGAACACACATTTTGTGTCCTAGAGCGTATTCTCAGGAGATGGATCTCCTCCTGCTAGACATGAACCAGATTGTCTGAAGTAAACAAATCTGCTCCCACTGTCCGCCATGTCTGCAGAGGCTCTAGGGACCTAGGAGCTACATCCAGTGGCACAGGTCTCAGCAACAGAACTGCACCGAAGTGCTTCAAGCAAGAAAAAAATAACTTAGGAAATATCCAGCTAAAGCACTCTGAGGCCTATGCCCAGTAGGAGAGCGGCTGTGGTGTAACCTTTAGAGCTGCTGACCTTGGAACTGGGAAACCAGTTTTGAGTCCCGGAGTCAATAAAACTGTGCCTAAAAAATATAGTATGTAAATACATAAAGTTTGTTACAAAAAAAATACATAACGATCATTACTAATAAAAACAAACATTTGCAATGCAATAGGTCTGGCATTTGTGAGAGTTTGAGCTATTGGCATCGTAAATGATAATGCCTTTTATTTATGTGTTTACAAAACCTGCAGATCACCCTGATCTTTACAGCTCTTGCTCAACCCACTGAGCTGTGAAGTCTTCCACCTAAATCTCCTTATCCTAACCCTGAAGGTAATACAACCATGGTCAGAGGGACAGCACGAGAAGAGGCTGGCGTGAGATCTCACAGCTTAGCCATAGCCTGGAAGTCACAACAAATGTAACCGATTGTTATCATGAAAACAAACCAATATTGTTGTTAAAGAAACAAAAATAGCGTGGTTGCTGCTAAAACCAGCCAGCTGTATTGTACAGAAACAGCTTCCTGTGGAAATGTCACTAGGGCTAGAAATAGTGCGTAACATCGCACCTTTGTAATCTGTTGGAGATATATTTAAGGGGGCGGGAGAGTGAAGCTGGACGGTCACTGGCCTATCGCTCGCCGAATCTCTGCACGTTTTATAAGGTCATTCACCCACTTGTTCAGCGCACCAAACCATGGTGTTATTGCTTACATAGTGCCTTGCTTGAGGTTTCAGAGCGGTGCGTGTGACAGTGGTGTGAAAGCCCCATCATTGGCTAGACATTTCTTAGAAATGCAGACCACTCACAAGAATTTAGAAACAGCAAGAAACCTCCCAGTTTGGTTTTGAGGCAAGTCTCACTTGTGCAAGGGCTTCACAGTTTGAATGGCGGAATGGTGGCGCAGTGACTTCACTGCTCTTAACTGACATCTGCTGTGATCTGCTGTTCACGAGTTCTAAATGTGGATAGGCAAGCAAATTAACAGCAACGCAAAAAGCATTGGCAAAATCAACATTTAGTTTAATTCACTGGGGTAAGTGGAGACCTCAAATATCCATGTGTCATCCAAGACCTGCACAACCAGCTCAGCCTTGTCATTTTAGTTCTGGATAAGCTGAAGACATGCTGCTTTCTATTCACAAGAAATGCACTCTTTAGGTCAGCTTCGTTCAGCTAGTGGCTTGTTTTGGTGAAGCCCACAAGATGCTGCTCTTTTAATGTGTGTATATTTCATTTCGGGTCCACCCACGACAGTCAACAGATGTTTACTATTTGTGATTGACAAAGAAAGGATTGCTCTTCTACACGTTGTAATAATGATAATTGCTTATAAGTTGCTTTCTACCGTACCCGTGCTGCAATTTGAATGTATCACCTCTGGAACACAGTATGTTCTCAGCGGCATGCATTCATCTGAGTGAGCCACTGGGTTGGCTTATAATGGATGGGCAGTTAGAGGCCCTTCAATGCCCTACCATTTAGCTGCCCCTTCCTCCTATTGTCAGTGACCTGGCTCAAGAAAGGAGGCAGAAAGCCTTCGCCCCATGAGATGACATCTGATGGGGTCACTACAATTGGGGCGCAGGGAGCTCTGCTTCCCCGTCAATGTCCAGCTGCCACCTGAAAAAGTTTGTGCAGATGCCGCCGAGCCCACCTCTTCCCGCCATTCTAATCCCTCACCGGCACTCCGGGGCAGACAGGCATCGCCTTTTCCAATTATAGTGGAATTAAGAGAAGGTGTTAAACTAGCTACCTATCACAGCAGAGCTTTGTTTTTGAGTGCTCCTGTCCTAATATTAAGTTCCTGTCCATCTTGCAACACGAAACTTCAACCTGTCACCTCCTGTTATGACTGCAGCTGTGGCTAGGGGAGTTCTTACAAATGGGGTCAACTGGTGAGGGTTGGTAGGGGAGCAAGCAAGACCCTCACAGATGCAGTGAGTGGACCAAAACCCGGAGAAAACAAGGAATACGATTTCCCATTTTTTTCTACTAGGTTAAAAAAAATCAGTGCTTAGCTGCCCTTCTACAGATGTGTACCTGCAACCTTCAAATTACATCTTGGAAACCTCTTAGGGCCTATTCAGCTGTTATCCTACATACACTATTGCTGTCAAAGTAAATAATAAATAACACATGCAAAATACAGCAATATTTCTAGACACAGTAGGGTTCCAGTAAATAATATTTGTCCCCACAATATACAGTATTACTACATTAACAAATTCTAATGTTATAACTTATTTTTGTGATGTTTTTATTTGTTATGTTATGTTACATGAATTTGTAACGCGAACTGCTACTCATGAGTTTCCCGGCGCGATTCCTAATGGGGTCTGGAAAGTGAGTTTGAAGCAAAAAAAATTGTTTTCAGTTTCCTCTTAAAGGCCACTGGGTCCTGAATAGTACGCAGGGGAAGAGGAAGGGCATTCCAGGCAACAGTAGCCTTCACGGCAAAGGAGTTGCCCCCTAGCCTCTGAAACTTGAAGCGAGGAACCTGAGCAAAGCGTAGGGACGAGGATCGCAGGGATCGCACAGGAGCGTAAAAATAAAAATGTCTCTGCAGATAAAGAGGACCACAGCCGTGAAGAGCACCATGGGCCAGAACCAGTGATTTAAATTTAACTCTGTCCACCATGGGGAGCCAGTGGAGAGATCGCAACTGATGACGGACGCTGTTCCTAGCCGAAATACCCAATAGGAGTCTGGCTGCCATATTTTGAACCACCTGTAACTTCTTCAACAGGTAGCCCGGACTACCAACATAAAGGGCGTTGGCATAATCCAGCTGCGACAGAATCAGTGCGCAAGTGACCGTTTCCTCGTCGCCTGAGGTAGAAGAGGAAAAAATCTTCTGAGCGTTTTAAGAAGGCCAAAACAGCATCCCGACAACTTCTTAATGTGTGTTGAGAAGGAGAGACTCTCATCAAACCATACCCCCAGATTTTTAGCGGGCTTCCCTGTGGAGGTAGGCAATGGGAACTCAGGAGGCCAGAGCTGCTCTCGAAAATTAGGTGGGAATTTACCAAATAGCAAAATCTCGGACTTCTCAATGTTTTATGGCCAATTTCTGTGCCGAATAAAGACATTTTGAATATGAATTACTACATTGCCTTTCTAAGAGACACGCCGGTGTGCCAGCAAGTTACATAAAAATGTTATTGTCTGTCAGAGGTCACTCTGCCTCATATTTCCGATAAAATGAGTGACATCAATTTGAGAAATAATAGCAGTAATGCCGACTGTATGAAGAAGTACTCGGACAAACAATAGTAGAGAGGAGTGTGTTATATTAAAGAAACATGTTTATATTCTCATTGGAAGGCTCCGCCTTTCATCTTTCTGTCAACATGTGTAAGAGAGAATTGGAAAATTCCAGAACAATCTGCTCTTTACAGATCTTTGAAATGCCATGTAAAAAAGATAGTTAGATTTTTTCAATTGTTTGCCCCAACACTCCAACCCCGTGTATGCAATAACCCTCCAGCAGCCATTTACTGTACCTTAAAGCCCTGCCAAACGCAGCATTGCCTGGCAGTATGCAGATTTTACCTGAACTTACCAGTGTCTGAAGCAGAATCAGTGAAATCTGTAAGTCGCGGCGCACCGGAAACAGGAGTTGGGCCGGCTCGGTGTAACAGAGGGATCCCACGGCATCAAAGTGAAGTGAGCTAAATAGGTACAATACATTGTGGCTGTACGAGGCAACGGGTCGAAAGAAAAGCGTCTCCAGTACTGCAAAGGGATCTCGCCGTCTCGCTCCACAGCAAGATAATTAGGGCCTCATGTAGGTAGCCAAATACCGGTCGGTAACGGCCGATTTTCGGTAATTATACCGTTACCGACCGGTATTTTGGCTTTTGAGATGTAGGGGGCTCATTTCTGTATTCAGTAATTTACCGAATCGGTAAAATTACCGAATCGGTAATTTTACCGATTTGGTAAATTCCGAATACAGAAATGAGATGTAGGGGGAGTGTGTGGGTGTTTTTAGGAGTCGGTATTTACCACCAACTAATAGTTGGTGGTAAATAATGAATGGATGTGTTTAAGCATTTTAAAGCGCTTAGAAGTGTGCAATGTGGCAGACATACATGCCCTTAGGGCATGTATGTGTGCCACATGTGCACACATGGCCGAATCAGGGGTGCAACAGGGTGTCAATGTGACACCCTGCCACCCTTGCATGTGTTCCCCCCATTACCGAATTGGTATTTACCGATTCGGTAATGAGGCATACCTTCCCATCAATGGGAAGGTATGCCTCATTACCGAATCGGTAAATACCGATTCGGTAATTACCGAATCGGTATTTACCGATTCGGTAATGAGGCATACCTTCCCATCAATGGGAAGGTATGCCTCATTACCGAATCGGTAAATACCGATTCGGTAATTACCGAATTTTACCGATTCGGTAATATTTACCGAAGGATTACCTACATACGAGTTACCACTTCTTAAATACCGATTCGGTAACGTTCGGTATTTAAGAAGTGGTAACTTGTATGCTACCTACATGAGGCCCTTAGAGAGCCGCGCATAACAAAATAAATGCGTGGACTCCATATTAGACGATGTAGGTCAGCATGCTGGGCTGCAACAATTGTGAAAAGAGTTCTTCTCAACAACCCATGAAACCACCGAAGTGGATAAAAACTGTAGTTGGGCGGTGCTGCTTCCTGAAAAAACGGAAGTGACATTTCACTGCATCAACGATTTAGAAAGCAGCTAAGAAGAGTGACACAATGTTAAACCAATGAGGGAGCAGCAGGCGGGAGCAAAGTCTTTTTACGGACTACTACAGGTCTTACAGACAGCTCATGCGCTGCCTAGGCTCGACCTAAAAATGAGGAATGACGATAAGGAAATGCAACTGCTGATTGAGCTAACTGTAAACACCAGGTAAAGCAAACTAAAAAATTAAAAGAATGCGAGGAAACATCCAAATAGGCAAAGAAGCAGTAATACACATAACAGGGGCAGTCTCCAGGGTGCCAACAAAACAGCAGAAGGAAGACAATTGAGAAGGATTCACCAAACAAAACACAGGAAATTCGACAAGCACACGTAACAACAAATGAAACGCATGGGTGTGCTAAATGCTCCCAGAATAGATAATAGTATGTCTCGTAGAGACAGCGCATGCGCTGCTCAAACAAGACCTAAAAAGCAACCATATTGTTTCGAGCACCCTTTGGCTGTATTCTGGCTTCTAAGTGTAAATATATTGTCCTACTGTTGTTTTCTTTCACAAAGGCATTTCAATGGGACTGGCCTCTCTTTTTATGCTCAGAGAATCCACAGTCCTAAAGATACTTCTTGTAAAATACCTTTGTGAACAGCAAACAATAATAAACTTGAACAAAAGTGTACGTTTACCTTTGTGAATCATGTCCTAAAACTTTAAAGCTACACAAACAATTTAGGTCAGCTACCACAAAGGACCCTTTATACTACAACTACATAATCTATATTTCTGGCACATTTCATCTACATATGTTCAGTCATTTTCACACTTTACGATACTCCACTCTGTGCCACTCCACTTTATACACCTCCACTTTATGCCATTCCACTCTATGCCACTCCACTCTAAGCTACTGCACTCTACACCACTCCACTCTAAGACACTGTACCACACGCCACTCTGACACACCACTCCACGCTAAGCCACTCCGCTGTACGACAGTCCACTTGTTATATACTGTTGTCATGCATTGGGTTTTTCCCAGAAGCTCTGTAAATGTGTTATATATTTTCACATGCCAGTAGATCACCTTCGATTGTTGTAGTTTGAATTCCATTCAATGGCAGTTGTTCTGGCCAGCTTGGGAGGTGCCAAACAAGGGTTAATCCTGCTGTTCCTCAATTCAAGAAAAGGAAGAGTCAAAAAGGAAGAGTCAAAAAGGAAGGCTGGATCCAACTGAGTACATAGTGCGTCTAAAGTTGGCAATCCATTTGTTGGATAATAATGCCCTCACACACCCTTTCAGGTGTCATGCTTCATCATATGGGCTGCTCCTCGTCGGGCCGGCGGTGCAATGCCTAACGGGCTCCCTTAAAAAAGGGGCACTTTGTCGGAGATCTTCAATCCAACTGCCGTATGGTGAAGTGCGGGTGTGGGGGCCTCAAGTGTGTAGATGTGAATAAGTGATATAAAACAGGGTTGAAAGTGCCAGCTAGGAATTAATTTTATTCTGAGGGCCTCTTCCCTGATTAAAAACGTGTGTGTATAGCACTCAACAGAGTATAATGTCTCATGTAGGAGTGGCCTGTATTAGTAATTAATGGTCAACATGTTTCTCGTATAGAGTTATTACACTCGCGATTCTTCAGGACCTAGAAAAACAACTATCTACACAAAAAAAGAGAATGTAATAATTTTAATACTCTAGGTTAAAAAGGTATATGGCGAGTCAGTGTCTCCGGACTAAAATACCTGTTATTGTCTGGTACTACCTGTAAAAAAGAAGGTAGGTTATACCGGCTATATAAAGCTATAGAATAAGACAATTGGAAAACAGCCTTAGAAGTGACTCATAAATCCTTATTTATATAAAATAGTGGTGACTTCTGATGTGTCAAGGCGCATCAGGACATATTACTTGGTGGTGATTCCCCACAGTGAACTATAGTGCCTATTCGCCTGTGTGGAGTTCATTAAAAACAGCAAGAAATAAACTAGAGTGACTCACCCTATTCAGTAGAAGTCCAGACCACAACAGTACTCGGTGGATTGAACATGAGCAACAGTTCCTCAATAAGTAGGACTGAACCAGGGACCGATAATGGAATGGGTAAATCAGTAATGAGACATCAATACAATAACTCATGGCGTAAAGCGAGTTAAAAACATAGAAACAGCAGGTCATTAACTGTAAGATATGTCTCATGTTTAAGTGCGACTCTAAGCTGGTCTATGTAACCAATGTGTAAATCGATCACAAAGGGGACAAGGAAGTAATGGTAAATACAATTAAGCCATGCCATATTCAGCGTGAGAGAACTCACTGATGTGATAAAAGACCGTTCACCCCAGGAGGAATGCGGGCCAGCGAGAGTCATCGGATACTTAGTAAGAGTAACCTATCGGTCGGTGAGGCAGGACAAAAAGGCTAAAGTTGCTAACACCCTGACAAAGCGTATATATCGGTGTAAAACCTAGCCTGCGTATCGGGAAGGGAGCCAGAGTACACTGAAAGGGAACTCGTTCGTGAAACCAAAAAGTGTAGGGACGAGCGGATTAGCGGCTTGCTCAAAGACGCTGATGGTTATATCTCTATTTGCACGTTAATAGGGTTCAGAATTAATTAAACAGTATTATGAATACACTCTGAAGAGAGCGCTGTGTTACTCACGTTTCTCCTCGCTCATGCCGTGCGCATTGACCTACCCTCACCACCGAGTCCGGAAGGCAATGTGCACGACAGAGAAGGAGGACTTATGCTGAAGAAGATGTCATGTGATGTGGGGTGGAGTTAGTATGCATATCGAAGTTCATTACGCCTATAGATGGCAGACATCATGGATTGGGATAAAGGATAACAGTACAATGAATACAAGGGGAGGGAATTAAAAACACCTCCCATGTTATTCTGATGGAAAGTAGAAGTCCACTTGGATAGTAGTGCCGACCTCTGTAGCGGCCATTTTGGAATGGGACTAATGGAGACTCTTATAGTATATTAAAATATTAAGAACCCAGAAGGGGCAGCGAGTCGAGTATGTGGTCCCTTATTATGATAATAATTATATGGATATATATCCAAAAAGGGGCAGTATGGGTTTTTAGGATAAGATGTAAGCTACAGAAAGTCAACACGAAACCAGATTCCAGTTCATAGGATAGTGTAGTAGTAGGACTGCTATATTGTGTGACGTGTAGGGCAAGGTGTAGGAAGTAGAGTAGTTAAGTCTTGATTGACCCCCATGGGATGTCATCGTTGAGACCATCAATGTCAGAAGACAAGCGGTGTATCCATCTCTGTTCTTTTGCAAATAGACTCTGTTTGGTCAAATGGGGGTTGGCTTCTAGAATCAGCCATTTAACCGAGTCTGGTGAGTGTCTCTTCTCGAGAAAATGCACACATATCTTGGTGTTGTTCTTATGGCAGCGGAAATTGCTGCGGTGTTCTGAAATTCGCAGTTTGATCGGGCGAGTCGTCATCCCCACGTAGTAGAGATCACAGGGACATGTCAAAAGATAAATACAGTTGGCTGTATTGCAATTTGTATGTGACCTCAATTCCCAAACAAAGGTAGTGTTAAGTGTGACAGTCTTGTGAATAGATGTAAAGGTGCATGCACTACACATACCACACGGATAGTGTCCTTTCACAGTGGGTAACTGCCAGAGCGTACTCTGTAAGGACTTGGTCTTAAGTTTAGGTCTGGTTTTTACAAGCATATCCTTAATGTTCTTGGATCGCTTGTAAGCAAACCGAGGCAATTCGAGGCTCATGGTGCCTGTATTGAGAATGTTCCAGTGTTTTTTCAACACCTTGGTCAACTGGTTGGAGGCCGGTGTGAAAGTAGTAACACAGGTCAACACTTCGGAACCAATTTTTTCTGCTCTATGGTCCAAAAGCCCTTCTCTATTGTTGTTACGAGCCCGCTTTCTTGACTGGGTGATACTCCTCTGTGGGTATTGTCTCTCCCTAAGGTTACGGGCGAGGATCGCTGATTCACTCTTATATGTATCTAGTGTGCTACAATTCCTTCTCACTCTCAGAAATTGCCCGAAGGGTAGGTTTTCTTTGAGCGATCTAGGATGGTGACTGTTAAAGTGTAACAGGCTGTTACGATCAGTAGCCTTCCTATACATGGTAGTGGAAAAATTTCCTTGTGTGAGCTTGATGGTTAAGTCCAAGAAGGCAATCTGGGAAGGGGGTGCTGTTATAGTGAAATTGAGGTAGGGATTGAGGTTATTGATCCATATGAAAAAGTCATTGTAACTTTCACAATCTCCTGTCCAAAAGATAAGGATATCATCTATAAAGCGTTTCCATAGACGAATATTGTGACGGTATGGGTTAGTGTCACAAAAGATGTGTTCTCCCTCAAAGGATGCCATATAGAGGCAGGCCACACTAGGAGCAAAGGTACTCCCCATGGAAGTACCTTGTGTCTGGTGGTAGAGTTGGCCCCTGAATTCAAACAAGTTTTCAGTAAGGGCTAGTGTGGCACAGTCTGTAATGAAAGAAGGTGGAGTAAGTGACTCCCAGGGAGATGTATTCAAAACTTCCTCAATCACTTCTAGAGTCGCCCTCTGTGGGATGTTAGTGTAGAGGGCTTCAACATCTAGAGTGATGAGGAAGTTGATGTCATTAGTGTCCTGAAACTGCTCCAGCAGGCGTAGTACATCAGTGGTGTCTTGTATGTATGATGGTGTTCATCTCACCAATGGTTGTAAGAAATGATCGCAAAATTGCGATAGAGGTTCAAGAATAGAGTCGATACCTGACACTATAGGGCGCCCTGGCAGTGGTGTGACCCCCTTATGAATTTTAGGTAGAATATAGAAATAGGGGGTCCTGGGTTCTTTCTTGATAAGGAAGGAGGCCTCCTTCCCGCTAAGCCACCCTTGAGTCTCTGCTGAGTCAACCAAACCAGATGGTTTTACTGAGGCGCTCTGTTGGGTTCCTAGGGATAGGTGTATAGTATTTCCTATCTCCCAATTGTCGTAGGCATTCAATGTCATAGTCTGTAGTTGTCATTATGACAGTGGCGCCACCTTTATCGGCCTGTTTAATAATGATAGTTGGATCATTGGCAAGTGTTTCAATTGCCATCCTCTCTTTCTTGCTGATGTTATTGAATTGTTTGCGGCCAGAAATTGCTTTCACTTCTTTGAGTACTGCCTGTTCATAGGTCAGGACTTCATTTGGTACCATACCAGCATGAGGGGTAAAGGATGAAGGATTATGGAGACCCGAATCAGTGTCGGGTACAACACTGGTCAACTGGTTGGAGGCCGGTGTGAAAGTAGTAACACAGGTCAACACTTCAGAACCAATTTTTTCTGCTCTATGGTCCAAAAGCCCTTCTCTATTGTTGTTACGAGCCCGCTTTCTTGACTGTCCTGCCTCACCGACCGATAGGTTACTCTTACTAAGTATCCGATGACTCTCGCTGGCCCGCATTCCTCCTGGGGTGAACGGTCTTTTATCACATCAGTAAGTTCTCTCACGCTGAATACAGCATGGCTTAATTGTATTTACCATTACTTCCTTGTCCCCTTTGTGATCGATTTACACATTGGTTACATAGACCAGCTTAGAGTCGCACTTAAACATGAGACATATCTTACAGTTAATGACCTGCTGTTTCTATGTTTTTAACTTGCTTTACGCCATGAGTTATTGTATTGATGTCTCATTACTGATTTACCCATTCCATTATCGGTCCCTGGTTCAGTCCTACTTATTGAGGAACTGTTGCTCATGTTCAATCCACCGATTACTGTTGTGGTCTGGACCTCTACTGAATAGGGTGAGTCACTCTAGTTTATTTCTTGCTGTTTTTAATGAACTCCACACAGGCGAATAGGCACTATAGTTCACTGTGGGGATTCACCACCAAGTAATGTGTCCTGATGCGCCTTGACGCATCAGAAGTCACCACTATTTTATAAAAATAAGGATTTATGAGTCACTTCTAAGGCTGTTTTCCAATTGTCCTATTCTATACCTTTATATAACCAGTATAACCTACCTTCTTTTTTACAGGTAGTACCAGACAATAACAGGTATTTTAGTCAGGAGACACTGACTCGCCATATACCTTTTTAACCTAGAGTGTTAAAATTATTACATTCTCTTTTTTTGTGTAGATAGTTGTTTTTCTAGGTCCTGAAGAATCGCGAGTGTAATAACTCTATGCGAGAAACATGTTGACCATTAATTACTAATACAGGCCACTCCTACATGAGACATTATACTCTGTTGAGTGCTATACACACACGTTTTTAATCAGGGAAGGAGGCCCTCAGAATAAAATTAATTCCTAGCTGGCACTTTCAACCCTGTTTTATATCACTTATTCACATCTACACACTTGAGGCCCCCACACCCGCACTTCACCATACGGCAGTTGGATTGAAGATCTCCGACAAAGTGCCCCTTTTTTAAGGGAGCCCGTTAGGCATTGCACCGCCGGCCCGACGAGGAGCAGCCCATATGATGCAGCATGACACCTGAAAGGGTGTGTGAGGGCATTATTATCCAACAAATGGATTACCAACTTTAGACGCACTATGTACTCAGTTGGATCCAGCCTTCCTTTTTGACTCTTCCTTTTTGACTCTTCCTTTTCTTGAATTGAGGAACAGCAGGATTAACCCTTGTTTGGTACTCTATATTGCTGGGGCAGCTTTTCTTGCTGGACCTCCCACTCCCCTGTGAGTGGAAAAAGCCCCTTCTGTCCCTCTCTTTGTAGTTCAGCTTGGGAGGTGGTCACGACTGCTACCGGCCACATTAAAGCAGAAGAAAATCTTACCTGTGTGACGAGCCTTCTCTCATGTGTACAGCAATTTTGGCGACAAGCTGGTCAGACGAACTCCTAAGGTGGAGACAATAACAGGAGTGCCAAGCAGTCATGTTACCACGGAGAATCCATAGAGCAGTCGTGTTTCAGTACAGGATTGATCATTTGAGGTGACACTAGCATGCAGAAGTGTCACGATTAATGCCATTAGTGTGGCAACGGCAAGTACTTTTATTGAAGTTTTATTCAGCCCGATTTATTATTGACCATGCTTGGGCCCACTCACCTTGAATCATTGACGTCACACACACACGATGTGCGTTCACGCTTGACAGCCATCTTGGGGGAGTATGTTCCACCTGGTCTACCGGTTGAATAGATATCACGTAAAGATGTGCAACGTGGAGGCCATCTTTCTTTGCCTCATACAGCTACGTTATCAGTGCTCATCACAACGGTGATGCGCACACCCTTTATAGTGTAAAGGAAAATTTAACCACTAAATCACATCTACTGCTACAACGCAAAGAGTGTGTACAGTACTACGGTGAGGATGTATGTCGTTACAACGCACACTTTTACAACGCATGCACTTACAACGCATTTTTTACAACGCAAAATCCATTACAACGCACTACACTTACAACGCATGACACTACAACGCATTTTTAAAAACTACCTTTACAACGCATACCATTACAACGCATAATATTAAATTGCAATTAAGGTAAATGTTGGATAGTATAGGGGTAAAAATTACTTTTCTAACTCCAGGGGGTGCAACAGTAGGGTAAATATTGGATAGTATAGGGGTAAAAATTACTATCCTAACTCCAGGGGGTGCAACAGTAGGGTAAGTGTTGGATAGTATAGGGGTAAAAATTACTATTCTAACTCCAGGGGGTGCAACAGTAGGGTAAGTGTTGGATAGTATAGGGGTAAAAATTGCTATTCTAACTCCAGGGGGTGCAACAGTAGGGTAAGTGTTGGATAGTATAGGGGTAAAAATTACTATTCTAACTCCAGGGGGTGCAACAGTAGGGTAAGTGTTGGATAGTATAGGGGTAAAAATTACTATTCTAACTCCAGGGGGTGCAACAGTAGGGTAAGTGTTGGATAGTATAGGGGTAAAAATTACTATTCTAATTCCAGGGGGTGCAACAGTAGGGTAAGTTTTGGATAGTATAGGGGTAAAAATTACTATTCTAACTCCAGGGGGTGCAAAAGTAGGGTAAGTGTTGGATAGTATAGGGGTAAAAATTACTATTCTAACTCCAGGGGGTGCAACAGTAGGGTAAGTGTTGGATAGTATAGGGGTACAAATTGCTATTCTAACTCCAGGGGGTGCAACAGTAGGGTAAGTGTTGGATAGTATAGGGGTAAAAATTACTATTCTAACTCCAGGGGGTGCAACAGTAGGGTAAGTGTTGAATAGTACAGGGGTAAAAATTACTATTCTAACTCCAGGGGGTGCAACAGTAGGGTAAGTGTTGGATAGTATAGGGGTAAAAATTACTATTCTAACTCCAGGGGGTGCAACAGTAGGGTAAGTGTTGGATAGTATAGGGGTAAAAACTACTATTCTAACTCCAGGGGGTGCAACAGTAGGGTAAGTGTTGGATAGTGTAGTGTAATATTATGCGTTGTAATGGTAGGCGTTGTAATGGAATGCGTTGTAAAGGTAGTTTTTAAAAATGCGTTGTAGTGTCATGCGTTGTAAGTGTAGTGCGTTGTAATGGATTTTGCGTTGTAAAAAATGCGTTGTAAGTGTAGTGCGTTGTAAAAGTTGCGTTGTAAAGGTTGTTCCCCCTACGGTGAGACTTACGAATTCTGTATGGTAGCACTCCCGTGCACATCTATGGGCATATTTCTCAGCATGTTTTCGAACTGTGACATGCACACTCTTTCTGTGTATTACATCAAAGCCCTTCAGTTTGAAGCGGGCCTTTTCACAGTGACACATACATCTCCTTCAATCAGAAGTGTGCACTCCCACGGTGACATGCACATCTATTTTCTATGGTGCTATAACAGCAATTAAACAGTGACACGCACACTATTAACTTTCAGGTTTTGTGACATCTCGTTAGTACGTGTTTACCACATTCTACATTTTTGTGGGATTGGATACACGCACTCTACAAATGTGCTCCCTGTAGTATATTGTCTGTATTTATTCAGTATAATGGCAACTTCACACTTAGCAATTATACCACCACCACGTTTCTTAGCAAAGCAAGGAGAGCCTCCTATTCCTTAAAAAGATTGGTTGCCGATATTTGAAAATTACTTAATGGGTCTTGATGGTCTTGATTTCGCCATAGCACGGATAAAAGCTTTACTGTTAAGTACTTTGGGGAAGGAAGGTCAGCGCATCTTTAAATATTTGCCACAAGCTGTAGGTACAAGTGCCAACTAGAAATTAGATTTGAAGAGGAAATTTGTTTAGTCAAGACCGGATTTAATTTTTACATGCAACATCAGACTAAAGAAGAGTCTATTGACGAGTTTGTGACTAGACTTAGAGAACTACCAATCAAGTATAGATTTGAGACCATGATGGATGAGTTGATTAGGGATCAGCTAATAGTCCCGTGTTATAGTAAAAAAATACAGAAAAGATTGTGGGCAGCAAAAAATCTGTCTCTAAAGGATGCTATTGATATTGTTAAGGTGGTCGTGCAATCTACTTTTTAGATGAAGGAAATGGGAAAAAAATAACAACGTAGGGAATCATGGAAAGCCAGAATTTGGAGCAACTGTGAACTCTGAAGGGACATTTTTTTTTACAGAGTTTTATATAGCGCGAACTTCACCGGAAGGTATTGGGTATCACAGCACTTTACATAGCACCAGTTGCGTTACATGAGGACACATTCATTTTTGTAAGGCACAGAGAGATTAAGTGATTTGCCCAGAATCACAGGCTGTTCAGCGTCATTGCCGAGAGTCAAACCCGGTTCCCCAGATTCAAGGTCGACCGCCCTAGCCGTTAGGCTAACTCCTCTCCCCAACATCTGTTTTAGCTGTAAGATCCCAAAAGCCTTATTGGAAAAGTAGTACCCAAAGTAGTAGTCAAACAAAGCAGAGTAATAGGGTGTGTAGTAGATGTGGAAGCTTAAGTCACTCTCAGGGGTGTGGAATTTAATAGAATATCTACTTGTCCACGGGGCAGGTTGCTACATATATCTACTTGTCCTGTAACAAAATCCACTTGTCCCTTTTGTAACATGTAATGTGGCGACAAATTACGGCAGCAATTTCATTATGCAAGAGTTCTGATAAAGCCTCTCTAATTATGCCAGGTCTCGTACCATAGTAGGGTTTGAATACTAGCAATTCCCTTATGTTGCTACGTTTCTGCAGGTCTACATACTGGCGCTGAAGGTAGTGGTAAGCAATAGTTCAAGGGTTGGAATGCCCTCTTGAGTCTGTGCAAACCTACTAACTTGTATGTTTTAAGGGTTTTCACCAACTCTTGTCTAATCTTTTCCCATACTGAAAAAGGTTGTAAATTTACTCCTGGCAGTGGCAGATGTAAAACTGCTTCAGGGTTGGGGAAAAAAGTGGTTGGGGGGAAAAGTGAGCTTGAACATTCAGATTTTCACATGAGCAAATCTACATATGCACATTTGCTCATGCTAAAATGCAGTTCACAAATATTTTCTAGGAGTACTATTTCTTGGCATACGCCTGTAAATTCTTGTGAATGCATGGAGGCTGTATATATGCACTTAATGCAAGGATATATACCATGGATGCACTTTTGAGACTTTCTTTAATAATTGGGCGTCTAATTAGGCCTGGGGGTTAACCATGACCTTTTGTGTTTTAGTAAAATTATTTGTGTCTCTCTCTCCTTCTCTCGGTCTATCAGCTGGCTTCACTGTGAGTGACAGTATTCTGCTCTATTACAAGGAGCATATTGGCACATAAAGTAGTTATGTTCAGTGCCTGGAACTGCTGTGGCAATGTGTGCTTTTTGAGACCAAAAACAGTTGTTTTTTTGCTTTTGCCAGTGCTTGTGGGAATGGCGAGGGCCCTGCAGCTCCCACACAGATAAGGTTTTACAAAAACCATGCCTAAACAAGTCACGCCTTGACAAAACCAAAAGCCTGACCACCAATTTCAGACCTACTGGCTTTGGCAATGCTTGTTTATTTTTGTTTCCCACAATCATATTTTAACTGGTTACACTGATTTTCCATTATGAATATTTTTGAGAAATACAAGCATACATCAACATGTTACTAAATGATGCTGCAAATATATGGTACCTAAAATCTTACAGTAGTTAGCAAAATATTATTTTCCTACTTGCATTGTTTTGTGAACATTTTGTTTTGAAAGCAAAGAATCATCACTGTTGCTTTCAAGCTTCTGCAAATATTTGCATATATCCGAGAGCATTCTGGGAGCATTACACATAGCCTCATATTACTAAACTTTAAAAACGTGTGTACACGTTTATACTGGAACCACCGTCCAAAGTGCAGGCAGAGCTGACAATATTTACTTTTAGTGCTCACCCTAATAATAAAGGCTTTGCATTTATGAACCATAAATACAAGTTTGAACAGTGTTAACACATGGACACACATATTACCTTAACTGTAGGCCATGCCCTTCCTTGATCCATAATGTGGTATTGTAAACTGGCAGCTAAAGGGTTTGTGCTGTAGGGGGTTGGGCCTACTTGTCCCAAGGACAAAATAGACATTTAAACTTGCTGCCCTTGACCCCAAACAATATGTCCCGGGCGTCGGGCTATAGGAATTCCACATCCCTGCACTCTAGTGAAGCAAAGTGTTGTTGGGCCAACAACAAAGAATGTCCGAAATGTGGACGTGTGGGGCATTCTGCAAAAATCTGTAGGTCTACAGTTTGAGGGAAGGTTTATCCTGTATCGGCTGAGGTCCCCGAGTGTGATCAAGACGGTGATAGGATTTTGTGTGTAGAATTGATTGTGAGGACAAGAGAATCAATCAACCTAAGGCCATGTTTGATATAAATGGAGGTAATGTGCAATTAATGGTGGATTCTGGATTGATGTACACCGTTATTCCCAGGAGCTTATTTAATAGTGAGTGGCATGACAGAGTGTTACATTCTAAAGACATTTCCCCTGGGGGTTATCAGGGTGAATCTATTGATATTTTAGGGTATGTGGATGCTAATATCAAATTCAAGGGTAGGAGAATTTGGGGGGAAAGTGTACATGGCGGGTCCACCCGTTTTGGGTAGGATAAACCAATATGATCTGCACATCATTATTAACCCGAGTGCTCCATCACAGTTCATGGTGGTGGATGATGAGTCCATTGATGATATCTTGAAGGGTGTGGAGCACATTTTTAGAGACGGATTGAGAGAATTGAAGGGGTATGCCCACAAGATTAAGTTGAGAGAAGTTGCCACTCCCGTGCAACATAAGGTGAGGAAAGTTCCTGTAGTGACACGTGATGAAGTCAAAAAAACTCATTCATGAGATGTTATAACAGGGTATCAGATAACCTGTGGAGGCATCTAGATGGATTTCACCTGTAGTTATCACTTAGAAAGCTGATAGGAGTCTCAGGTTTTGTGTTGACTTAAGGTCTCTCAATCACAATGTAATAGCAAACACATATCCCCTTCCCAATATCAATGAGATGGTCTTTATTTTGAAGGGTGGTAAGTACTTTTCGAAGTTAGATCGTAAAAGTGCTTACCACCAGATTAAATTACATAAAGATTCTAGACCCCTAACTGTATTTATCACGTCGGAAGGACCCGTTCATTTCACTCACATGCCTTCTGAGTTATCATCCACTGCGAGTGTGTTTCAAAGCATGGTAAGGAGGTGTTCAAACGAATAAGTAATATATTGTTTTTTCAAGACGATATATTGATCTTCGGTGACACTGTGGAATAACACGATTTAGTCTTATGGCAAGTCTACGCAGGATAGCGTACATAGGTTTGACGCTCAGGAGAGAAAAGTGTGATTTTTTTTAAACAAGAAGTTGAGTATTTGAGTTATACTAATCAAATCAAATTCAAAGCTTTATTCAACAGCATTGTCATAAAAGCATATTTACATCCTAACAATAAATATAAATACTAATCCATCTGATGGAGAAAAACTCAAGGCAAATTTATTGGAATCAATCAAGTTAGCGCCTGCGCCTTGCAATAAGGATCAGCTAAGATCCTTTATGGGTCTTGTTGAGTATCATTCTAAATTTATGAGAGGGTTTGCTGACAAAACTGAGTGATTGACAGCCCTTCTTAGGAAATAACATCTTTTTAAGCGGGAAAGTGCTCAGGAGGAGAGTTTTCAAGGGATAAAGAGAGACATGTGAAGCTGGTGTCTTATCGCCTTTCAACATATCTCTCAGATCTATTCTGATGGTTTATGCCAGTGCTAAAGGTTGGGGGCAGTTTTGTCCCAGAAACATGGCAGCACAGAAGAAAACACAGCGGTTGCCTCTAGAACCCTTTCGGTGTTGGAGAGGAATTATTCCGTAATTGAAAGAGAGACCTTGGCTGCTGCATGGGCAGTAGAGTACTTTCGTACATATGTATGGGGCGTTGAGTTCACTCTGAGGTCAGATCACAAGCCCCTCATAAAACTACTCCTTCCATGCAGAGCAGGCATATCTGCGAGGCTAGCCAGACTAGCAGCAAAACTTCAGGAATATAGATATGATATTGAGTATATTGGGTGGAAGAATATTCAACCCGACTGTTTGTCTAGGTTACTGATGCAGAGAGAGTTGAGTGATACTCAAGAAGATGTTGCAGTGGCGTATGTCCAAGATGCTGTAGAATCTGCAGATGGTGCATTTTCAGCTGTGAATGGGATCGTGAAATGGAAAAGGATCAAGTGTTAAAGGAAGTGATGGATGTAGTAAAATCAAAAGTGAGGAGAGAGAGTTGTGTATCATTGTCTGTTTGTTCCTTCATCAAGTTAATTGACAAATTGAGTATATGTGGACATTGCCAACTGATGAGGGGTGAGAGGTTCATACCTCCTTTTGGGGGGAGGTCAAAGCAGATACAAAATTGTCCATGAAGGACATTTAAGCCAAACCATGACATAAAAGAGACTTAAGGGTCAATTTTGGTGGCCAGGTCTTTACAGACAGGTGTCCGAACGGGTTGTGAACTGTCTGGTATGCAAAGCTGGTGAAAAAAAGATTGAGAGTGGGTGCCCAATCCAAAGTGGGACACATTGAGATTCCTAATACAGCTTGACGAACCTTGACCTGTTCTCAGGCCAGGTCCGCTCCCCCACCGCTCCAGCGTTCCCTGCTGGTGCTCTGCTGCTGCCCTCGCCACTGCTGCCGTCGCTGGAAGTTCGAGGCCCTCCTCCACCCGCAGGCTCCCGCCTGCGCCTCATCCCTGGTGGCCCAGTGGTGGGTGGTAAGTATCACGTCTGACCTCTTGCTCTGTCTGTCTCTCTCTCTCTCCTTTATGCTGCTTTTTTTATAATCGTTTTTTTCTGCCTTTAACCTAGTTGCCTGTTTCTAATCTCTGCCTGCTTGTCTCCTAGTGCTCATCTCGCCGCCCGCCCCGCATTCCTTCCCACATTCCTTGCCGCCGCTGCGTCCCCGCCCCCATCCTCTCCGATTCGCCACCCGCCTCCCAGCTGCTCCTCCCTCCCTCCCTCCACCCTTCTTAATGCAGGCCGCTGCACTCACGCAGCGGGCGCGCCAGAGGCAAGCCCGTCTGCGCCCGTCTGTGCCTGAACCGCGCCCAGCCCCCGAACCCCTGGACCCCGCGCACCCCACCGCGCCAGCCCTAAACTCAGCTACGACGCCGATTCCCTCCACGCTCTCAACACCGACCGAGACCAACGCTGCATCCAGGCAGCCCCGAAACGCACCCACGGACCCTTCTCCTGCCGGAACTGCAGCTTCACATGCAGCAGAACGACCAAACCATCGAGGACTAGACCCAACCACCTCCGCTGCATACTCCTCAACCCCCGCTCCGCACGGAAACACGCCATCGAACTGTGGGACCTACTCGACACCACCACCCCGGACGTAGCCTTCCTGACGGAGATGTGGAGGAACGACTCCTCTGCTCCAGACATCGCCGTCGCCATCCCAGACGGCTACAAGATCACCCGCAGGAACCACGCCAAAAGCACCGGAGGAGGACTAGCCACCGTCCACAGGTCCACCATCGAGGTCACCACCCACGCAGACGACACCCCCCACACCGCCGAACACATGCACTTCCAGATCCGACCCCAACACCACCCTCAGAGGAACACTCGTATACAGACCCCCCGGACCCTGTGCCCAGTTCAGCGACTCCATCGCCGACCTCGCCAGCACCCACGCACTCGCCTCCACGGACTACATCCTCCTCGGGGATCTGAACTTCCACCTCGAGAACAACAACGACGTCAACTCCACCACGCTGATCGACAACCTCGCCAACCTCGGCCTCAGAAAACTTGTCACCACACCCACCCAGGCAGCCAGTCACACGCTGGACGCCATCTTCTCGACTAGCACCCACGTCGCCTTCAACCACATGACGGAACCCCACTGGACAGACCACCGCTGCATCCACTTCACCTTCGGAAAACCCACCACGCACCACCGCACCCAACAGCTACCTCGCCGATGCTGGAGCAAAATCACCGAAGACCAGCTGACCTCCACCCTCGCCATGAACCCTCCCACCGAGCTCAACAACCCTGACATCGCAGCCCGCAACCTCAGACAGTGGATTGACGACTGTGCCAACACCCTCGCCCCTCTGAAGAAACCCCCCAACAACAACGACAGCAAGAGAACCTCCTGGTTCACCGACGAGCTTCTGACCTCCAAGCGCGCATGCCGGAAACTGGAGAAGATCTGGCTCCACGCCCGCACACCGGACACCCATGCAGCCCACAAGGATGCCACCCGCAGACACCACCACCTCATCAGACAAGCCAAGAGATCCTCCTTCAAAAACCGCCTAGACAACAATGCACATGACAGCAAAGAGCTCTTCCGCATCTTGAAAGAACTCTCCAACCCCAGCGCCAACGCCAACGACATCCCTCCCTCACAGGAACTGTGCGACTCCCTCGACAACTTCTTCCATCGCAAGATCGCTGACATCCATGACAGCTTCAACTCCGCGACCGACCCGACCCGACCACACCAGACCCCACCCCTCCCGCGCACACCATCAGCACCAACCTTCTGACTTCCTGGTCCAACGTCTCCGACGACGAGACGCGCCCATGTCATGAACTCCATCCACTCAGGATCGCCGACAGACCCGTGCCCACACCACATATTCAACATGGAAGGTGCAACCATCGCACCCCAACTACGGAGGGTCATCAACATCTCCTTCGAAACTGCGACATTCCCGGAAAGCTGGAAGCATGCCGAAATCAATACCCTCCTCAAGAAACCCAAGGCGGACCCCGAGGACCTCAAGAACTTCCAGCCCATCTCCCTGCTCCCGTTCCCGGCGAAGGTCATCGAGAAAATCGTCAACCTGCAACTGACCCGTCACCTGGAAGAAAACAACATCCTGGACCCGTCCCAATCCGGATTCAGACAAAACCACAGCACAGAGACAGCCCTCATCGCCGCCACAGATGACATCTGGCGCCAACTAGACAACGGGGAAACATCAGCCCTCATCCTCCTGGACCTTTCGGCCGCCTTCGACACGGTCTGCCATCGCACACTAAAGACTCGCCTCCAGGAAGCCGGAATCCAAGAGAAGGCCCTCGACTGGACCACATCCTTCCTTTCTGGCAGATCCCAGAGCGTCCGCCTCCCGCCCTTCCGATCCGAAGCCACCGACATCATCTGCGGCGTCCCCCAGGGCTCCTCCCTCAGCCCGACGCTGTTCAATATCTACATGGCCCCCCTCACACAAGTGGCCCAACACCACAACCTCACCATCATCTCCTACGCCGACGACACTCAGCTCATCCTCTCCCTCACCAAGGACACGCATTCCGCCAAATCCAACATCCACGACGGAATGAAGGCCATCGTCGACTGGATGAGGAGCAGCCATCTGAAACTGAACTCGGACAAGACGGAGATCCTCATCCTCGGACCCACTCCCTCAGCCTGGGATGCCTCCTGGTGGCCGACCACCCTGGGGACAGCACATATGCCGACCGACCACGCACACAACCTAGGATTCATTCTGGACTCCACCCTCTCCATGTCCAAACAGGTCAACGCCGTATCCTCCTCCTGCTACAACACCCTCCGCACACTTCGCAGAATCTACAAATGGATCCCGACCGAGACAAGAAGAACGGTAACACAGGCCCTCGTAAGCAGCAGGATGGACTACGGCAACACACTCTACGTCGGAATCCCAGCCAAACACCTGCGTCGACTCCAGCGCATCCAAAACGCCTCCGCCCGACTGATCGTCAATGCACCCCGCCGCTGCCACATCACCCCCCACCTGCGAGACCTCCACTGGCTCCCCGTTGAAAAGAGGATCACTTTCAAACTCCTCACCCACGCACACAAAGCACTCCACAACGCCGGACCAGCCTACCTGAACAGCAGACTCAACTTCCACACACCCTCCCGCCAGCTCCGCTCCGCCAGCCTCCCCCTCGCCACTGTCCCCCGCATCCAACGCACTACCTCTGGTGGCAGATCCTTCTCCTTCCTCGCCGCCAAAACCTGGAACACCCTACCTACCCACCTACGTCAGACCGAAGACCTACTCACCTTCAGAAAACGCCTCAAGACCTGGCTTTTCGAGCAGTAACGACGCCACCCCCCCCCCCCCCAGTGCCTTGAGACCCTCACGGGTAAGTAGCGCGCTTTACAAATCCTCTGATTGATTGATAGATTGATTGACACACTGTATGTGTGGACTTCATCTGTCCAATAAATGATCTGCACAGTAAATTTAGATTTACGTTGGTGTTGGTTGATGCATTTTCAAGATGGATCTGTGTAAAAATCACCATCAAAAGTACCATCCAGTGTTTGAACAATATTTTCATTGGGGAAGGTGTTCCCTCTCTAATCATTTGGGATAATGGTACGCAACTTATCTCAGATGAGATAGTGTGGTTTTTAAGAGGTTGTGGCATTTCTCAACACTGTACTACTTTTTATAATCCCCAGGGAATGGCATTGTAGAAAGAACCAATTGGTGGTCACGACTGCTACTGGCCACATTAAAGCAGAAGAAAATCCTAACTGTGTGATGAGCCTTCTCTCATGTTTACGGTACCACTCCACTGTACTGTATCACACTCCATGTCACTCCACTTTACGACACATCACTCCACTGTACCACACGCTAATCTACTCTAACACACGCCACTCAACTTTACAACATACCACTCCACGACACTCCAGTCTATGACATGCCACTCCAATTTGCTACATAACACTGCGCTCTACACCACTCCACTGTACACTATTTCACTCTACACCACTCCACTCTATGCCACTCCAATCTATGCCACTCCACTTTGCACCACTGCACGCAATGCCACTCCACTCTATGGAATTCCACTCGACACCACTCCTCTCTATGACACTCTCCTGTATGCTACTCCACTCTATTCCACACCACTCTAAGCCACTACAATCTACGCCAATCTACAGTACGCTATTCCACTTTATGTTACACTTCTCTACGCTACTCTGGTCTATGACACTCCAGTCTATGCCCCTCCACTCTAGGCTATTCCACTCTACACTACTCCACTCTATGCCAGTCCACATTATGCCACTCCACTCTACGCCATTCCACTGTACATTATTCCACTCTAAGCCACTTCACTGTATGCTATTCCACTCTATGCCACTTCACTCTATGTTGCTCTACTGAACGCCACTCTACTCTACAACACTCCACTCAATGCCACTCCACTTTGCGCCATTCCACTCCACCCACTTCACGAATAAAAACAATAACAACATTTGGAAGCTTTCACATCTGGCCTTCAAATGCGGCAGAAGGCTATTCTTGGCAGGAGGAAGAAGCCACAAATTATTACAGCGTAATATGAAAGCTCACATATACTGAAATAATTTTGAATAGACTTTATTATATTGTATGCGATGTTTGTTGCATGTTTTACATATCTAATATTTCAGTGCACGAGATCTAAAATAGGAACCAGACCCTCGTCTCGGCCCTCTATATTAATTTATTGGCTCGCACACCTCTACTCTTATTATGTCTTATTATGGACCTCATAAGTATTAACATTTGTAGTGTTGAGCTAGTTA
This sequence comes from Triturus cristatus, assembly GCF_964204655.1. Lineage (NCBI taxonomy): Eukaryota > Metazoa > Chordata > Amphibia > Caudata > Salamandridae > Triturus > Triturus cristatus. The sequence continues at coordinate 892,755,356 of NC_140585.1, read as the reverse complement.
CATGTAGCTGCTCGCAGCAGGCCCATAACTAATGAACTATTTACAAGGATGAGAACTATTGGCTTATGGGTTACACAAATATTTCTGCTAAGGGACAATAAGATTCACTGCAATATCTAATTAAGATGCAAATGTGAGCTGCAGGTTTCAGACCACCTGGCGAATGGAAGACTATGGAAAACAAGCTGGAGGCATAACATTGTCACTCTCTCAAAGAAGATTCTGGGCTAGGCAGCATTTGTAGGTTTCACATGTCCTTAAGGAGGTGAACATGGACAGGAGGTTGGAAAGATTTAATCATGGGTGCCCTACACCTATGTCATCTAGGTGCTTCCCCCAGCGTCTCTGTCTGGCGATGTACCCCTCCGATTAAAAGTGCTGCATTAGCTCTAAGGTCAGGGCGCCGAGTCGCCATGACATTTATTGCAAAATGTCGTTTTTAGGTCTCGTCTACGCAGCGCGCAAACGCTGCATTGTCGAACTTTTGGAATCTCTCCAGGCTTTCCTTCAAACTCGTGCATGTTTTGCACTGTTTGCTATTAGGACTCGTGCATGTCTGGCGTTTACCTTGCGGGAGCGAACAGGGGCCACATCAGTTACCAATTATCGCCTGCTGCTGCTCGCAAGTTAAAAGCCAGACATGCCCTCAGTGTCCTGTTACTAATTAGTTTACTGCCCTCTTCCCTTGAGACTATCGCGTACTGTTTCTGGGACCTTTAGACCTGCTCTTTGATGTATTGTTTGCCCTGTGTAGTGCTCGTTCCTCACACTTGCAGTGCTGAACCCTCACATAGGCCCACTGCAATTCTCAGGATCCTTTGCCCAGCATTGTTCTTCCCTCACACGCGTGCCTACCGCGCTGAACCGTCACACTCGACCTCTGTGCTCTGCAGTTCTCAGCCCTCAAAATATGACTCATATTGCCATTGTATCTCCCGCTCTTTTCTGGCATTAATTGGTCTTAACTTAAGACCAGTGTATCACCTGGTGCTCCGCCTCCACACATGACCCATGTTAGCCCGTAGACTTTTCCCCTGTCTTAATGTGCTGAGTTCTGAAACGTGCCTCTCCGTGCGTTTTAACTGTTTTTTCTTTTTTGTTACCACAGATGTTGAGCCAAAGGAGGTGCAGCACATACCACAACCAGCTTGTTAAGTGTGAAAAAGGCCGCTTTATTGAAGACAGGTGCACCTTACAACAAATATCCTTGGCCTGTACCGTACAAAACTAAACCTCACTAAATATTTTCTTCCTGCCTTACCCCCACCCCTACCCCTAAAGTTTCCCCATTTGCAACCATTTATAAACCCCCAACTCTGTCTTCCCTGCTGACTCATTAAACGTGTAACGTCTTATCATTTCCTAAAATAACTATCTATGTAACCTTCCTATGTTACTTCCCCTTCCTGCGTGTACCCGGAGTGACATTTTCCACCAATAAACTTAAACTGTAAACAGATCTACCAACTATTACTAAGGAGAACGCCACTCAGAAAATTCTGGCCCCCAGACTTTTCTGACCCCCCAACTAGGAACCCTTTTTTTTTTTTTTTTTTTTTTTTTTATATGCCCCATCCCCATCCAACCTCTTGGATTTGTTTGCAGTCTAACTCCAGTCCAGAAACATGACCAGTATGCCCCCATTTTTCCAATTAAATTAACCGCAGCATACTTAAGCACCGGAAATTCTACTCTCCCTGTGCCCCCTCATCACCAAGGCCCGTTGAACCTCCTCCTGGCCTTATCTAGCGCTGCTGGCTGCTGTTCCCCCCTTCGGTGCCTTTGTGACGTGAATTCTGTCCATATTCTGCATGATCTGACCCCTGTCTGCCTTCCTTTAACAGTGCTAAGCCTTACACTGACCCAGGTCATGTCCTCCCAACTGAATAAGCAAACATCGGGACGAATATCACCCTGAATCATTCTGTGTATGTATGAAACAATTCGTGCCATTTCCATACCACCCGTACCGTGCCAGGAACAATGAAAACAACTATGAGACTAAATCCAAATCCAAACCTTTCCCTTCGAAATTCATAACGCTCTGCCCATATGACAATGGAATGTCCCACGATCCATATGGAGGAGGCCACCCCGGCAGGCCCTGCCACCACACCTGAAAAGACACATATATGAGACCCAGAAATGAGCACTATTTTACCCCTTCCCCGGAGCCCCGCAGCTGAATGTATGTTATAATGCAGCCCGACTTCCCACGTCCTGCATACATAAAGTCAACCCACCAAACACCTTTTTTTTTTTTTTAAAGGCATACATAGCCCTGTTACTGCCCATACCATCTGTTTTGCCCCGATTTGCGGCATCTATATTAACCCCAACACGAAAAGGAAGGAGGCCCAACATGGCGAAGAGCCCGTTTTGGCTGGTGCGAGCCGCGCTCCCACCCCCTCCCTCAGGGCAACCTCCCCCCCCCCCTTTCCACCCAGCCATTCTGAAACCTGAAATGCCCAAAAGTGCATCCCAGACCGCAACGTGACCGGCGACACCCCTTCCTCTGCAACCCGGCAGAATCTGCCGCAGGACCCACTAAAGCCGGGCATCAGCCCGACAGACAAATGCCTGGGGCCCGCCTCCCCTTTCACGCGCCCAACCGTTGTTACGCAACTGTCCCATTCTCCCGCCGAAGGCACCTAACTCTAACATCATTTTCCCATGAAGGTTATGCCCGACAGCATACCTGCCATGCCAATCATGGACAACATAAACTGCCCCACCTGCTTCTCCCTTTCCCTTGGCCTGCTCGTCGCCTTGGGCCCCCCTCATGAAGTCCCTGCCAAGCCTGCTCAGATGGCCTCCGTGTGGCCGAGGCCAGTGACCCCAACACTAACCGTATAACCCTTTGTCTCCGACATACCACATATTGTTAGCACGGCAGAAGTGCTGTGTAGGCAAAACCTAAACAATATACCTTTTTTCTTTTTTTACTTTCCCTCGTCATCATGCCTTTTTAATAACTGTTTGAGATGCTTCTGAGAAGTACAATGTGCAAGATTCTCACAAACGCACGAATATTAAGGCAAGTTATTCAGACTTTTTTTTATTGTGTGAGATTCTAAAAACAGTGTGTGAGATGAACACGGGCATTAGACAGGCATGAGAAGCATGGTGGGTGAAATCCTCATAAATGCATGGTGTGTGAGATGTACACAGACACAAAGAGCCTATGCATGAACTGTGTAGAAACATAAGATGCCTAGTGTTTGACACACATACTGACACTAGAATCGAGCAGACCATCTCTTCCTTGTGTGTGGTTTAGATGGATCAGAGTCAAAAACAGATGCTTAAGCCATGAAAATATCACATACAGGACGGAGATCTTTTTGAGAAAATGACCACTTGTGGTCATATCGTGAATCCAGAATGCGAGAGTTGCAACCCATTTGAATTCAATTGACAAAGTAATGCAATGTATGATGTACCGCTGCTATATAGACGTGCGACCCTATTAGTTACCACTGTTGCAGTTATTTTATTGAAGATAATTCCACAGCACACAGAGCTGTTTGCAACAAAGCGTTTTAAGCAATAGAAAAGAAACAAGCATTTGCAACGCAATAGGTCTCGCAATTGAGAGATTTTGTGCTATTGGCATTGTAAGTGATAATGCCTGTTAATTAAGTGTTTAAAAAACCTGCAATATAAAAGGCATTGTAATTTACAATGCCTTTTATATTGCAGGTTTTTTGTCAATTGAATTCAAATGGGTTGCAACTCTCGCATTCTGGATTCACGATATGACCACAAGTGGTCATTTTCTCAAAAAGATCTCCGTCCTGTATGTGATATTTTCATGGCTTAAGCATCTGTTTTTGACTCTGATCCATCAGTTGGAGCCCTCAGTTGGATTATGAGGAGGATAACATGGAGGAAGGAGAGTTGTGTGATGTGGAGGACGACAGGGCGGGGGGACCGAGTAATGCTGTGGCTAGTTTCTTGCAGGTGTCACGACGCCAGGCGAGGCCCACGGGTCGGACATCGAGGTGGGAATCAAGCTCGGCCCCGCGGACAGGACGCAGAGAGGAGCGTCGGACGGAGTCATTGGCGCCAGGTAATAAACATTTGCTCGGGCGCCCAGTGATGGTCTCTGTGGGAGTGGGGGAGTCGGATGGAGCCGGGGGGGTTGGGGGGAGGCTATGCAGGGGGGCGTATGTCATGGATGTGGCCGTGGGTACGGACAGTACAGGTAAAGGGGAAAAAGGCAAGGAGGGAGAGAGTTTGACGGACACGAAGGGGGTAACGGACACGAAGGGGTCAGTTGACGCAAAGGCGGAGGACGGGGAGACTAAGTTGGAAAGCAAGGAACTGAAGATAAAACGTTTACCTTATATGGGGGTAACGAAGCCCTTGGGGGCGCATTTAATGCTGGCGACGAAAAAGAGGATATGGAAAGGGGAGTATGTGGAGATGCTAAAACTCCTGCACAGGAAGGTGCGGGCAAAGGAAGGGTCTAAGGAGGAGGAGTTTGAGTTGGCAAAGCGGCCGAAGGTGCCGTTAACGATTGAAAATTGGACGGCGGCTTTTCCCATATATGCCAGTGTTTACTGTGAGAAGTTCCCAGAGAGGTCCGTGGCCATGTTTAAGTACATGGACATTATAGGGAAAGCGCAACTTACCGGGGGTGGCTACGCGTGGGCTCAATATGACGAAGAATTCAGGGCGCGCATGACGTGGGATACAGAGGCTAAGTGGGGGGAGCTGGATACTGACTTATGGCAGCATACGATGGGTTTAGCAGGGTCGGGGAAGACAATTTACACGGCCAGCGGGCTACCGCTCGTGTATCAGCCCTTTCGAGGGGGCCCCACCCGAGGGGGGGTGGGGGGAGCAGGCAGGGGTGCGACAAATGAGAAAGGTGCGTGCTGGGACTATAATAAAGGACTCTGCACAAGGGAGTACTGCCGTTTTCGGCACGAGTGCTCCGGATGCGGTAAGCGCCATGCTCTGGTCAAGTGTTGGGGGGCCCAGGGTCAGGCGCAAGGAGGTCAGCAGTGGCAGTCAGGAGCCTTTAAGGCAGGGGGCCAGCAGCAGACACAGCAGTCGGGAGGGGGAGGGGGGCTAAGGGGCCTGGGCCAAAGGGCTCATACGCCGGTTAACATAGAGAATTTGTTGAGGGCATTGCAGGGGTATCCGGAGAGGGAGGCAGCGGAGCGTTTACGGTTGGGGTTTACTGTGGGTTTCAGGCTGGGGTATGTGGGCCCACGAGTGCGGCGATGGGCAGACAATTTGAGATCAGCGCGGGAGCACTCGCAGGTAGTGCAAGCAAAATTGGACAAAGAGGTTCAGGAGGGCCGCATGGTGGGTCCCTTTCAGGATTGGCCGTTGCCTAATTTGATTGTGTCACCCATTGGTGTGGTGCCGAAAAAAGAACAGGGGAAGTTTCGCCTCATAGAGCATTTGTCTTGGCCAGAAGGAGGGTCGGTCAATGACTTCATTGAGGAAATTGCGGCCACTGTGTCTTATTCTTCTGTTGACGTGGCTATGGCACTGGTGGTGACCGCGGGCGCAACGGCGCAGATGGCAAAGTGCGACGGAAAGTCAGCTTTCCGGCTCCTGCCAGTTCATCCAGATGACTGGGATCTGTTGGGCATACAATTCGGCGGTCACTGGTACGTGGATAAAGCATTGCAGATGGGCTGCTCCATGTCTTGCGCACTTTTTGAATGTTTCAGCACGTTCCTACAATGGTTGTTTACGGAACTGACGGGTCACCAAGGAGTGACGCACTACCCGGATGACTTCTTCTTTGTCGGCACCTCAGACTCCACGGACTGCCAGAAGGCTCTGGACAGTTTCAATGAGATGATGAGGGAAATGGGTGTGCCGCTGGCCCCGGAGAAAACAAAAGGGCCCAGCACGGTACTGGCCTTTTTAGGCATTGAATTTGATTCAGGTTTGATGGAGGCACGCCTTCCGGCGGATAAACAGCAGGCAATGTTGGGGCTGCTAGAAACTGTGTTGACAAGACAGAAAGTGACGATCAGGGACATCCAAGTACTGCTGGGCCATCTTAATTTTGCCTGTAGGGTGGTCAGAGTAGGGCGGACATTCTGTAGGCGACTGGGGCGAGCTTTGGGGGGGGCAGAAGCCCCCACACCATCATGTTCGTCTGTCAGCCGGGGTGAGGGAAGACTTGCGGATGTGGCAGTTTTTCCTGCATCAGTTCAACGGGGTACCTTTGATGAGGGAAGTGGACATGGTGTGGGAGGTGCAGATTTTCTCGGATGCAGCGGGGAGCAAGGGGTTTGGACTGTATTGGCAGGGGAGGTGGTGCGCAGAACCCTGGCCCGCAGAATGGTTGGAGGGGGGCAGGAGTATTGCCTTCTTGGAATTCTTTCCCTTGGTGGTGGCGGTCACGCTGTGGGGGACTTTGTTAGCCCACAAGAAGGTCACGTTCAGGATTGACAATATGGCAGTGGTGCAGGTGGTCAATCGGCAGTCGGCGCGTGACGAACAGGTGCTCAAGTTGCGGGGTGGCCAGGCAGGAGGACGTGGTTTAGTTCATATTGGATCTGGTGGAAAGAGGGCTCACAAAAGTAACGATTGTGGGCAAGCTGGCGGGAATTGCTTTCGTCGGGAAACTGTTGTGGGGCTACGCGCCTTCCGCTGGAGAGCTAGGGGCCAGGATTTTGGAAGGGTGGGCGCGAGAATGTGGGAGCACGGCGCGATTGCAGAGACCGCTGTCCTGGGAATTGTTGGAGGGGGTGATCGGGGTCTTGCCAGGGATGTGTTTTGACGAAGGGGAGTATATTCTTTTTTCAACACTCATGTCCTGGATGTTTTTTGGGGCCCTCAGGGTATCGGAGCTGTTGGGGTGCAAAGGGGATCGGGGCTTGTCCTGGGGTGAGGTTTCGTTCGGGTCGGAGGTGGTCAGTATTTGGCTCAAGAAGGTGAAAACAGACCGAAAAAGCAGAGGGAAATGGGTACCTCTAAAAAAGGAGCGTTCATCGCCAGTTGGTCCTTTTCGGTGGGGTTTGCGGTGGAGGTCATGGTCCGGGGGCTTGGGAGACTTGGTGTTTCCACATAGGCAAGGGCGAGGTGTTAAAGCTTCACAACTGCTGGCAGTACTGCGCAAGGCGTTGAGGAGATTGGGGGTTGAGGAGAAAGGCTTTGGCACGCATTCTTTCCGCGTTGGGGCGGCGTCGGAGGCTCATGCTAGGGGTTGGGAGCGAGGGGACATCATGAAGTTGGGGAGGTGGTCTTCGAATTGTTATCAGCGATATGTGCGCAGCGACGCAGGGGGAGGGGTGTTATAAAAAATAAAAATAAAAATAAAACATGCAGTTGGTGTTCCTTGTTTTCATTCTGGTTTCTCTTTTCAGGTTCGGTTATTGGGCCCCTCGCCAGAGAGATGTCCATTTGGATCGTGGGTCATTCGTTTTTGAGACGGGCAGAGGTCCAGGCCCGTGCGAGTTACTTTGGGGAAAGTTTGGGGTTTAATAAAGAGTTATTCTCCGTGGCCTGGAGGGGTAGGGGCGGCATGCGCTGGAAGGACCTGGTGGCAGTATTGAACGGGATTTTGAGGGCTGGTAGGTGCCCGGATGTTTTGGTTTTACATTTGGGGGAGAATGACATGGTCAGGGAGATGGGTTTGGCACTGATGCGGGCGATGAAAAAGGACCTGGTGCTGATTAAGGAACGTTGGTCAGGTTGTTCTATTGTTTGGACCGAATTTGTTCCGCGGAGAGTTTGGAGAGGGGCGGTCAACCCTGGGGCAGTGGATAAGGCTCGGAGAAAGCTCAATACGGAGATGGTAAGGTTTTGTCGACATTTAGGGATTGGTAGGTTGGCACATAGGGACATTCGCTACGATGCGCAGGAGCTTTTCAGGGATGATGGGGTGCATTTGTCTCGGATGGGGATGGATCTGTATCTTCTGGAATTGCGGGAGGTGCTGGCGCGGCTGCTCGGGGTTTATCGGCGTTAAGGACGACGAGGTTTCAGTTCGGGTCGGGGGGCAGAACAAAAGGGGGGAAGCGGCGTACCCGCCTACATTCCCCCCCCCCCTTTTTTGTTCTGGGTGGCGGGGTGGTTGACAGTTGGCCGGGGTTGGATAGAGTTTGTTGTTATAGGTTTGGTAGTTTGGGAGCAGGAACAGGGAAAGGGTAACCAGGTTGGATAAGTTTAGATTAGAGGTTGGCTAGTTACAGTTGCACAAAGGCAGGTAGGGGTTATGGTCAGGGGAATTTAGGAGTTAGAAAGGATACATGGGTTAGGATTGGGTTATATGTTGGTTATGGAATGTTATGTTGTATTTGGGGGGATGGGGGAACTGATGTGGGGATCGTAAGGGTGGGGGGAAGAAACAAGGGGTCAGGAAATTTGTGTATAGTGAGGTTTAGTTTTGTAAGGCAGTGGCCAAGGAATTTAAATTGTGATATGCACCTGTTTCAATAAAGCGGCCATTTTCACACACAGAAAGTGGTCTGGTGTCGGCTTGCCCCCCTCTCCCCCCTTAATCTCCCAATGTCCTGCGGAACAGCATTGACCCCGAACTGAATGCTGGTTGGCGTAAAGGATGAACAGTGCCACCTGCATTGTAGTACTACGAAGTCCCAGCCACAGATTGAAAGACCTGTGAATGGTCAATTTATTATTATCACTCAGGAAAAATAAATCTTCGTGACTTTGAAACCTAAAACGATTCCATCATTTCAAGCTATATACCGACGCCTAAGGGGCGCTTAGAAGTGCTGATTAACCAATTGCACACATTTACATTTCTTTCAGTACACAGGCATTCTGGCAGGAAGGCTTGTTACTTCCTTCTTCCGCTCTCTCCCTCGCCTCGCCCATCATGGCGTTCGAACAGGTGATCCCGCTATTCCCGTTTAGCCCCCGGCACCTCAGGCTCAGAATTAACAGTTCAAAGACGGTAATTAAAACAAAACGTTGAGAAACTGAATGTGTAACATTAAAAACAGTGGTGAAAGGCATTCCCAATCAGTGGCATAGCAAGGGCGGGGGTACCCTGTGAGGAAAATTTCTTATCACCCCCGCCGGAAAGAAACACCCCCTCCCTTATCCATACGCTCTCGACACATATTTGCATAACAGCGTAGCAACGTAGAGGGACTTGCTGCTTATTAACTCCACTGGTTAAAAATAAAGAATTGCTAACCCTTGTTCAAAAGAAGTGCCGAGACAGACAGGTTGGGAAAGAAGTGCCAGCTTTTTTGAGCAAAAAACACTGTTACAAAAGTTGAGTTACGCAGTCATTTCCGTCTCACACGTCATTATTTTGAATCCAAGTGTGGCTGGCGCACTTTCACCCCTACACATCTCGCTTTCTTGATTGCAACACTGAAAGTCGTGGAGAGAAAACAAAAGCGCCAGCCAGGCAGCAGGCATATGTTTGCCATTTTGTCACCCCCTCAATGATGAAACCCGGGGCGGCCCGCACCCACCGCACCCGCTCCCTACGCCACTGTTCCCAGTAGATCCGCCACTTACACTGCCCTTTTCACCTTCGCGTCTTTCAGAGGCTTAAAGAAATCCCCGAATCCAAAAACACCTTCTTCTCGGTCCACCTTCATAAATCCCCACAGCCTTCCTCGAAGCCACACCATAAATATAGGGAGAACACCACACATTCACCGAAACTTACCATCAGGTTTTGTTTATGGACGATCGTGAGTTCTTCATGTTGAAAAATGAAACCGAAGGTGTTTTAATCGCCGTTTGGCTACCGCCCAAACCTGTTTAGCAGGTGGCGTGGACAAACACTTTTGCTCATAAAGAAGTCACCCCATGTGCGACGCTACACACAACTGTTGCAACCCACGGACTCAGAGTTAAATGCTAATATAAGCGCCCCCCCCCCCCCCCCCTTGAAAGTGTTGCACATGCTTGACATAATGGTTTGCTTTTCTACATAACCACAGTTAATTGCATCCAAAACCCAAACCACTGAGTGCGGAACAGTCTAGCAGAGATTGCCCCCGAAGCGGGCCTCACCATAACGCAGGGACATCTCAAGGATTGTAGGGGCCCTGGGCCAAAAGCATTTTGTGGGCCCCGGTTCTGAAGAGATTTAATGATCCTATTTCAGCTCTTTCATGCCCTCTTTGGCCAGGTCATTGACAGTGCCCCGGATCATCCGTCCAAATTCTAAAGTTGTTACATCTACTATTCAGTGATAGCGAGGTGTGTTTTCAATATTGTAACACAGCAGCCGCTCACTAATATTACTGCAAATAATCTCAGTGACACCGCTCCCTTTTCTCATATGTGAGGTCCTGTTTTGATCTAAAAGATTTTTTTTATGGATGCTGCATGCAACATAAACACAACATTTCTCTGAAAATGTCTATAATAGACTCTCTCTCACACATCACTCACATTAAAAATAAATTGAAGGGAAACAGCATTCAAAAGAATCTGTTTAAGAATGATTCTACATCATCAGGGCAAGACTCCCTGCATAACAGAGCTGGCTCTATCAAGGGGGGCCTGAAAGGCTGTTGCCTTGGGCCAGAGCCCACTTTGCCCATGCCTTAAACGTCCCTGCCATAACGTCAGCCGTGCGTCTGAAAATTCTGGTTTGGGCCGACTCTGCATGCCTAACAACAAGGGGGAATTTGCCCCGCTACTCCTAGGCCAAGAGTGAGCACCAAAGTGAGCACGAAAGAACTGGGCTAATGGATGCCGAGGTCATTTTTTAACCCCCCCAATGGGGGGGACAGCATTATATTCTGGAGAGGTACATGGGAGGTTATAAACACTGCACTGCCCCTGCACAGGCTAGTTTCTGGAAGCAGGGGCAGCGCGCAACTCTCATTCACAACCCCTACACCTGAGCAGCAGCATTGTCGCAGGGCTGAACAGCAGACAAAGTGGATAAAAGGGATACATTTGTCGATAAAGGAGGACCACTGGCAAGGTGGTGTGCTGAGGGAAGGGCACTTACATGGGTATGCCTTTCGGCAGGGTGAGCACGGCACTCACAACTCAGATCAGCGGAATGGCAGGGCAGTAAATGGATAGGCAAGGTAGCTTGTTGGGGCCAGACAGCAGTAAGAGGCTACCTCCAACGCGATCGGAGAACAACCTACGAGAAACTTTCAGACCCCATAAAATGACATGTATGGTTGCCTCAACAATCTAAAAGGTGTCATAAATATGGCAAGAAAATAACAGAACTTGATTGAGATATGTCAGAGATGATTTATGACCTGTCATCTATTTGCAATTTATGACATGCCACACACATGATTCATGAGCCTGCCAAAAATGATTTATGGCCTGTCATTTGTTTTATTTATGGCCTGTCACGCTTGTTATTTATGACCCTGTCAAAAGTGATTTATGACACTGTAATTGTGATTTACACCCTGTCATACTGATTTATGGCTGGGTACTGTGAATTATAAAAACAAGATGCAGGATATATCATACATGTTAATATAAAACTGCGGCCAAGATTTCCTACAGGAAACAAAGACACACGTCTAGTGTAACCTTTATTTAAAAAAAAATAGTTTTTGCAAGACATAATATGCATGTACAGGTTGGAGCGGGCCTAGTGTGTGGGGGGTTATGCTATTTGTTGAAAGAAGGGAGAAAACAGTTTATTGTAGATCTACCAAAACAAAAGCAACCACTTCATGACGCCGAAGAAAACAATAAGCACTGGTTAAAAAGCATGATTAAAAAAATATATGTTCTCACTATTTCCAACTCCTGCTTCACTGGTCCTGCAGTAACAGCAATTGCAAATGTCAGTCATCACAGGATATTTTGCTGTACCAGTTCGTCTGTTATGAATTCAATGTTCTCTGGCTATAAGTAGGCAACATGTTATTAAAAGTTTTTATTTAGACAATTAAGTCTGTTAAAATACTAAACAAAGAATATACAAACATAAAATTGATCAAACGTTAAAAAAAGTACAGATACACATCTTGTTGTATAATTCAGTCAAGTGCTATGTAAGATAATATAGTGATATATGCAATCTAAACTGGATTGGGATAAAAACCTTTGCAAATGAGCAGCTGAACCAAACTGTACATGCGTACCAATAACAAGTATTTTGTTGTAATTTCAGTCCATATTTTACAACATGGTCTTGTATTGCACTTGGTTTGAGGAGCAATACACTGGTACAGCGTTTCACCGCTTCTGTGATCCTAGCGGGGCCAGACTGCACCTGTGCAAATTGGTTGAATTAAAATGAATAGGACTGTCTTTCAGTTCATGCAAATGAAGAACACCTAAAATATTAAAATGCTAGGCATGTATAAGATTGCCACAGCCTTTTTTTTCAGACAGCTAGCTTTGTACTTCCAGATTTAACTATGGCAGGATAAATGGAAGAAAGGTTCATCCAGGGCGATGAGTCAGAGGATAGGGTTCAAGTTGGGCTGGGCAAGGCGACAACAGTTCAAGGGTCGAGGATAATATTCCCCTGACAGGTAGCCCTCATTTTTTGTCCGACCTCTCGTAGAAGCCTGCCGGTTTCCGAGAAGAATTTGCCAAACTGTGCTAGTTCAATCAATTAATAATCAATATACCTTTATTTGGTCTGAATGAAAATAGACCATAAAATTACATAGAAATATTACACATAGCCATATTCACACATAAAGTTTAAAAATGATCTTGCATTAAAAACAGGTAAGAAGACATATGTACATAAACAGCTTTAAAATTCCACAAGTACAAGTCGTAATCACATTTTTAAAATACCATTACACTCATACAGAGAATGGCTGAGATTTATAAAGAACAATGGGGGAAGGAGAGAGAACAAAAACTCTTATCGGGTCTGCTATGCGCTCCTACTATCCCCCTTAATTAAGCCAAAACATCTCAGCCAGGTTTCATGTATTAAACCATAATTGTAGCAAATTAACCTGACATGGTTTTTCTAGCACTAATGGCTGCTTTCAAAAAGGTACAATCACTGAAAACAACTTCAGGTAAACTCAAAGATTGTAAATAAAGGAGAGCTGGTCTACAGCGTTGGAAACCTAGCCTCCATAACAAAGGTGTTAAAAAGTGCTGTCTGAAAATTGCAGAAAAACATAAAGTGCAATAGTGATTGTGCAGAATTATTGTAACAAGGACAAGTGCAAACTATATTTCCCTCTGGGTCTAGAATTTTTTTTAAAGAATAAGGACCAATGAATCGACCCGGCTCTGAAGCGAAAGAGAAGTGACCACTCCCATCTTGACAGGTCCAAAGATAAATATAAGGGGGATGTGTCTGTATGTAAAAAACTACAATAATGCAACACCGAGGGTTTAGATAACTCGTTTTTCAGTCTAATGTTTGCACAATGGTCCTTAAATATTATATTTCCCTCCTTCTTGGCATTTTTGTGGATACAACTGGGATCAGTAAACCAAGAGGATATACAGAGGGATCCAAAAGTGTCCAGTGTGTAACTCAGACAAGGTATGGAATAGGCCTTCCAGCGTCAGGCAATCGGATGTAATATCTTTACAAAGCTTAGCTGCTGGGTTCAACCAGATACTGACCCATAATGAATATGGCCCCAGCTGTATCTTGTCTTCTATAAAACACTGGTTCAACCCAAAATCGGTAGAAGTGGACTGCGGTAAGTTCAGCAACTGTTGGAAAAAGCGGTTTTCCTTAGCCTGTAAAGGACAACATAAAGTAAAACCCCAAACTCCAGCACCATAGATGGCTGCGCTAATGCATTATGCAGTATATACCTTCAGTGGGGGAAACACAGTTCCCTGAATGTCTGGTCTAATAAGATTGCAAACTGTGTCAGTGATTTTATTTAGTTTAGCGCATGCCTGAGCAAGATGGGGATTCCAAGACCCTGATGATGTAAAGGTTAACCCTACATAACAAACGTTATCAACACTCGTCAAATCATGCCCATTGAAACTAATTTTGTTTAACCTTAGTTTGCCCGGACCACAAGACATGACATGTGACTTAGTATAATTCGTTTTTCAGTTCAGATTGTGCATAAAAGAGGAAAATAAAATTCCTCAGTGTAAAGGCCATCTACCGTGATCATGGCAGGAAACAAGCGGGTGATTGGATACAGTTTCAACCCCACTAGTAAAACCAACCTCAATTGATCAGATGCTAGAGCAAGCCGTTAGTGCCATCAGCAATGAAATTGCCCGAACAGAACAAAGGCTTTCCATAAACTTCAATGGTTCTTGCGGGGTTTTACCTGGTCAATCCTCTTGCGCTCCTCCAGATATGCCTATAGTTTCACCCCAGAACAGTGCTGTGCTACTCACTATCCAAGGTTCTATAATGAACTGTGTGGCCACTCCTTCCGCCTCCCACCCCCCCCCATTCCAACGCTCTAAAAAATAAGTCTCTGTATACCACACCACCGAGATCTAAACGCGGCAAGGCTCGCAAGCAGATGGTTAGCTCCCTTTTATCCCCTCCTGAGACTTTACAAGTGTCTGAGATTGAGCCTGTGACTGTTTTAACATCAAGCTCAGGTGCTCCAGTTTTGGCCTCATTATCACAGTAAGACAAGTCTTATATTATCAATTCCATCAACGACCTTGTGGTTAGTTATTTACAAACTTTCACAAAGAAATTGTGCTCAACGATTAACACTGTTCTTTCACCCTTGGTTTCCCAACTGGACGCCATTGAGACCAATTTGGCTGCACTTGGCACCGGCCTCTTAGGCCCTGCCAAAGGAATTACATCTAAACACTTCCATCAGGCAGCAAACTGTGAGTAATAGCCTTGATGAACCTTAGGTAGAGCACATTTCTCTAACACAGGCCATGTTAGTTTTTAGCAGCCCACTAGTCCACGCAGACCATTCAGGTAACAACAATACTTTAACCAGGCAGAAAGTAGTTCAATTGCCTACTAATGTTTCAAATTTTTCAAATATCATGCGGGGTATAGAAGGTAGAGCTATCCGACAACAGGTGAGTTACAGACACAATTACCAGTTATTAATCTCCCTCTAGCTGCATGCCCATAAGTGGCCGCACTGATAGGGGTTCCCTCTTATGAGCAACTCTTTAATAAAACTTTAGATTGGCTAGCACGATATAGAGGTATGCCATTTGGCATGCCAAGGACATCTTTCATGTAAGAAAATGTGCATGGATCGGGCCTAATCGCCCAAAATCCCAGGGAAACTGTATTGGGATTCAATTTATTTTTCCAAACCTGGCACACCACCTGCTAATTAATGCTAGATCAAGTAATCCGGCAGGAACCTCAATTTCCCTGGTCCCACTGGGCTTTTTTTTATAGACCTCTCGCCCATCTTGGGCAGTGCCCACGTAATTTATCTTTAAACCGTAGGGCACATATCACAAGTCTAACCACCTCCCATGGGACCGTTAACACACACACAGATAATTTTATACAGACAGACATAGTTTACTACCTTCTAATGCCCCGGTTGTAGCTCGGGTTCCACTGCATGCAGCTTCTGTTTCGTGTTCTGTACCCACATCTAACAGATTTAAACAGTGGTAGTTCCTGTGGAGCCACTGTGGTATAGATGAGCGAAAGAGCCACCTTGCATGTTCTTGTCCCATGCTGCACAAAGATTGGCCGTAGATACCTTTTTCTCAACTGTATTAGACTTGCACAACAGCATACAATATCGGCAACTGATTCGGAGTGGTATTGACACAACTTACATTGCTTATGTCCCTGTGCCTAGTTCTTCCAGTGCATCCTTATGGGCGTTGTTAAGAGCCTGACTTCTAGGATATTCTTAAAAGCATATTTTCCAATAGCTGCTCTCAGGTAAGGTTGACAGAGGAAAGCTTCATGTGATGCTGCAAGCTCCTCTGCTCCTCTGATGTTTTTTACTTGATTTATGTCCAGTTTCCTTGAGACCTTCCTGGCATGTGTCTTTAACTCTATTCTTTGATTTTGCTTTAGTAATTGAGAGGTCTATCAAGTGTGCTGGATCCATATTTAGCATTGATTTGGCTGAGTCAATGTATTTCGCCCAATAGCTTTTTTAAATCTAAAAACACAGAGGCAGATTTACAAGGAACTGATGCATCTGCATAGATGCGTCAGTTTCCTTGCGCTCGCAGCGAATGTCCTTGCCCCACCATGGATGCGCTGTATTTACAATACAGTGCTCTTTGGCCCAAGGATTAACAGATGCGTAAAAAATTTTGACGCATCTGGTGGCCCAAAAGTCACGCATTGCTGGAGTGTATTTTGAGGCCTATACTTACTGTACTGCATCACTCCTTACGCCTGCTTAAAGCAGGAATAAGGTTTTGACACAGTGGTGTCCTAAAAGTGGCGCAGTGAAATCTTGTAGATTTCACTGCGCCACTTTTACGAGGCCTTCCTGCATGGAAACGCCTACCCTGCATACATTATACCTGACGCAGGTATAATGTGACGCAGGGCTTTACAATGTGACGCATCTCCCTAGATGCATTATGGTGTAAATAGGCCGCATTGTTTGCGCGCCTTTGTGTAAAAAAAAAGTGACGCAATGGCGGCGCAAGGAGGCGCAAAGGGCTTCTAAATCTGCCCCATAGTCTTAAGGGCACCTCACAGTGACTCTGGATCGGCCCTGGTCACCTGAAGGTAGAATTTGATTATGTCTTTTTTACACTCTATGTCATGCTTAATAAATTGAACTCTAGCCGGAGAAGGGTGCACAGAGTGTTTTTTTGGCATGCTGAATATTTTCCTGTACAAGGCTGTGTAGCATTGCTTCAATCTCTCAGTGATCCTTCCTGGGTAACGCAGATGGCCATATTTTATTGTAGCTACTAATTTAGCCCCAATGACTCTTTGAATTGCCTCGGCCAAAGGGCTGTTTAACTTATAGTATAATTTCGATAAGGCGCACATAGTTTTTATGGCTTTTCCTGCTAGTGCCTTCGCCTACAATGTATGTTTTCTTGAGTTTTTTTAGGCAATTGAAGGGTTAACTTCTGTCCCAGATACCGGAATCAACAACAGAGAGGGTTTTACCCAGAATAGGAAGAGCCACAGAAGTATATTCAAACTCGCAATCAACAGTATTGGCGAACATAAACATCATTCCTGTGTTTAACCTGTCTTCCTGTACTATGGAACCTTCTGCAGAGACCCTTTTATCGAAAGGACTCTCATTTGTCCCCACTACAAACCTCAATAAGTTCGAACTTATTCCTTTTTTCACTGAATCAGGCTCAAGAAATTCTTCCAAAACAGAGTTACTAACACTAGTGAGGACAATCTCTCTAGCCTCAAAGCTCCTTCCAGCTTCACGCCCGGAATTGAGTCAATGGGGACGGAAGTGGAAATGTTTGAAAAGGTGGTTCTCATTAAAATCCAAAAAGCCATCAAATATACTCCTAAACCCTCATATAATAACATCACAAGGGAAGAGAATACTGCCCTCAGTGAACTCAAGGACAATGGAGATCTGACGATCAAACCATGCGATAAGGGAGGCGGCATTGTTATCTTAGATTCTAATAGATACAAAGAAAAAATGGACAATCTGTTAGGCTCGCCTAGACATTATAAAAAGATCATATCCAACCCAGAACCCAAACTCAAATTGAGAATTCTTGGCATCGTTGAGGCCGCTGTTGAAAGAGGGGTTATCTGCCAGAAGGAGGCTGAATACTTTACTCCTTCTTTCACACATATCCCTATCATCTCTGGGGTACCTAAAACCCACAAGAATGAACATGACCCTCCATTGAGACCGATTGTTTCTACAATCGGGGCGGCAAGTCAACCACTGTCCAAATATGTTGATCGCTTTTTGCAACCCCCTGTGGCTACCTTGCCTTCCTATGTGAAGGACACCGGCCACTTTATATCTAAAATTGAGGGCCTCCCATACAATCAGGAGAGAGAAATACTTGTTAGCATGGACCTCGAGTTCTTATACACCAACATTCCCCAGAAGGAAGCTCTGAGGGTTATTGGGGAAATTGTTGAGACAGAACCTGCGTATACCAACTCCACCTTCATTCTTCAATGCCTTGAGATTGTCCTCGAGAAAACTTTTTTGAATTTGGAGGCAATTTTTTTCACCAATTTCAGGGAGTCAGTATGGGGGCAGCGTGTGCTCACAGTGTAGCACGTCTATACATGGGACACTTCAAGAGCCGTAACATCTACAATGAGCTGGCCTCATTCTATGAGAATATCAGACACTGGTCACGTTTCATAGACAACATCTTCTTCATCTGTGTGGCGATCAGCCTAGCCTGGATGAATTAATTATGTGGATTAACGCGGCGGACTCCAATCTTAAATGTACCGCGCACACGAGCAACAACAAACTGGAATTTCGTGACGTGTGGATCGAACATCTTCATTTAGATCTGATGGTATCTCTATATACCAAATCCACGTCAAGAAACACTCTCTTGTATTTCAGCAGTTTCCATGCTGGGTGTCAAAAGGACAGAATTCCGTTCAGTCAGTTACTGCGCCTTCGCAGAAACTGCACTACCGTTAAGGACTACATGACCCACGCAGAAACCTTAAATGAAAAAATGATTAAGAGGGGATATCCACACAAATTGATCAAAGCTGCTCTGAAAAGAGCAAGATACTAGGATCGTGACACAATGTTTCAACCTAAAAGCAAGGAACAGTCAGACCAACTAGTCTGTGTTACTAAACACTCCCTCTTTGATCACAAGGTGCGCCAAATTATTAATTCTCAATGGCACATCAATCTCAGCCACTATCCAAACCTCTGTTTGCTTTTAAAAGGAATAAGAACCTGAGAAACATCTTGCTTAAGGCTAAGAGGCCAGATACAAAAAAAATTGTCCAAAGATCCATAACGGGAGGCCTACCGTTAAGGGAAACCACAAATATGGCTCATGCCATGCTTGTCACAACGCGATTGTTGGTGACAGCATCCAGATCAATGAACGCAGAGTTTCCCTGAAAGAAATGACGAACTTTCGTTCGTCCAATATTAACTAAGTCATCCTAAGCCCCTGCACTCTGGTATATGTAGGGGAAAATGCTAGGGAATGCCGAATCCGCATGGGTGAGCACAAACCCAACATCAGGTTACACAAACAAGCTGCACCCCTAGTCAGTCATTGGATTGAGGCCAACCGTTCTGAAGGGGACCTTCGATGGACCATACTGGAAAAAGTACGCTCACAAATGGGCATTGATGGTACCGCGAAGCAGAAGAAACGAGAAGTGTTTTGAATGTTCACTCTGAATACCAAACATGAGGGACTCTACGAGATCCTCCCATGGGAAAATGCCATCACATGAGACCCATGAAAGGACACTCGCGATCCAGCTCTATGCGTGTTTTGCCGCTCGTCTGTATCTCACTAGCCCTCGGCCCCATCGTGCTTTTGTCTATCTTTCTTTTTATCCTTTTCTTTGGATATACTTGTGTAATTATGCATTTTCAGCAACAGTATTGTGTCACTTGACAAGCTGGGAGGCTCTATCTGCCCTGTTGTCAGTACCTGGAGCTCAATTTGACTTTCCCCGCCCACCTCCTTTACCTTAGTTCGGAGTGATAGGCGGAGTTTATACCTTTAACGCTGATGTCAGACGCCAACACGTTCTTTCGGGCTGCATTTATAGCCCACCCCCGCAGCTATGGCGTTTAGATCTCTTGTCCCCCGACCGGCCGTCCTGCTGCAGGCATCACCCATCATCACGTACACCGGTGCATAGGTGAGAATTACCGGCTTTAGGGAACCCGTTTTGGTTGTATCCTATCTTCTATCTGATAGTTAGGTCCTGACAGTTTGTATCTATCTGTTTCGCCTTCCAGGGGCCATGTTTTGTGTCCATTGCTTTGCACGCCCTTCAATTTCATCATACTGGACCTGATTCAATTCCAGCCGCATGGCATAGACACCGTTTTTATTTTTTGTCCCCTGCTGTTATCTCTAGGTGAGACCCTCAGCTGGATGACAGTTGGCTGTAGCCTTGGCAGTCCCCACGGGGCTTATCTATTGATTTATTCATCTTTCTCTTTTAGAAAATTGGAGCGCCCTTTATCGCTGGGACCCATATCATACTCTTTTTGCGAAAATTGGCTCATCTTGTTACTGCTCCCATCCGCCACAGCTACCTATGGGATACTGCCACTCCCCTGCTGTTGCGAATTCCGTTGAGACCCACTCCTTATCTGCAGGACCTCCATTGTTTTCCACCTTGGTTGGAAGGTTGAAGCTGTTCTCCATGACCTCAGCCCCATACCTTGCGGTAAGTTGTACCGCATTTAGAAACCCTGACTATACTTTTTACTTAACTATGAGCAGACTCATTAGACTGCCTTTTTCTTTTCTTCTTTTTCCTTTGTGCCTTTCACGTTTATTTAGGTGCTGTTTGTATAGTGTTCGTGTTGACATCTGGCTATTTCCTCCGCTGTGCCTGCATTGACTTTCAGGTACCGCGGCTTATCTTGTGTGTTGTTATCGTGCTCCATGTTTGACCTATTTTTTAATAGTATTTTCATTTTTTCTAATTCTGTCTTTGTGTCCTGATACTAGCTGACTTGAGATGTGTGTGGTTTTTTTTTCTGTTATTATGTTTCTTCATACCTCTTATTAAAATTTTGGGGGGGAATGGATATATGTTTTTTACATATCATGTTATGTTTTCTGTCTCTACATGAATGGATAGCATTTTTCATCCATTCTGTCTTCATCTTTGAGAGTATTTTTTACATGCCCTATCCAGTGTGCACATGCTTTCATTTTCATTTTCTATGTATCAGCATAATGAACTTCCAACCGGTGCCATTGTGACAGCATCATGTGACCACCCAATATAAATATGTATACTGTGTGTGTGATCTATATGACTATACTCAGTGAAATTTATAACGTTGTATTTTGCACTGTGAGTACATCCAATGTTATTTATTGCTTGTTTCAGGCATATCCCACCACCACTTCTTTTTGGTACATGCGCCCTGAAGAAGGTGAGATCCACAGCGGGGTCTAACACCGAAACGCACGTCGGCGCCACAACAGTGACGTGGACTTTTATGATCAAATTTCCTCCCCCCAAGGATCAACTATCATGTTATGGATATGAAATTTGTCTATCAATTGACCATTTAGTTAATTTTTATTGATTTATCCTGCCCACTTCTCATCTAGCTACACTGAAGCCTTGTACCAGGTGGATAGTATCTTCTATGTAACTGACCTTTCTGGAGGATTTGTCCATGTCTGGTTATTTGTCTTTTTATGATCACTTTTTTATGGATGTCTGAGTGTTTTGGACGTGTGAGTATGTATGGTTATGAATTTGGACGTTTGACTTTTTTAAGTGTGAGTGGTGTGGGAT
This sequence comes from Triturus cristatus, assembly GCF_964204655.1. Classification (NCBI taxonomy): domain Eukaryota; kingdom Metazoa; phylum Chordata; class Amphibia; order Caudata; family Salamandridae; genus Triturus; species Triturus cristatus. The sequence continues at coordinate 892,734,082 of NC_140585.1, read as the reverse complement.
TTGTTTTATGTCTATATTACACTATTTCTATGTAAACGAAAAAAACAAACGAAATTTTAAGTAATTACAATAATAATAAAAAAAAACTTTTTGATACAATTTATAAACTCATGTGTGGTTTGGTCACATTCTTCAGCCTGTGTTGTTAGTTTATTTGAAACTTGTGACTCTTAGCTTTAGACGATTCGCACAGGTAAAGAACTTGTTCTTTGAGTGTTCTATTGATTTCCCCTGTTCTCTACCTCATCCTGTTCAGGGTCCCCCTTTGTCTGAGTGGATGTTCCTGAGTCCATCAGCCAGACTCCAAGATAATTGTATTTGCTAGCTGTGACTATTTTTAGTGGACTAAGTTGCCATCCGAGCTGGCATTTTTTAGTTCTTTGGCCGAAGATCAGAACTTTCATTTTTTCGGTATTCGCCTGGAGAGTGTTACGTATATTGTATGTATGTAATATGTCCAGGGCCCTCCTCATTCCAATGTGAGTCTGATTCATCAGTACCAAGTCATCTGCGTATTGTATTATTAGAAGTTTCATCCGGCCCAGTGTGGAGGGGGGTAAGATTTTCCCTTTCAGTAGTTCTTCCCCAAGATCTGTTGTGTACAGGTTGAAGATTGTGGGGCCAAGTACACATACCTGCTTGAGCCCTCTGTTGGTGAGGATCCATTCCGTAGTGTGTGACCATGTTATCTTGGTCCTCACCTAGGTGTCCGTGTATAGTGCTGTTATAGTCGCAAGCAGTTACCTCAGTATGCCCCATTCTGCCAGCTTTTCCTATAGGATATTACAGTCAATACCATCAAACACCACACTGTAGTCTACAAAGCAAGCATACAAAGGAGGAGTATTTATTTCACTGGTTCTGGAACTCAAGTAAGTGAGGTAAATAACATTGTCCATGGTAGAGGCGTTAGGTCTGAGCCCTGTCTGGTAGATCGGAATGATTCTATTATCCTTGATCCATTGCTTTAGCTCGTGTAGAAGTGTGAGAGGGCTGGGAAGAAAACAAAACTAGGAGGTCTTATAGGCTGCTGAATGATGGCGTCGTTTATTTAGCACAAGTCAAAAAAAAGAAGAAATTATCCACAAAGTGATACAGTCAGGATGAGCATCAGATGTCGGCATGGCCTGGGACGCTATTGGCGGTGGCTCTTCTCATCCTCTTCACAAGGTGACGGTGGTACAGCCCCGGGTAAAACAAAAGAAAGTAGACCATTAATGCGACTGTCCTTTCAGGGAAGATTTGCAGAATGTACCGTCACCGAGGGGAAAGTAGAAACCTTGAAAAAACTGAAAGGAAAGGATTAGGGTAATAAACCCTGGTAAGGGCTAGAAGGGTCGTGAAAAGGAAGGAGAGTTTAGACCTTTTTATTCTGGTCTGTTGCGCACCCTGTAGTCCTTTTATCGGGAAGTTAACATAAAGTTTTTCCAGTCCGGTTTTGTTTTAATTTGGCTTCTAGTGCTGTACAAGTCTGTTTTCAGGGTGTGAGCAGGGAGTGAGGGCAAGTGCAAAAAACAGGAACAACGTGTGACCACCAACCCGTCCCGTGTGCCCGGAGTCCCCTAGACTCTCCCTCCCCCTCCCGTATGTACAGAAACCCTTGCCCTGGTTCACGTACCACAGGGGCCGCAATTCTTCTGAGCTGTGGCGGCGTTACCGCATCCTCCGGGGGTGTCCACCACTCTGCAGACCACTCCTCCCGCTCCACACCTCGTTGGGGATCCTCGTCGGCTTCTTGTCCTCGCTCCGGGAGGGCCTCGTCTGTTTCTCGTCCTCGCTCCGGGACTTCCTCGTCTGCTTCTCGTCCTCGTTCCGGGAATGCCTCGTCTGCTTCTTGTCCTCACTCTGGGATTGCCTCGTCTGCTTCTCGTCCTCGCTCCTGTGTTGTGCTCCGGGCTTCTCCGTCCGAATCTCGCCTTCCGAACACACCCCCCCGGCATCTTCCGTGATTTCCCTTTGTGCTGAGAGCTCCGCCCTTTGTCTCCAGGAAGTATCACCACATTGGCCGCTGCTCTGCAGAGGGAGTTCCTTATCCTATATGAAAGAAGGGCCGAAGAGTGTTAACTCTTTCTGTGCCATTACATGGTTATCGTTCGTCATTTCCTGATCCCAATGGGGACCTGTGGGGGTTACAGCCGGGTTGCAGCCTTGGTCCTCCTCACAAGAATCACTTTGGCAAAAGCTTTGCCGTCCACGTCCAGTAGGGAATTAGCTTGTAATTTTCAGGTCGAGTAGGATCCCCTTCTTTGTCTATTGGATGGCGGATCGAGCCCTTCCAAGCTTCCGGTATGATTGACGTGGCAAGACATTCATTAAACAGATTAAGCATCAATAGAGCCCAAAAGGATCAGTCTTCTTCAAAGATGATCCTGGGCAGGCCATTGGGCCCTGCCCCATCTTTGGGGGCGCTCTTCAAGATCTTCAGTATCTCTGCCTTGGTAAGTGACATTTGGCGCTCCTCCATGCATTCTAAGTAGTTGTTCAGCAGGTTCGTATGGGCAGACTGTTTTGTCTGAGTCTACATATAATTTTTTTACGTGTGTCCCCATACAGAGGCCGATACAACATTATCCTTGCTGTACCTTGTATTTTGCTAGGCCATTTACATATCTCCCAAATTCTCTAAACTTACTGGGTAATAGCAAGGTGTAGATATGTTTCCATTGTTTCTGAGCTTGTTGTTGTTTTGGGCTCCATGCAATATTTTTATGTTGTTTTCTACCCTGTTTCATTTTACTTTCTGTGACAGTGGTCCTTTCTTTTCTATGTCGTTGTTATGCACGTCGACACATCCGTTAGCTCTCTGGGAGCTTCCGGGTCACAGGGTGTCAAAGCGACCAACCATTTTCTATATTTCTGAGACCTTAGTGCCGCATGGAGCTTGTCTAGTAGTGTGGACCAATTATTTGCAATTTTTGCTTCATTTTCCCACGTCTGGGTCATAAGCGTTTGTTCCAGCCTTAAGAGTTGTTCATGTTGGCTGGACCACAATTAATTATTTTTGTCAGCGGACCCATGTTTGTGTCAAGCACGCTCCCAGCTGGATTATGATTGTTATGCACCTTTGCACCTATGTTGACTTCTATGATGAAGAGATGATGGTCACTTTCACTCCTTCGTTGTACTTGGTAGGTTGTGCACTTTTTTTTTTATTAACGCCTTGCTTAAAAAGACGTTATCCAAGGTTGATATGTCTTTATAAGTGTGTGCCAAGGTGCCCCCCTTGGACCCATCTGGGGCAGCTGACCCAAGATCAAATTCACTTCGGAAAGCTTGTAGATTAGTTCTTTGTTGGCCTCCCTGTGTTATTTCAAATTGGCCCAATTTTCGGGTATTGAAATCGCCAGCCGTTATATACCGATTCCCTTCATACTCGCATGCAAATGCCTATATTCATTCAATTATGTTTTTCACCATAGCCAGTTTTGCATCTCTGAGGATTAACATACAGGTTTATGAGCGAGATTGAGAGAGGTCTCTCATTCAGTGCAAGTCCATTCATGTTGAGTGCCTGTATGTCCCAGGAGTTGTTTGTCCATTCTGACTTTTACGTGCAAGCCTAATTTTACGTATATTGCAAGGCCGTCCATTGGTCAACCAAACAGATTCTTCTTGTGTTCAGGTATGCAAATAGTTTGAAACCCTAAAATTAGAATGGCGATGGTCGACGAGGTTTCTTGCAGGCGTAGAATTTTGCCTGCATTTAAAAATTCCAGTGTCTTGTCATTTGTCACGAGGGAGTGTAGGCTAGCCAAATTCCAATTAATTATTTTTAGTGCACCTTTACGTATTTTTTTTCATCTGCTCTAGGAGTTTAATCCCACTGTGGTTGCAGGAGTTGTGGGGAGCCATGCCCAGACCGGTTGTTCTGGGCATGTATGTTTTGCTTGCTCCTTTCTTAAAATTTACGCTCCAACTGTTAGTTGAATTTTGATCTTACTCCCCCCAAATGAGGGGGTTATTTTTTTGGGTTCCTCTTAAAATTGTAATTACTTCTTTGTGGCGCCCAATTGTGTTCTGCATCCCTGATAGCACATGCAGATAAGTAGGTGATATGCAACAACATCTATAAACTTGGCAAACTAAGCAATTACCTGTTGCTGCTTCTACGTCATTGAGAGTGAGTGTGGGAAAGTGTTTTTAACGTGTGAGGGTGAGCGCAGGTCTATATAGGCAACAGGGAAGCTGAGATTGATCCCTTTTATTACTGCACAATTCAGCCACTCAAATGATATCTCTTTCTCAGATCAAAGGTTAATGCTTTCTAGAAAGCTTTATTTTGAGCAGTTTATTCTAGTGTGAACCTCGCCTCTGAACATAAGAACACATAGCAACAGACATAGACTTTGCAACCAAAATTCATTCATTGCATCTTGCATTGCGTTGTCTTGTCTTTCTGTGGGGCCTGCTCTGCTGCACCACAGGCGGTTCACCTTTTCGGTTGTTATTCATCGCCTTTTCATTGTGTAGATTAAACTACACATTTTACAACAGCATTCAGTTACCTGCATCGTTTAGAAGATGTGACATGTTTGTTTAAAAACAACGCGTTGTGTTGTGCAACCGCTCCTCCTCAGACTAACACATGTTTTTGTTGCTCGCTTCCAAGATAACAGAAGTGGCTTCCATTTACGCTTCCGTGACTTTCCCTTACTCGGTGCTATTTGTGTCTGACTATTGCTGTGTTTATTGAGAGGAGAAGGTTGCTAGTGTGGGGGCTAAACTTTTATTCCAATTCTGGGTCCCCTCCACCTCCACCCAACATAGTGTGATCCTGCATACGTCGTTCAATCTAACTTAGCTTCAGGCATTGCTGAACTCTTAGAAAGTGGCCACTAAGAAGCCCATATAAAGTTTGTAAATATTTACATTGCACGCCCCACAATTAACCTGTTAATAAGAAAATATCACCTATGCAGGACATGAGTTGAGGTGACATGTCTCTCACACGCTTCCTGCAGTTTGTTGAACAGACCCAAGTTTGTAAGTAAGCTTGAGTTCACTGATCTTAGAATCATCTGTCTCAATGCAGGGTGGATGAGTGAGAGGTAGGGGGTATGAGTCTCTTCCTGGGTCCACTAATGTACCTACATGCCAGAAGACAGTTCTTCTTTTTATTTTTGTGAATTTTTATATAGCGCGAACATGGTTCAAAGGCATCATGCCTAACAAAAACGAATGTGTCTGTCTGTAACGTAACTGGTGCTCATGTAAAGCACTCTGATACCTTTGGGTCAAGCTCGCGCTATACGGAACCTCAACAAACAAAAAAACAATAATAATCAGAGTGCTGTACATGAGACCAGTTACTAAACAGTCACACTAAGCATCTTTGCAGATACAATCTAGGAAGAACCACACGCCCTTTCTTGTTTTCTAATGGAAGCTTGCACTAATGCTGAGCGTGATGCACTTGATCTGGCTTTATTCTTGTATTGATGCTGCACCAGTTTTGAGCAAAACACAGCCTGACATAGAAGTGGCCCACTCTTTCTATGCTCTGTTAGTGCGTGAGGCTTGCACAGGCTGGAACAACCTGTTCCAGATTTCACAAGCCAGCCAGTCCAGCCTGGTTAATTGAGACCTCACAGCAATGGCATCACCAAATCCCCCACACGTCCGCCCTCCCTACCTCCTTGAACAATATGAATTGATACCCCTAAAACTGCCATATTCAGGCCGTTTAGTATATATCCATAGGCAGTAGAGAGAGTTGTAGGACTATGAGGAATGCCACGCTGTACTACACAACCCTACTTTTTAGGTCTCACGTAGACGCGCTGTCTCTTTGAGACATTTTTTGAGCCCTCACCTTACTTATGATGGGTGGGCTTTAAAGCCACTCTTTATTGCCGCTTCCAGCTGGTCTGCTCTGCAATAGCCGCACCCTGTTCTTTTACGTGACCCTCCCCTACAGCTTTTCCCAAGTACTTGTATCCTTCCACTAATCGCACTTTAGGGAGCTATTTTTTTATTTTGGTTAAGTCACCCTAAATAGTGCATTTTTTGTAGCGGGCTCTGCTGTCTGCATCCTCCCGTTGGCTGTGTCCGCTTGTTTATTTAACTTTCACCACTGTTTGCAACTGCATCTTGGCTACAACCTTACTTTGTATTTTTAATTTTTTTTTCATTTTCCTGAGTTAATTTGTTTGCCGTGTGACTGCAAAGGGACCTTGGACGTAAATGTTTCTTCAGTCTTAGCTCAAGCACTGGGAACTGCTCGCCAGTTGTATACACACTCTGTGGCATTCCCCTTTGAGATAAGAAGTTGTGCTTCCAATGCTGAAGCTGGGCATTTACGGGTTTCCCAGCTTCGAAGGCCATTGATCTGCAGATAAGGAGACTTGCATTGCGATATGTTTCCTTATATGCAGAGCTGTGGCCTTAGAAGCTGGGAAACCCCATTCAAGTCCCAGCTCAGCCACAACGTCATGTGATTGTGGTGCAAATTAGTTAATTTGGACATTTAAAAACAAAAGATTAACCCAGCCACCCCCCAACATAGCAAGTGAAAGCAGTGTTGGAAGCACATTTTCTTATCTCAAACGAAATGGACCTTGCATGTGAGGGCAGGTTTATTTACTTTAATCCACCCTGAACAGTGCTGCCTTTCAATTCTTTTGTTAGACAGCTTTCAACAATAATTTTGACTGCAAAAACACAGGATGTGTGTAAGGTACACAAGAAAATGTTACCCCTTACTTATTTTATCTTATGGGTGTCCAAAAAGAGACCAAGATGGCGACATATGCATTACGTTTTACATTCACCTTTATTCCATCTGAGACAATGCTGCCTTTCATGTGTTATGTTAGACAGCTTTAAACAATGCTTGTAAGTGCACCTCAACCACAATCTACGTTTTATTCCCCACGAACAATGCTACCTTTCAATTCTTTTGTTAGGCCACTTTAAACAATAGTTGTGACTGCAAAAACACAGGATGTGTGAAAGGTGATACTAGTGGGACTGCAGCACTGAATGTACCACCCACACAAATAGCCTTTCAAATCTACCTCTGACCTGCCATTGCAGATAATTTGTGTGCAGTTTACTGCCACTTCAACTTTAAAACCCTTTGCCAAGCCTTAAACTATCATTTTATTACACGTCACCCCTAAGGTAGGCCCTAGGTAGCCCGAAGGGCAGGGTGCTATGTAAGTAAAAGGTAGGACATGTACTTTTAAGTTTTGCATGTCCTGATAGTGAAAAACACCCAAAGTCGTTTTTTCACTACTGTGAGGCCTACTCCTCTCACAGCCTAGCATTGGGAATTCCTTAATAAACGTTTAAGCTGTAATTCCTGATTAGCAAGGAATAGCTGCATCATGTTTTATATCTTTGGAACGGTAATGATAAATCCTCTTTACTAGTAAAGTTGGATTTAACATTACTGTTTTAGAAAGGCACTTTTAGAAAGTGGACATTTCTCCGATCTTACGGCTCTGTGTTCCTTGCAGCCTGTCTTGAATACATTTCTAGGTTGGGTGACAGCTACAATTTGTGCATTCCCTGTAGACAGCCACGAACACAGGAAGGGTGGGTGTGACAGAGAACTAATCTTCATTCTGATAGCTCTTCCTGGGCAGGAACAGGGGGGGAGCTAACACTTACACCTCAATAGGCAGATTCCTGTTTCCCACACAAAGGGTTGATTAGCCCCTACTGATAGTCTGGAGCCAGGGCTGGATAGAAAGGGGAACCTGTGCGCTTCTACGGCCTGCTTTGAAGTCATCCCCACCTCACAGACACAACTGGGTTTAAGTACTAGGCATGTGACCCCACCAAGACACTACACTTCTGGACCTATGAAGAACTCTGCTAAGAAGGAGGACTGCTGTGCTGCTACAAGGACTGCCACTCTGTGGGACTCCTGATCTGGAAGAACTGCTTTTCTACCCTGATGTGCTGCCTATTGCCTGATACTTGCTTCCCTCTACCCTGCTGAGGAAAATGACTGGACCCATCTCACTTGAACCCAGAGCGAATCCAAGGGCGTGCCCCCTGTTTTGAAGTCTTAGGGACATCAAAGACTTTCCACAACCCTGCAACAGCACCTGGTATCTACCATCTGTGAGTCCTGCCCTGCGGTGCCAATCTAGTACTGGGCCTTTGAAAGTAAACTTCTGTTGTGCAATCGGAACCAATGCATTGCCCTTCGACGCTGATGCAGTTGCTGATCAGCGACATCTCTTAGACAGACTGCTCAGCTTGACAATGATTAGAAAGAATGGTTCCTGTGGAAAATGATAGAATATTGGGAATGGTAATATTATGCACAATCGCAATGAACAGATGGGTTATAGTGATATCTAAAGGAGAAGAACCATACACGAATAAGTGTAGACAATAGTAGCTTTTATATAAATATATATGAAAAATAATTACAAAAATGAACAGTGTATTGTGTCCCCAGTGAACATGGAACCTACAACAATTTGTGACAAACTTATGACAAATATGAATGGTTTCCAGAAAATATTAAAGTCGACCATCCAAAGAAATCTGTAATAGGAATGGTTTGCTTTGTTTGACGATAGTGCATAATAATATTACCATTCCCATTATTATGTAATTTTCCACAGGAACCATTATTTCTGCTTATAATATACGTACCCTGGTTCCGTTGTGAGTAGGGTTGCCTTGTAACTAATTTCCAGCTTGACAATGATGCATTGCCAGCACCAAAAAGGGGTTCATCAACAAAGCATTCATCGACTGTGTAGATCAAAACGGATGCCTCGCCTACTCCACTGCACTCCTCTAATCGAATCATCGACGCTGACGCTTCCTCCATCCAAGATACTTATTCAGCGGAACCTATGTGAGTCCTATAGCCAGTATTCCCTCCATCGTGGCCAGATTGAACTTTGGATGTACCTCGGTCTAGTGCGGCCAAATATTTCCGTTTGGTGCTTTTAGACTCTAAGAACTATATTTTGATTTAATCTTTAAATATGTTTGTTGTTTTGGTCTTGTACTCATAAACATATTCTCTATTTTTCTAAAGCTGAGCAGAGTATTTTTGTGGAGTTTTCAAGGTGTTACTGTGTGTGTGTGTGTGTGTGTGTGTATGTGTGTGTGTTGCATAAATACTTTACACATTGTCTATTTAGGTAAGCCTGACTGCTCTGTGCCAAGCTATCGAGGGTGAGCATGGGTTATCTTTTAATGTGTGTCTAGCTTACCCTGACTAGATTGGTGGTTCCTGCTTGGACAGGGTGCATATCTGAGCCAACCAGAAACACCAGTTCTAACAAAAATGTTATTTACTGCAAAGCTGGTCAAAAAGAAAATAGAATTCACTCCCTTCCTAATGCTGGATCTCCCTCGTCACACTTCCCAAAAGTTGCAGGTTTACATACATCCAGTGTTTAAATTGTAAAAAATAAGTGCCCGGGCTCTCACCAGTAGGCCACTGCAACTTCCACCACACATTGCCTTGCTATCCTGCCATTGATAGTAACAACATACTAACCATCACACTCCTAAAAGTGTGACGGTTCGGACTATTTCATGCCTCCAAAGCTATAAGAATGGCTTGGGTGTCAGGTAATTGTCATTTTTTATTAATATAGCATTAATAATTAACTGTTGTTGTGGTCATCTCTAAATTAGCTAGACAGTGCCACCTTGTGGCTGGCAGTCACACGTGCTGGTGCTGACAATTAAGTGCCAGTGCCGAGCACATGTATGCAGTGCTCAAAGCACTGCATACAGCTGGCATTTACTCAAAGTAAACTTGATGTACATTATTCAGTGCACAAGACTCGTATCATCAGCCTAAGTACAGCACACACAGTTCTAGAAGGAAAGAGGTGCTTAAATACATGAGGCTAAAATGAGAAGACATTTGGTTTTATCTATAATGCATTCTTTCATAAAAAATGGGAAATGGTGTTTTACAATGGCACAGTGAATCGGTAACCCCACCACATCTCAATGTTTTTCATTCTACCCCATCCAGGGTATCTTCAGTAAAACTTCTCCAAGCAATCAAAGCATGCTTCTCTTTAAATTCTGTAACCTTTGGGCCAATATTGTCCTTAACAGTCCTGGGCATCAATAATCATCACCCTTATGTCCCAATCTTGTCTATGTTATCACAGAAAGGGAGTGGTTTTCTCTGAGCTTCTTAACATAAATCCAAACACATCAACCATACATAGGCTTCCGGAAAGCAATGTCCGTATCAGAGCTACCAAACCTGGTCACTCCTTTTCTTGGTAGCAATAACTATTCCTCAAGGATTACTTAACTGTTAATACGCAACTCTCCAAATGTCACTTGCAACTAAATCATCAAAATAATCTCGAGCAGGACCTCCATGCCTCCAATCATTATTCCAATTAAATGCTAAATAGTTTGTCTCCAATAGTCCTAGCATGAGGCATATTTGCTAGTTTTGAGCGTTTTATATAAACATGCTGTCTGTTTTTGTGACCCTCCCACATAACAACGTTTTTGTGTTTCAGTGCGTCCCACTACTCATTTGTGACCTTCCACCCACTGTATTCATTTGTAAAACTTCACACACAAACACCTTGTTTCAGGTGTTCATCAATAACCCCCTTATATCAGAGCTTTGCCCACACACCTCATTCTGCATATATCACTATACCTAGCGTCTGTGAACATCTCGTAAGTGTCTCGCACAGCAGGCTTTTTAACATTGGTGTGCATCTCTCTTCCACACAATCACTGTGCATCTCATTTTTGCGAGCACCCCACACAAGGCTTATTCTTATTGCAAATTTATCTCAAAGGGCTTCTTATATGTTTGTGCCACATAATGCTGTTTGAGTGCACTTCACATTCCTATCATCCACTTGCAATAACTCTTCCCATAGATTAGAAAGCAAAAGATTTTGTATTCTCTTTTATACTTTGTGATGCATTAAAGGTTTCTCCACTGCCCAGCCGCAGGAATGCAGGTGATAAACTTCCAATATTTGGGAAAACTATTCTCGCTCTCCATCTTGTGCCCTGGAAAGCCAGGGGCTTTCAAAAGGGATCCAACTGACTTCATTAGACAAACACACACACAGAATCCTATACCATGCATGCATCACTTGCTCGCTGTACACACACACATAAATAGCTATACATGATGCTGGTCCCTGGTTCTGTGTCTCACCATTCTCAATTGCCCTTAAAACTGTGTGGAATTTTAAGCCTGCTGGTGGTTTGACCCAAGGTACTGCTCTTGAAGATTAGGTCTCAACCCCCTCAGTTTTATTTCTCTGTACTTGTACCACCATTTAATAACTGAGCAGGACCATCTTTGTGCTCCCAGAGTAACCAGTGCCTCTTTCAACTCCAAGTCCGCAGACTAAGCTATGGCTTACCTGAACTATTACTTAGGGCCCGATTATAATGCCTTCTGGAAAGCAGTCCAACCAAATTGGTTTGGGAATGCTTTCCGAATGACAATTTATGGTGTGCCCGAACACCATTCGGTCGGGCTCCCATTGTCTTCAATGGGAGCCTGTGTTTCGAACGAGAACACAGGCTCCCATTGAAGACAATGGGATGGTTGGAGAAAACCTTGCACCCTGTGGTAGGCACCCCATGGTGCCTGCCACACTGTGCATGCAGGGAAAGGGGGGACCCACGGGTACCCCCAGGGGCTTGAATCGGAAGGTCCTGGGTGAAGTGGGACCTCAGATTCCGGCAACCAATCCGTGTTGGAACAGCCAACTCGTAAAGGCTGTCCAAATCCAACGTCTTAATCGCTCGTCCAGCAACGCGGACCGTAGATCTGTACTTGTCGTCTCCGAACTACATTGTTACTCCGAATGCCGTTATGAACCGATTTGGACAGTTCGAACACTTGCAGTACATCATGATCGGTTGTCTGGACATGTGTCTGAGTCAGCGGAAACAAGGCTTCTGGATCAGATTTGACAGAATCTGATGCCGTTTGGAGCCTTTCTGGATGGCATCATAATCGACCCCTTAGTGGTAAGTTTCCAGAGTCACTGAGCAGATGGAAAAGCAGCACCACCAGCAAACAGAATCCAGAGTTCAGTCAGACCAGCAACTTACAGCCAGTGAGTGGTTCAAGATAATCGCAATAGAATGCTCTTCGTGCTGTGGAAACCTAACGGTATTATAAAGCAGCTGGATAGACCTTCTAGGAAGCCTTTGCACACACTTGCATCTCTTCCCTTAACTGTCACACTACATTGGGTGAGGATCCTTATGCTGAAGGCAGGTTTTGCCCCTAACACTCCCTGTGTTGATTAGATGTGAGGATGCACAGAAAAGACTGTTTGCAACTTTCAAGCTACAGCTAATTATTCTGTATGCTCCCAAATTGCAACTGGTACAAACCTTTTTTTTTCCTAGAATGGACATCCAGAGATTCTTTGCATGTAAATGGCCAAGTGAAATGCACCTACATTCAGACAACTCAGAAACAAATATGATTCACTGAAATGATGTGCTGGAGCTGCAGTCTGCAATTCAACATGGAGTTAGGGCAGCAGATTTAGAAATATCAACTGATGATACCCCACTCCCAGGAACATTTTGTGAAGTTGTCACTGCCTGAGACAAGTCAAGCAACAGTTCTTCTGCAGCAACAATCAGTCTTCAGGATAGGGAGGAAACACTTGGTGGCACAGTGGCACCAAAACAACTGCATGAGAGCACCATGCCCATTGAAATCATTGTAACAGTCACAAACTAAGAAAAAGCAGATTCCGATCATGTGAGACTCATTCTCGAAGATGTTCTACATTTTCAAGGAAGATGGTTTCAGGATTTCCCCTGGCTGCATTACAGTGATAGAGTGGCAGGAGTGCTATGCTTTCACTGCACAAAAGCTAAGTCAATGAAATTAACCGAGCTTTACAAAAACACAGAGGAAGGATTTTGCAGCGCCAGTTATACCACCTGCAAGAAGGCAATAGAAAGGTTCAAAATGCACCAGAACAGTTGCGCTCATTCATATGCACTGTCAACTAGCACAGTTTAGAGGAGGCCAATCAATCAACAGTTATCACAGCAAGTCTGAGACCAACAAAAAGAAGCTGGCTTTGTCTTAACAAAATCATTCATACTGTAGCTCTTCTGGCAAAACAAGACCTTGCGGTTTAAGGTCATAATGACAGCAACAGGAGTTTCCGTCAATTTCTTAGTGCACAAGCAGAGGATGTACCTTATTTGAAACAGTGGATTACAGAAAATCCACCAGAATATCTTAGCCCAGACATCCAAAAGGAAGTTCTTGAGTTATTGTCCAATGCAATTTTGCATCACATTTGTAAAATTATTGGAGTCAAGCCATACACAATAATTGTTGATGGCACACAGGATATATCTGGTTAGGAACGAGAACGCTTTTGTATTCGTTACACTACTCAAGATCACTTTATTGGACTATATAAGGCTATTAACTTGCAAACTGGGACTACATTCCTGCCTTCCTCAATATTTCACTTAAAAACTAAGCGATTGTATTCGTTCAATGGGGCATATGGTTCTCACACAGTTGGCGATTTGTATAGGGTCACTGGAAAGTCCAAATAGTTGTCCCTGTCCAAATGGAGGAAGATAACATCAGACAGATGGGTTCTTCATATTGTCAGATCCAGTTATCAGATCGAGTTTCAGTCTCACAGTTTCTTCAGGTTTGATTAAAACTCCATTTCCCAAGGAACCTTTCAAGAGGTAGACCTTGATGGAGGGGATTGCTGCTCTTCTGAAGAAAAGGGCAACTTGTTCAGTTCCAAGGTGGGAGAAAGGTTTGGGCATTTATTTAGCTGTCTTCCTGGTTCAGAAAACCTTCAGAGGCTACCGTCTCATGTTAAACCTGAAGAACCCCAATCAGTTTATCCCAGGCATCAAATTCAAGATAGAGACTTTGCAGAACATTGCGCCTTTAATCCCATCAAAAAGGTTCACGATTACTCTCGACCTCATAGATGCTTATCTTCATGTTCGGATGGTGAGGAAGGATTGGCAGTTTCTGAGGTTTGTGGTAGGAGACAGGTATTGGCAATTCATGGTACTTCCATTCGGGGTCAAATCAGCTCCCACAGTCTTCACAAAGGTGTTGACTCCAATGGTAGTGCACCTTCATCTGATGTTAATACCTTCCAAGACCTCGGCAATTGGTTACTTCATGCTCCATCTATCTCAGACATGTTCAGATTTCTAGATGACTGTGATGAGCAGGTTAGGACATAGGAGCCGTCTTCAAAACAGATGTGGGGAAAATCTTCCTTCACTTGGAAATAATCTACAGTCTTCAAAGGCAGCAATCCCTTCTCTCCAGCTCGGAAGTTCCTGCCAGGTTATGTCTGTAGATTCAGGGGCACATGGAAGATTGTGTCTTCATGGTTCCATGGTCACGTCGCCATTTTGCTCCTTCCTATGGCTCCAACACAGATTTTATTCTTTGGTAGATCACCCCTTGGATCACCTTATTTCCTTATCCAGTCATGTGAAGCAGGAACTAATGTGGTGGATCAACTCAAGCAATCTATTAAAAGGCATGCACATACATCCATAACCGCCTGTGGCACTCACTACAAATGCCAGCAAAATTGGTTGGGGAACAACCGTCCTGGACCAGCCATATCAGCAGAAATTGTCCCTTTTGGAGCAGAAGAGATCACCCAATTGGAGGGAACTCATAAAGATTCACAGAGCTCTTCTGAGATTCTCGGATCTGATTTTTCCGAAAGATGCTCTAGTAAGGACAGACAATATGGTCTCCGTAGCTTATATAAATCATCAGAGAAGCACCAGGTCAAGAACATTGAATCTAATTTACACTGCAGTAGGTCTATGGGCGGAGATCGATCTTGTGAATCTGTGGGTGATCCATATGAAGGGGAAAGACAACGTCCATGCAGATAGACTAAGCAGATCTTTTCCTTCCTCAATGAACCTTGCGAAATCTCAACAATCTTCAAACATATTAGCAGGAGGTTTGTAACTCCCTTTTTGGACCTCTTTGACTCACAGGACAATGCAGTAGTCCTGAGGTTTTGCTCAAGGTTCCAGGAGAGGGGAGAATGGGGAATGGACGCTCTGCTGATTAATTGGTCCCAGCAACATCTTTATGCTTTTCCTCCCTTTCCCCTTATCATAAGGACGTTATCAAAGATTCAGCATGAGAAAGCGGATGTGATGCTAATTGTACCCCATAGGCCACAACAATCATGGTTCCAACCCTGAGCAGTTTAGCAATATGTCATCCATGAATTCTTCCTCCAGTGCCCTCTCCCATCAAGACAGCATTTCCTTCTCCTCTAAATCTGGTTCTGGTTGAGATTGAGAGGCTAACCTTATTAAGTAAGGGTCTTCCTCCTTAGTTGGTTCAGATGGTCCAAACTTCTATGAGACCCTCTAATTTGAAGGTCTATTCTAGACATTGGGAGTCATTTGACAAGTGTTGTTCTGTGCATAACTTTTCAGCACCCTCCTGTCTTTTTTCCATGGTATTACACTTCCTGGTGAAAGTGTTTCAGCTTGATCTGTTTTGTTCTCCTCTTAAATCACAGTAGTTCACAAATGAAGCATTTTGAAGCTTCTCTAAACCTCGCAGGGAAATTAGCTCCCTAGTTACCTGAAACTTTAGACGTTTCGTAATCTCAAGACCTGTATTAAAAGTCTTCTTCTCCTTTGTGGGATATTGCTACTATTTTTAGATCAGTTCAAGCCCCTCCTTTTGAACCTTTAGCAAAGTCGTAGATTTAAAGTTTCTCCCACATAAAGTGTTTTTTCTGGGAGACATCACTTTGGCACATAGAATTGGTGAACTTACGGCCTTACTTTATTGACTACCTTTCCTAAGGTTTTTTCATGATGGGGTAATTTTAAAACCGTACCCTTCTTTCTTAACTAAAGTTAATTCTTCTTTTCACAAATCAAAGGAGGTGATCATTCCTTCTTTTTCATTCTCCTTTCTCTCGGGAAAAACTGTCTCTTCATTTTCTGGACGTTAAAAGGGGTCTTTCTGGTCATCTTAACCAGTCACAGCCTTTCAGGAAGTCATATTATCTGTTTGTAAGTTTTGAAGAAACAGGAAGAGAAAGAAAGGCAACCAAGATGAATTTGAGTAGATGGTTGAGGGCTACTATTTTACAGACTGGTCAAGGTTTCTCCAAGGGTGACTCAGTTTAGGGATGATATATCAGAGGCATGGCCACGTCTTAGGGTGAGTTCCAGGGGAGTCTCTATCCAGGAGATTTGTGGGGCTGCTACTTGGTCCTCGGGCTCTACCTTTGTCAGACAATATGAACTGAATAACGTGGTGGACTATGATGCAAATTTTGGTGTTGGGATTTTGAAGTCTGTTTTGGAGAAATTCTGTTTTGTTTTCATGTTAGTGTGCAATAATATCATTGGTTGTGCATACTAAATGTAAGTTTTTTTTAATCAAAGGGCATATGATTTGGTACACCACAAGTTGTAAGGACTGGGATGAGGGGCGTAGAGGTAATGGCCCGATTACTTACAGGTAATCTTCATTACTCTTAGTCTTAGTAGACCCTGCCTCACTTACACCTAAATAGGCTGTGTTCTGTCCCCACACAAATGGCTGCATACCACTATAGTGAATCTGGAGCCAGGGCAGGAAGAACAGGGTATCTCTGCACTTCAAAGGCATGTGTTTGAAGTCTGGCCCAGTTCAAAAGCATCCCTGGTTATAAGTAATGGACCTCAGACACTACTACCTCCGTACACTTCTGGACCTGTGAACGAAAAAGGACTGCTGTGCAACTTAAAGGCTCAGTGGACCCACCATTGGATTCTGACCACATAGTCAAACACAGTTCATTTTAGTGGGTGCATTAGTCCACTGAGCCACCCAGTTCACCATGTTTACAAAAGGTAAGGGTCTGAGTTGTGACTGTTTCCGTAATTGCAAGGAAATGGGGTGTATTATATGGTGTGGTTGTGCCACCTCACCATAAAATACACTTACCAACCCATTTAGGTCCAATAGTTTTCGTCTGTAAAACAGTCAGCTTAACCCTCTGTAGCTATGGCCCTGAGCAGCAAGGCTTACACAGAGGAATAAGTGTAAACAACACCAATACTATTGAAGACGAAATCGGCCCTACACTCAAGAAATCCAATACCAATTTATAAAAATAAATTGTATTTTTACAAGAATTTAGACTCCATAATGAAACATATCCACCAGAGTTTTCCGGATATATTGATTTTACAAGCAATAATAAATCAAAGCAATTTCACTCAACCATGAAATAGCCTTGGTAAAGTAAAACAATTGGATACTTAGAAATGTTTTCAAGGAAATTTTAGGTAAGTGTCCATGCAGTTGGTTACAAGTACTTGAGGTGACCAACTCCTGCAGGGAGTTAGTCAGCGGACCAGCAAAGTCCTCAAGCATTGTTACCTCCACAGAAGAAGCAGACCTCCAGCAGTCCAGGCACTTTATTCACTTTGCAATTGATTCCTATGGAGTGGTCTTGATACAAGGGATGAAGGATGCTGAAGATGCTCCAAGGATGCTGGGGATGTGATGTGGTTGATGGGGGACTTTCTGCAGGGATTCCTCAGTCCACAAAGATGGTGAGGGGGTCCTGTTTGCAGGGCCAATGTCCCACAAAGACCTCTCCCACTTGGCCAAAATCCAGTCACCACTGGACTACCATCCGCTTTTTGTTGCAGTTACAGGTCAATCCTTCCTGGGCTGATAATTTCAGTTCTGAGGGTTCCAGCAACTCTTCGACAGCAGTCCTGAGTTCAGTAAACTCACGTGCAACTTTCTGCATTGGGTCATGGTCCTTGGTGCTGCACAGTAGCAGTGGTAGTGGGTTGAAGACTTTGGGCTACCAACTTGCCCCAGCAGGCTTCTCCAGCTGTTGTGTCCATGTGCTGCGAAAAGGAGACCAGTCAGCTGCTCCTTGAAGTATCTTGGTTTAACTGGGCTCTGAAGACATCTTTTCCTTGGGCAGGACATGGCAGGCACAGTCCCTCTCTTCGCTAGCCACCAGGTGAAGCAGGTGCAGTCCTTGTCTGTGCAGCCTCTCTTTTCTGGTCCTTCAGCGCAGCAGGGTAGTCCTCTTTTGGTCCTTCTACCAAGGTGGTCAGGATCTGAGACCTGGGTGCCAAAGTTGCCCTCTTTGTGCTTGGAAAATGCCCTCAAGGCAGGATGCGGTTGGTGGCCAATGGGCAACCAGGTTCCCTTCAACCTGATGATCACTTCCTGTGGAGTGTGGCATCTGGTTATCCCAGGATGCAGCATTCTGCCCCCTCCCAATTTGGCGCAAACCCTCTGTGTTCAGACCTCCCTAGTCAACCCTTGAGTGTGGCTACCTCGGAGCTATACACACCTACAGAAACCTATTTGGCAACAGGTTTTCCTCCTCTGCTTCTCATGCCAGCCTGTCCACCTCAACAATAGGGCAGCCCTCCCACCTAGTAATATACATCTGCCTTTAAAAGGTGACTTTACTTTTGAAGCCTGCCATTTGAGGCTAACACCCAAGTGGCTTCCTGCAGGAGGGAGCTGACACCTACCGAGCGTGCAATTCCTCATTGTTCTCCTTCCTGAGTGTCGTTACTATATAACTCCAGCATTGCAGAAAGCAGTCTTGTGGAACAGACTCCATGTGAGTCCAGGAAGGAACAGGGGTTTTAAAAGCAACAAAGTGGCAGCTTTGCTAAAGCATCACACACTGCAACAAGTAACATTAATTTTGACTTGAGGTACAAGTTGTGGTTAATGTAACAAGTTGTTTGATACCTTGGAGTGCCCACTTTGGTTACATCGTTCAGGAGTTAGCACAGCTGAGGGATCAGCGTGTAACCTTGTACTTGCCAATTGGATGACCAAGTAGTAAAACAGTAGTTTTGCGGACTTTACTGTAAGGACTTATGCAGTACATGTTATGCCTGAGTCATATGTTACACCCTGCCTTTAGGTAAGTTAGCCATTTTCAAATGGGTACAGCCAATTCAACATTTACTTTAGGGTCAGGTCAGTGGCACTGAGGTCTGGTTAGCAGTCATCAGTGCACTCCCAGAGTCGAAGAACCAGCATCATTAGTCGAAAAACTTGTGGGTGACCATACAAAAAGAGGCATTTCCTTACATGCCCCCTCCCCCCCCCAGACAAAATGTGATGAGCAACTAATCCTTTCGCTGTGATTCTCATCATCTAAGTGGAAGAACATGGAAAGGTCATCAGCATTGGCATGGTCAGTCCCAGGTCAGTGTTCCACTGTGAAGGCCATGCCCTGTAGGAAAATAGACCACCTTAACAACTTGGGGTTCTCTTCTCTCATCTGCTTCAGGCATTTGAGGGGTCTGTGGTTGGTTTGAACTTTGAAGTCAGGTCCCAACAGCTAGGGTCTTAGCCACAGCAAAGGCTTCCCTCTCATTGGCACTACAGCGCTGCTCCCCAAGAAGTAGTCTCCTGCTGATAAAGGCAGCTGACTGGTCCAGGCCCAAGTCATTCACCTGTGACAATACTGCATCTATCCCATGTTCAGAGGCATCTGTATGGACAGTAAAGTCAGTTTGTGGTGTCACTGTGGTACCATAGCCCTTCACAATCTCCTTTAATACCCTGTCAGGCCTAAAAAGGCTCTGAGTTGTGCCTGGGTCTTAGGAAGCTCCCAAACCAGGAGGGTCTGAATCATGGACTGGAGAGGTTGTACGTGGCCTCCACCAACTTGGTGGCTCAGGTACACAACAGAGCCCTGCCCTATCTGCCACTTACTTGCCTTGATAGTCAGGCCTGTCTGCAGCAAGACCAGAAATGCGTCCTTGAGGTGGACCAGGTGATCCTCCCAGGTGGAGCTGAATACAGCTATATCATCAAGATGAGCTGCACTTGAACTCTCCAGTCTTGATAGTACATGGTCCACCAACCTCTGGAGGTGGCAGGGGCATTCTTCAATCCAAACGGCATCACTTTGAATGGAAAGTGGCCTTGAGGTGAGGAGAAAGCAGACCTCTCCTTGGCTCCTGGATTGAGGCCAATCTGCCAATAGTCTGATGTCAGATCACAGGTGTTTAGATGCGTAGATCCCCCCCAACTTCTCAATGAGTTCATCAGCTTTGGGAATAGAAGGGGTCTGCAACCAGCTGTCACCGGTGTCACATCATGGGTATGCCATGTTGTCAGGCCTGGGTCAGAGAAAACAGTCCAGAAAACTGCTTCAGCAGGTAATATCAGTCCATTTGTTGCTGGTCTGTCAGAGGCCTTGTTGACTTTTGCATTAGTTTTCTCACCAGCACCATCTAAGTGGTAAACCAAGTTCCCCCGTGCCTCTCACTTCAGCACCAGGGACAGCCAGAGCAACTCTACACCTACGAGACAGAAAAATTCAACTGACTTGTAGCCTGGTCCTGGGATTGGCATCACATTGCCCCTCCCCCCAAAGTGGGTTCCATGCAATTCGATCCGCAAGTGACCGATTGGCAGTAGTGCTTTTTACCATTGACCGCAATGTTAAAGTTCTGTAGGATTGAATTGCATTGATTTAGTTTATCTTCTAAAATCCATAACTACCGTTATACTTATCCGATTGTGTGCATTTTGGTGTCTAAATTAATATAAAACTGAGGGGGGGCAGAGCTCATGGAGTTCCACTCTGCGGAATTCCATGGAATTACATAAAAACTCAGCACGTCGCACTGATTTTTAGTGCTGGGAGTTTGTTCCATACTATGAAAGCAGCACGAATGGCTCCATGCTGCAAGCCATAAGGCGCTGCTTCTTTCTGCCGCTCGAGCAGAAGTTTTATTAACATGAACGGTAGCGAACTGACACGACTGCCCGCGTTGAGCAAATCTTGCAGGTGGGTATTCTAGCACCTAAAAATCATTCTAGGTGATACAAATTCTTGCTTGCGCTTGCCAACTTAACATTGGTGAGCTGTGTGTGAGAAAAACCTCTGCCACATGGCGCTAGGTGGAGTTTTGCTAGAACTCCGTGACACTCGTGTAGCGCAGAGTGGACAAAATTCCACAAACTTTGCTGATGGAGCAGAATTTTCCCGTCACCCCTAATAAAATTCTGCTTTATTTTTATAAATTGGTGTCGGATTTCTGTCAAGTTATGTTAGTTACTTATCATTCAATTTCCACCCCAGTGGACCAGTTTTTTGCAAAGTGGGTAGCTGTGGATTTTGGGTCCTAACTCATCTAGCACCTAGAGAAACCTAGCAAACCTGTACATTTTTAGGTCTTACCTAGGCAGCATGCATTCTCTGTCTGCAAGACATGCTGTAGTCAGTCATTGGGCATTATGCATGCCCATCTATTGCCATTCGTTCTTTGTTGGGCTTGTCTTAAATGCTTCTTTTTTTATTGGTGCTTTTTTGTAAATGTCCCTCCTTTTTGCGCTTAGTTCTCTCCCAGACAATTTCACTAAGTTAAAATTTTTGTTGCCGATCACACCACATTCTCGCTTTCTTCTGTTACAGCATGTGATGGCCCCTCGGCATTGCAGCCTTGGTGTTTGCAACGCGTTCACACAGCTTGGTTCCTTCCCAGGTGATTTCACTATGTGATACATCTGGTTGGCCATTACAACATATGGCCAAGTTTATGGCATGCATTTCATTTTTTTGTTGCGGTGAAGCTCTGCTGGCTTGTTTTTAAATGAATGTCCTTCAAGATGTTCACACCCTTCAGCAACTCAATAAGCTCGCAAAATACTGCCATGGTTTATAAACACAAACAGGAATAATGTTATCTGCCCCCCTTGTCATCATGCATTTAAAAATAAACAGACTGACAAGAAGTCATGTTAAAAAAATGAAACAGACTAGCTGAGTAACCAAGAATGATTCAGCGGGACGGCCTGCCTCTGACGTCTCTGGAAATCCAGTGAAGGGATTAGCAGAATGGAGGAGCTGCTTTTAACCACAGCAGTGAAAATCAACATGCACATAAACTTGTAAATATACAAAAGTTTGTGAACCAGCTCTGATCACTATGCCTCCGGCAGAGACCGCAACTCGGCAATTTATTATCTGCTGGCTGTATGAAGCATGAGTCATCCACAGAGCACTGTCAGGGAAGCCATAAACAGCAGCTCACATAAAGAAATACTGTTCTAATCACATTAAAGAGTGAGAGGACATGCAGGCGGCTCCTTCACCATTGTAGTAAATATGCCGCCTGCATCACAAGTCTACAGTAAGCCCATCCACGCAGGTATTACTGATTACTAGAATACAGAGTACAGGGGGCACACACCCTAAACATCAATAAAATAGGTTTTGGGGGTGGGGTTTGCAAATTAGCATAAGCAGTGTGCAGTAATGTCACAGAGACGGACATTGCAAGTCTATTAGGCCTCTCCTTCATGGGAATGAACCAAAATTCGCATAATATAAGCCCACACCTGAGCAGTGAATGCCCTCATGTACATAAGGAAGGCATAGATGTAATTTGGCACAACAATGTGGGAGATATTTAATGAAACATGGGGGAATACATTTTCACATTACCTTTTATTGTACAGAGGAAGTTCCCAGTGGGAGAAAGCTAAAATATTGTAACGCATGATATAGAATTAATAAAGTCCTCTCTGAATCTGACATACATTTCTATGTACTTTTTGTCAATGCAATTGACAAATATTCTAAGCAGTAGTCTATTATTATGTTCCTTTGCATTATAATTAGCTTATAGATGCAGACATGTGAGCAACTTTTGCAGATATTGGATTCACTAATAGGGGGCATTTTTATTTTGGTGCCCATACATATTTTCTATCCCAGTGTGATCCTGATAGTAGGCAGCCCACTAGTGTTACCTTTGATATTTGCTAAACAGCAGGCAGATGGGGTATGCCTGCTACTTGCTACCAAATAGGTGTCTGGACACATAACAAACTGAATGCAGGAAATTCTGTGTGTTTTCAGTCGCATAATTATGCTGATTTTTAGGGTCTCGTTGTTTCCATTTGTTTCAGTTGGGGATTTTTAATCTGTACACTTTCACATTTTTTTTTTGTTTGCTGAACAGTAGATGTTGTAGCAGCCAGGATAATGTGCTGCATGGAAAAATACTTATGAGCTCCCAAAGGCGAGACCTATGCCAATGCTTGTTTAAAACTAGACACCTAGGGAAATCCAGGATGGGATGGCTTGCTTGGCTCTCACCAGGTTGTTTTACTCAGAATCCCTTACAAACCTCCTTCCACCCAGCATTCCCCTAAGTCGTTTGATACAAATGATACCTCACTTGTGTGGGCATGACTAGTGCCCGCAACAGGAAACAGCCCAAAATGCAACATGGATACATCACACTTTTCCACTCAAAAATGACCTGTTTTTTGCAAAGTGGTTAGCTGTGGATTTTGGGCCCTAGCTCAGACTGCACCTAGGGAAACCTAGCAAACCTGTACATTTCTTAAAACTAGACACCTAGGGAAATCTAGGATGAGGTGGCTTGAGTGGCTCTCATCAAATTGTTTTATCCAGATACCCTGGCAAACCTTAAACTTTGACTGCAAAATACACATTTCCCTTACATTTCTATGATGGGAAGTTCTGTAATCTGGGGGGAGCCACAAACTTCCTTCTACCCAGCATTTCCCTACGTCTGCCGATAAAAATGGAACCTCACTTTTGTGGGAAGGCTAAGTGTTATGGTTACAGCTGCGCCCCTAAGGTTTCCTACTCACGTTTTTAATCATGCATGTACTGTATAGGGTTTGACACCTTAGTCAGGCATTCATAATGGTATCCTTTGTAGATCACTTAATTAAGGAACAAGTCTGTTGTGGGTACTTTTGTCTATCAATGTTATCCTGTTTAAACAATGCGGTAACAGTTTCATACATGTAAGGGAAATGTGCAAAGAACTTTCCTTTTGCCCACATTAAAGAAGAACGTGCCCAAAAACGTGCTATTTTTTATTTATTTTTTTAAATAGAAGCGGACTTAACATTGGCTATAATTCACGTGTAAACTGCTGCCACATGAAGCACGAGCTGCTAATTGCATACGTGAGCGGCAGAACAGTATTTAAACCTCTCGCGTGTTAGGAACAAGCATTTGCAATGCACTAGGTCTCGCATTAGGAAAGTTTGAGCTTTTTGTATTGTAAATTGACTAATTTTTTATTTATGTGTAGGTATTGAAAATATTGAAATTACTAGCTTTCTCATGTACAATGTCAATAGTTTTAACTGTTGCAAATGTGACACCTATAGCATTTGTAATGCAATATGTGTTGTATTTACGTGACTTAGATGTATTGATATTACAAATAACAATGGCTTTTAATTTTTGCAAATAATGAATACTTAAATAAAAGTTAATGTAAATTATAATGGCAATCGTTTAAACTTTTGTTAATAACTCTTGTGAAGATTATGTTTAGTGTATTTAATTGCGCCTAAAATCCAAGAACAGAAGTTAAATATTATCCTTTTTTTTGTAATAAAGCCTAAATATTGAGAGAACATATTAGAGCCAGTTGTTGTTGAATGGTTGTACAGATTGAGACTGTGGTGGCGGTGAGTGATGTTGTGGTGGTGTCGAGTGATGCTGTGGCGTTAATTGATGCTGTGGTAGCGCATAGTGATGTAGTGGTGCCCTTGAGTGATGCTGTGGTGGTGCTAAGTGATGCTGTGGTGATGCAATAGATAGATAGATAGATAGATAGATAGATAGATAGATAGATAGATAGATAGATAGATAGATAGATAGATAGATAGATAGATAGATAGATAGATAGATAGATAGATAGATAGATAGATAGATAGATAGATAGATTGAGAGGGCGATAGATAGATAAGATAGAGAGGGCGATAGATAGATAAGATAGAGAGGGCGATAGAGTGTAATTATGTAGAATATAATTATGTGGCACTGAGTGGTTTTGTGTGGAGTGTATGTTGATTTTAGTGGCGTGTAATTATGTGGCATTGAGTGTTATTTTGAGTGTATCTTGCATTGTTTGCATTGTAATTAATTGGCACTGAGTTATTTGGAGTGCATGTGGCATTGAGTGTAGTGTAATTATGTGGTGTGTAATTATGTGGCGCGGAGTGGTATTTGAAGTGTGTGTGGCATTGGGGGCTGTGTAATTGTGGTGTGTAACTATGTGGCACTGATTGGTTTTTGGAGTGTCTGTTGTATTGAGTGCATTGTAGTTATGTGGCATGTAATTATGTGGCTCTGAGTGGCATTCGGAGTGTATGTTGCCTTGCCTTGTATTTCTATGGTTCCTTAAACCCTTAGAGGCAATTATTTTATTTTAACTAAAAGGATGGTAGTTAAATGGTGTTTACGGCAGGATGGTCATTAAATGGTGGCTACGGAGAAGCTGTGTGCTGAAAGGCAAAGAGAACACGGGCATGAAAGTGAAAGCGAGGATGAAAATGGAATGAGTGTGGCAGGATGGTTGTTAAATGGTGGCTACGGAGAAGCTGTGTGCTGAAAGGCAAAGAGAACACGGGCATGAAAGTGAACGCGAGGATCAAAATGGAATGAGTGTGGCAGGATGTTAGTTAAATGGTGGTTACGGGGAAGCTGAGTGCTGAAAGGCAAACAGAACACGGGCCAAATCTGGAAGAAAACACGAGATGCGAGAGGCATGTGTGTGTGGCAAACACTGGTGGGGCTCAGAGCATTCTCTTGCTGCCTTGATGCCTGTGTGTGTGAGCAGTGGGGCTGTGTGTGTGAAGTGCCTAAAGTTGC
This sequence comes from Triturus cristatus, assembly GCF_964204655.1. NCBI lineage: Eukaryota > Metazoa > Chordata > Amphibia > Caudata > Salamandridae > Triturus > Triturus cristatus. Next base: position 892,708,421 of record NC_140585.1, on the reverse strand, counting down.
GAGAAAACATATGGTTATTTAAATCCTTAGACGCAGAATTAATGGAGCTAATGTTATCGACCTTAGAAGGATGAAAAGGGAATGAGCGTGGCATATGTTAACTTTGTAAGCGCAGAAAGCGTGCAGGGCAAACTTATTATTTTGGTTGTTTGAGACTCAGATCTGGGCAAAGCTGCAAGAAAACACGGAGTGGGGAGGGCAGGGGAGAGATAGGCTAGAGGCATGTGTGTGTGGCAAACACTGGTGGGATCAGAGCATTCTGTTGCTGCCGTGCCTTGTATTTCTATGGTTCCTTAAACCCTTAGAGGCAATTCTTTTATTTTAACTAAAAGGATGGTAGTTAAATGGTGTTTACGGCAGGATGGTCGTTAAATGGTGGCTACGGCGAAGCTGTGTGCTGAAAGGCAAAGAACACGGGCATGAAAGTGAAAGCGAGGATGAAAATGGAATGAGTGTGGCAGGATGTTAGTTAAATGGTGGTTACGGGGAAGCAGAGTGCTGAAAGGCAAAGAGAACACGGGCCAAAGCTGGAAGAAAACACGAGGAGCTAATGTTATCGACCTTAGAAGGATGAAAAGGGAATGAGCGCGGCATATGTTAACTTTGTAAGCGTGTATGGCAAACTTACTATTTCGGTTGTTTGAGACTCAGATCTGGGCAAAGCTGCAAGAAAACACAGAGGGGGAGGGCGGGCTGTGTGCTGAAAGGCAAAGAGAACACGGGCATGAAAGTGAAATCGATGGATGGCAATGCGTCCGTGAACTAGCCCTGTGGTGGGGGAGGGACAGTTGTGAGAGGCGCCATGAGGAAACAATCTCTCGGCATGCTGTGGCGGGGGCGGGGGAGCGCATTCCAGGCGGGGGAGCGGACCCTTTGAAGTATAATGCCGAGGCTGTGGGTACACGTGCACGCGCCAGTGGGCTGAAGCACTTCCCCAAACGGATTGCATGGCGGCACGATGCACGTGATTGTGCTCGTGCTCGCCATGCAATCCACTTTTGGGAGCACTTTGAAATGCCCCTCCTACTAGAGTCTCGCATAGCGATTGCGTAAACGCAATAGCTAGGCGAGACCTAAAAAAGTAACTTGTGTATGTAAGGGGGTGGGGCTTAGTGCAGGATGACTAAAGAGAAAGGGGAGGGGCGTGCAAGCCCATACCTGTCTGGAAAAGTGGTTGAATACCTCAGTTTACACACGTTTTCTGCGGTCAACTGTTTAGACAATTTTCTCTCCCTTTTGCACAGTGCACACCTGTCAGCGGAGCTGGTGGCTCCTGCATACAGTGCACATTAAACCTCCATGCACGTTTGATATCAAGGTCCCACCTCCGAGCACATCCTCGACTAACCAGGGACAAGTGACTCCTCATATTTTTTAAAGCAGCGACTGTCAGAAAAACTCAAGCCACTGGACTCATTACCTTTTGACAACGTTCACGTTACCTTAGCTTCTCCCGAGGGCTTGTGGCTACCCCGTTGCACATGCTTAGGGCCCAGCATTTGACGAACAAGACAACGTTTTTTGGGAGTTAAAGATGTAGGCAGAAATCCGCCATGGGGTTTTATCCAAGTTTTAGAAACTCGAGCAACGAATACTTTTTTGAGATAAATCTTATTTACGAAAATACCAAACAAAATCTGCATTTATATTAATTTCAGTCAAGCTCGAGAGAGAACCTTTACACTGCACTCTTTCCTCTGAGTAACTCACATCCTACGATGTGCAGTTTAATGCCCCTTCTCCTGCCCTCGGTAATTACTGTTACAAACATAAAATTTCACACAGAGCGAGAATAAGCAAGGGACTTACTGAGGCCGCCCGGACTGCATGTGAGACGCTGTGTCCTGTGCTACAGCATGCAAGGTAATCCAAACTAGCTGCTGTGACCCAGTGTCCTAGCGTTAAAGCGCCCTAGCAGCTGCGTCCGCGGACAGTTAAGATTATATATGATGTAAATATATTGTGGGATTGTCAGCTTCCCCAAACCATAAAACTTACTTTAATGACACCACGTGTTTCAGCACAGCCACTCAGCGCTCTTGCTCAGGGCAATTCACATAAATACCCTTCCAAACTTTTTAACTGCTAAATTCGGAATAGGAGCCTAGGGTATTTGGCCTTCTGGTCTCAGTTAAACTTAAAGCCTCTTCTTTAAAGTGCTGGAGCTGTTGGAAAAAATACAAATGAGATGGCCTTTTTGCTCACTTTATTTTTATTTTTTCTTTCGACTTTGATTTTACAGTGCATCCTTGTCAGAGGGGAAGGTAAGTCTTTTCTTTCTTGGCGGGTACGTAGTCAAATGGAAGGGTGGGTAATGCGTTAATGGACATAGATGCAAAGGGAAAAGACCCTGCGCACACTTTGGGAATTACATGCAACAGGAATTGAAGAGAGGGTGGATTTCTAATCTACTTTCTTGCAATGTATACTTTCGATTCAGCCTGTTTGTGATCATCTAAAATGAAAAGTATCAGAATTACGTATGGCTTGCTTGCTGTGATAAAGGGTGCGAGCGATTTGGCACAGGAGAGTAGCCAGTGCCGTTGGCATTATATAATCGAGGCGTCTGTTTCTATCTAATGCCCGCTCCACCTAATTATCAAAAGTTTAGCTGGGCACTGAAAGTTGAACTACTCCTGCATGCAGAGAGGGACGTGGCACTAATGCCCACAGTCTGTGATAAGCCTTTTTTGTACTATGACATATGATTTTAAAAGGTAGACCTCTGCCTTCAGTGAGCATTTATTTAAGCCGTGATGCGTTTGTTTCAGTTTACTTTGCAAAAAACGGAGAGGAGCACACAATATCACGTTATGAACCAATAGGAGTGAGGGAATAGCCTTTCACGTAATTCAAGTTCGGTAAATGATAACTAATTATCAAGTCTTTTACTAAAGACAGATGGGTTAAATTATTAGCCATTTAGGAACTAAAAGAAGGTAGATGATAAAATTTCGCTTAAAGCACCATTTTCTTAATTGAGTAATTGAGGCTGTGGCTACACGTGCACGCGCCAGTGGGCTGAAGCGCTTCCCCAAACGGATTGCATGGCGGCACGATGCACGTGATTGTGCGCGTGCTCGCCATGCAATCCACTTTTGGGTGCACTTTGAAATGCCCCTCTTACTAGAGTCTCGCATAGCGATTTGCGTAAACGCAATAGCTAGGTGAGACCTAAAAATGCTTCGTCCCGCAGCGTGCTCAGAACTTACCTGTCTACTGTGCCCTCCAGTTGGATTCCTCCTGTGGCAAGGGTCCGTTCTGGTTCCTGACTTCTGGACGTCCCCTTTCATTTCCAGTCTCCACGAAGCTTCAACTCCGATCTCCTGGACTATAATCCTGGTAGAAGAAGCACAACAAGCGTTTGCAATGCAATAGGTCTCGCATTTACTAGAGTTTGAGCTATTGGCATTGTAGATTACAATGCCTTTTATTAATGTGTTGGTTTTTTAAACAAATAAACAAAAAGCATTGTCATTTACAATGCCAATAGCATAAACTCTCGCAAATGCGAGACTTATTGCATTGTAAATGCTTGTTCAGTGGGGAGCCAAACTCTGCAAACTATAAAGAGGACGACATGAGACAAGAAAGCATGCACATGTATTTCCCCAGTGAAAATGTTATTTAGTTTCATATGTGTACTCCTTTAGAGCTCCGTGGCAATTAAGAGGACGGCGCAGAATCTCAAGTGCTTCTAAGGTACTAGTTATGACATTCTCTGTATTGCTACAGATGCCCTTCCAATACTCTCAAGCATCTGCAAGGGACTTCACCCAGAAATTAGACAAGCAGAAGAACAGGTAATGGAAATTGTTAGAATGAACACGCATCCATCTGGCAAGAGACCTCGAAACAATGAAAGCAAGTGCCCCTTGCACAGTCAGCTGCAAAGAAACACCAAGCATTCAGATACCTGACAAACTCCAAGGCAACCCTTCAAGCAGGGGGGCGCTAGGTGGCGCTAAACCAAGATGGCCGCACTGTAGTGAGGCTCCTGCCCGACCAGGCATTATCACCATCCTTCACGTTATCCTGACCAGCCTGTTCCACCTACAACCCTCACCGATGTACGTGTGAGCCTGCGGAATCCACCGGTGCGAAAAACGGAGCGCTCGCACCCTGGCGAGCCGAGATAGCTGCGGTTGTTCTGGGGAGCGGAGGACGGCCCCAACGCGTAACCTTACCTGATCGGCAGCTGCCCGCTGGGAGATCCCGGGGATCGGGGGCCTGCTTCGGGCTGCGGAGGCGGAGGCCCGCTGGGGGCGCTGAATCACTGAGGAGGGGGCGCTGGGCTGCCTGCGGCGCTGCCGCCCGACTGATGCCTGGGTGAGAGGAGCTGAGGAGCAGAACGCATCGATGATCCTTACCGGCCGCTGGCTGCCACACCGGACCGCTAGTGGAGGTCCCCCCCTCCCGGAGGTATTTTCTCGAGCCGCGAGACATCGCGCCCCGCTGCACTGACCCCATCCACGCTGATCGGGCTCGTCTGCTGTCGGTCACCCTACGGGCCGGGGAGGGGAGCCTCGGACCTTTTGCTGCCTGCCGCTGGTTGGTGGGAACGGCGCTGCCGCTGGACTTAGGAGCTGGAAGATGCGGGGGACCCGCGGGCTGCAGCCGCGTCCTCGCCGCCATCTTGGATATCGGCCTGCGGCATCGCGGTGCCCGGCCGCCCTCCTCCTGGGGGATCTCTGGCGTCGCCCCCCCGGCCTGGCTGGAACCTCGTGGCCCCCACCGCAATACACTATTCGAAGCCTTCGACGCTTCCGTGGCCTGGGCTGGTCCCCCCCCAGGGCGTGGAGGGTGCTTCCCCCTTCGCTACAGCCTAACTGAGCATGGCCCTTAGCTGAGTGGCAGCCCCTGCAGAGCGGCCACGTCGCGGGGACTGCTGTGGTGTCCGGTTGCCTGGGATTGCTGCATGGGACCCCTGCTGGGCTCGGACCCTTCCTCCCGCTGAGTCTGCGGCCTGCATTGCTGACGATGGTGCCCCCGACTGGAGTGCGGCGGTAGCGGGGAACTACCGTTGTCTGCCCCTGGGCCATTTGAACTATACACCCGGTTTGGGCCCTGTCTGCGCTACGGACTCCCGGCTGGGCCTGCGACGACCCCTGCTGTCCTAACCTCATCGCCCTCATTTGCGTGGCTGCCATTGACCCTACCGGGAACCTGCCTGAGCCTGGGCGGTTTTGGGCCCCTGTCGCCTGCCAGTTGCTTTGGGGCCGGGCTTGATCGCCGTCTGGACGGCAGTGGATGGTGGGCTCCCCCCGTCGGGTCCCGGTCGAACCTCCCCTCCCTGACAGGATAGAAGGATTAGCGGTGGGGTCGACACCTCACCGCGCCATGGGCCGCAGCGAGACGCGCCAGTCCAAACTGCCCTATGAGGCCAAAAGAAACCCCCCTCCGTCGGCTGGCGCGGAGGGGGGACCTCCACTCACCAAGGCCCCGGACGAGGACTGGAAGTCCCTCTTGCTGGGCATGAGACAAAGCCTATCCTCCATCGACTCCAAAATCGACACCATGAATGCCCGACTGGATGGAGTCGTGGCTAAACTGGATCAACATGACGCCCGCATCCAGGAGACTGAGGAACGAATCTCTTCCCTTGAGGACGGCGCTGCCTCCTCGGGCAAACAGCTGACACAAATGGACAGGCTCCTCAAAATCATCGTGGACAAGAATGAGGACGTGGAGGCCCGTTCCCGACGCAATAACGTTCGCATTCTGGGCCTGGCGGAGTCCACCAATACTGGGAAGGTTGAGACCTTCATTGAAAACCTGGTGATTGAACTCTTTGGAAGGGACTCCTTTTCCCCGCACCTTATCGTGGAGAGGGCACACAGATCCTTAGCCGCCCGCCCTCCACCTGTATCTCTTCCGAGGCCCATCATCGCTCGATTCCTGAATTACAGGGACAGAGATGCCGTACTGCGCCGGGCGCAGGAAATGGGCACCGTGCGCTACGGCAATGAAACATTATCCTTCTTTCCCGATTTTACCGCCACTGTCCAGGAGTCTCGACGTAAATTTGCTGCTGTCAAGAAGAAATTGCAAGCACAGGAGATACCTTACGCCATGCTGTATCCAGCGAAATTGAAAATAACACACCATGGTAAACCACTCTTCTTTCAGCAGCCTCAGCAGGTGGAAGACTTTCTTAAACGCCACAAGAGAGACAATGCTCGAGACAGAGATGGACAACATCGCTCTAGATCGCCCTCTCCGATGGCACAGCAGGATTGACTCCTCCCGCAGTAGTGACACTGACATTCTTATGTGCCACTGCTGCATATATCTGCTTGAGCTACTACACACCCCGGTGAGGTAACCCTCTACTGTTATTAATGCTCTGTCTGGTCACTGTAGATGTATTTGCCCGGTTACCCATCTCCGTCCCACATTGAGATGCTGGACTAGCTGTCTGGTTCTCGTGGGTGTAAGTAGGGAGATGGGAGGCTGGTTGGGCGCCCCCTGGGCATTATCCCCCCGATGGGTGAACCCCACTGCACCCCCCCCCCCATGCGGGGTAGGGGTTGCTGCTCTACAGGTTTTTCTAGTTGGGGTGGTATTGTTAGGGATGGGATGGGCAGGGTGGGGTCCTTATTCCCGGCCAGTTGGGGTTGCCGGCGTGGGTGGGAATGTGTTCTGTTTTCGATTTCCTATCACTAACTCACTAGTTACGAAGGGGTGGGGTTGGATACTTGAAGTTGTCCCCAGGAATGTCCTCTCATATCGTTACCACGCTTGCTCTGATTTGTCCCATGCTATGTATACCGGTCATGTGTTATTAGGCCTGGATCCATGGGGAGCGTAGAGAACACTGAGCCAGTGCAGCAGTTTCAGATAGTCTCCTGGAACGTGCGTGGGCTGAATGACCCGAGAAAGCGTCGCCAGGTCCTGGGATACCTAGATAGGCAAAAAGTATCTGTTGCCATGCTTCAAGAGACGCACTTGCGGCCGGGTGGGAGCCCCCCCTTCGCATCGCGGTGGGCTGCATGCAGGGTCTTTTCATCTTATTCGACTTATGCGAGGGGTGTGACCATATTGGTCCGGCGTGGGGTGGGGTTTGTACCAGCGGGTACTGAAGTGGGGCCGTGTGGCAGATATTGCATGATCTGGGGGAAACTACATTCACACACCATACTGTTCGCATGTTACTACGGCCCCAACGTAGATGACCCGGCAACGCTTCTGAACCTGTGGGGTAAGATACACACGTTAGGTATCTCTCATGTCATCCTGGGGGGAGACTTCAACACCGCACTCAGACCCGCAATGGACAGGTCGCACCCACAGCCGTCACACTACTCGCGCACCCAGCGCAATTTGGTACACTTAACGGATGAGCATCAGCTGGTAGACGCGTGGCGACACCTTCACCCGACACTTCGACAAGGCACACATCATTCCGCTGTACACTCTACATGGGCTCGGCTCGACTATATCTTTCTCTCAGCGGGCATTGCCCCGTGGTTGCTCGGGGCGCGTCACCTAGCCCGGACTTTCTCCGATCACTCCCCTGTCTTACTGTCGCTCCACATTCCCCTTGATACCTCCCCATACCTGAGCTGGCGTCTCAACCCCGTGCACCTCACGGATTCTGCCTTTATGGCGGAGCTGGAGGATGACATGACAGACTTCTTTGACCGTAATGCTGCCTCAGTCTCCCAATTCACTACGGTATGGGAGGCTTTCAAGGTTACCGTGCGGCGATGGTGCATGGCGAGGGGCGGGGGGGTTCTTAAGGTTCTGCGCGGGGATGTGCGCAAACGTGAAGCTGAGCTGCTCCTCTTGGAACAGGAAATGGCGCGGGCCCCACACGATCGCGCAGTCGCGGCGCGTCTCAGGGAAAAAGTGACTGAATACACTGACGCTGCAGCCAAAGAGTGTAAGTTTCTAGGGAAGCCTTACGTTGCGCGGCTACATGGGGAGGGAGACAGACCAGGTAGAGCTTTGGCCGTTGCGGTACGTCCTCCTAGGTACCGAAATTACGTATCCACCCTTCTGGATGACCGGGGTGTCCCACAGAGGGACCTTTCGGCCCAGCTTCAAGTCCTTACCGAACATTACGTAGGCTTATACACCTCTCGCAGGACTACTCCGATAGCCCTGCAGGAGTACCTGGAGGACACCGCGATAGCGTGGCTGGGCCCATCCCAGCAGAAATTCCTGCATCACGAACTAGAACTTGATGAGATAAAGGAGGCGATCATGTCTATGAAATCTGGCAAGGCGCCGGGATCGGACGGTTTGCCGATAGACTTTTATAAGGCCTTCATTCATGTTCTTGCCCCTATACTGAAGAGGGTGTATTACTCCGCCCTTGAGGAAGGCATCCTGCCGGGAACGATGCGCGAAGCCCTCATAACATCTCTGTTGAAACCGGGTAAACCCCCGGAGCATTGCGAGTCTTATCGGCCCCTCTCCTTATTGAACACGGATAGCAAGATCCTAGCGAAGGTGCTCGCTACGCGCCTTAATCTTCTTATGGAGCGTCTGGTCCTTCCCGACCAGGCCGCGTTCGTCCCCAACCGGGCGACATCCCACAATCTGCGCACCCTGCAAGCGGTGATGCAGGATATTGATCCCAGTTGTGAAGCCGCGGCGGTTTTCCTGGACGCCACCAAGGCGTTCGATACCCTGGAGTGGGACTATCTTCTGGCCTTGTTGGAGCGGATGGGAGTGCCCTTCAATTTCCTAGACTGGATCCGGTTGTTATACCGACATCCTCAAGCCACGGTTCTGCTGAATGGGTCCCGCTCTGCTCCCTTCACTATCCACAGAGGCACCCGACAGGGATGCCCCCTCTCTCCCGTCTTATTTGCCATTGCTATAGAGCCGCTGGCGGCCAAACTACGACAACACCACAAACACCGCTCTCTTATTTATCCGGAGCGCCAACTCCTTATCGCGTTATATGCGGACGACATGACCCTGTTCGTCCACAGGCCGCGAGAAAATCTTAACCCACTATTGCGTGAGGTAACTAAATTCGGAGCCATAGCGGGCATACAAATTAACTGGGCGAAGTCTGCTTTGTTCCCCCTGACTGACAGTACTACGCGGTTCCCGTTGGACTACCCCCTGGTGTGGGAAGCGGACGAGCTCACTTATCTGGGGGTTCGGGTAACCAGGGACAAGGAAGCCATGATCAGGGCTAACTACGGGACTGTCCTGGATAAACTCACGGATCAAATCACACAATGGATCCACCTCCCTCTGTCCATGGCGGGACGCATCTCCCTGATGAAGATGGTGGTGCTTCCCAAATTGTTATACCTATTTACCAACATCCCCTATAGCCCAGGGGCATACTTTTTCAAGACCCTGAACTCCCAGATTTCTCGGCTAATCTGGGGTGGGAAACAGGCCCGGATCGGACTAAGGACACTTATGTTGCCCTATCATCAGGGAGGGCTCGATGTCCCGAATTTTCAGAAATATTATGACTGCGCCCAAGGCCACTTCGCGGTTTACTGGCTCCACCCCCCCCCTTTATGGCCCACCTTGCAGTTGAAGATGGGTTCATGAGGCCTGCGCAACCATCGGGGTATCTATACACAGAGGTTCAACCGGGAGCTCGCGACCCCACTACGGTCGATTGCACAGTGCAGGCCTGGAGGCGCTTGGCGGATTACATGGATGTCAAATTTCTATATTCTCCCTGCATGGTCCTGGCGCATGATCCCAGACTGAGTGTCACTCGCGAGGAGCTTGGACGCCGAATGCTTACGCGGCTGGCGATTCACACGTGGGGAGATCTATACCATCAGGGGAGCTTTCGAGCGGCGGCACACTTTTTTGGAGACGCTACCCCATCTGCAATGGACACATTTCTCTACGTTCGCCTTCGGCAAAATATCAGGGCTGTTACGTCACAATTCCCTGCTGAGCCGGAGACTGTGGCACCATTACACGCTCTGCTCCAGACGCCTGCCCCGACGCATGTGGTCTCACTGTTATATACACATGTGCGGGCTGCTCCCACCCCCCCCCTCGCTCAGGGCGCGGAGGGACTGGGACAGCGATCTGGGTGATCCCATGTCGGATGACCAGTGGGAGGAAAGTTGCTCCCACATTACTGCAGTGACGGGCAATGCACGTCTCCGCTTGGTGCATTATAAATTTTTGCATCGCCTTTATTTCACTCCTGCCAAATTGTACCGCTTTGGACTCCGGGATAGCGACCGTTGTCAGCGGTGCCGGGAACCGGGTGCAGATTTCATACACCTGGCGTGATCCTGCCGTGCAGTGGCTACGTATTGGACTGAGGTGTTCGCTGCCCTTTCCGTGATGGTCGGGATGGATATAGCGCCCTGCCCTACTATTGCCCTCCTGGGCCGCTCCTGCCCCGCGCTAAAGGCACATCGGAGGTTCCTCGCGCTGGGTCTCTTGCTAGCTAAGCGCCATGTGGCGTGCAGATGGGGGCGAGGGCGAGCGCCCAAATTTAAGACTTGGCTGTCAACGATGTCAACCTGGCAGGAACAACTTCACAATTACGCGGACCTGTTGCCCCGCAAGTCCCGTCCCAAAGACTTATGGGGGCCCCTCAAGGCATATCTCCTACGCTCTCAGGACGCGACTGAGGCGGGAGGGAACCCGCGCGGGGATTCGGGGCGGGATTGCCCGCCCGCTTCGAGCTGACCTGCGCCTAGCCCCAATGGCGTTCCTCGCTGCTGCATCTCCTCACCCCGCTTGCCCCTTCCTCCTGGTACACACCTCACACGGCGCTTCTTGACACATCCGGATCGGCTGCATGCTCTCCAGGGCACTCACATATCGCATGCCTGAGACTCGGGGGAGATGGGCGGGGGCTCTGCGATTCCCCCTGGCTCCGAGGTCCTGGGACCCTTGTTCCCTACTGGGGTAGATGGCATGGCATCCTAGATGGTAACTCCACTTTCTTCGTTTCCTGATTGGTTCATACCGACCCCCCCTCCCAGAGCAGCGGTTTTGCGAGCCGGGGCTGCGCTGCACCACTTCATGCTCCTACTTTCTTCTGTGGTGCGCTGTGCGCTGCGCGGTGCCGCAGCCCCGTGCTGTAAGATACGGTATTCCACATACTGTGTATGGTGGACACACCCTGGGAGGGTGCTGATGTTGTGTTTTCTTTGAGTTAGTTAATACAGAAAAACGAAACCTCGACTACTCCCTGTTTGACCTCTTCTGGCTTTACGACTATGCATTCGCTTCCTACATAAGTAGCCTGTTGTTCCTATTCTGCTGCCGGCCCTTAAGGGTTGTAGGCATATAAGCTGTGTTAATTGGTCGGTACATGCCCTGCAATGCTAATCCCTCTAGATACTGAGTTGTCGCTACCGGCCTGTATCAATGCAGGATGTAGGTAACAAGCTGTGTACAATTTGACTTTGACAATAAAGGTTTAAAAAAAAAAAAAAAACCTTCAAGCAGGCAAGTCATATCTACAGAATATAGATGAAGTAACTTATTGGAAAATTTAGGTTATTACTGCCATTTGCTTTAATGATAAAACACAGACATCCTATTCAAGCGCAAACACAGTCTATTCAAAATAAAGGGCTTAGATTTAGAAGTTAACAATTCGCAATAATGACATGGTTTTGCAGGCAAGTGTCCAGCAAACAGAAGAATTTGAGGTTGGTCTTAGGAAGCAAAAACAACCAAAGAGAGAACGAGCAATACACTGATTTTCCGAATTGGAATCTCTACAATATAGCAATGTAAAAAAAAAAATTGGCGAGGAACCGAGGACACGCCTAGCCAAGTCGTTACAATTTTTATTTACTGCAAGGACCCTGTACAAAACTTTTTAACCCCTTCGCTGCCAGGCCTTTTCCCCCTCCTGTGCCACGCCCTTTTTTGGCTATTTGGGGTAGTGCGCGCTGAGGCCCCTGTAACTTTTTGACCACATAAGGTATCCACGCCAAATTTGCGTCCTTTTCTTCCAACATCATGGGGTATTCTGAAGGTACTCAGGGTTTGTGGATTCCCCAGGAGGGGTCACAGAAATGAGCCAAAATACAGCAAAATTTAGTTTTTTGGGGGGAAAATGGGAAAAACGGGCTGCAAATGAAAGCATCTGGGATTTTACCTGCAAATGTTATCAAAAAAGGGTTTGTGGGGCTGAAATCACCATTTTCCCAGCTTTTAGGGGATACCAGACTTTTGTCAGAAAACCAAAATGTTTTACACAGTTTTGGCATTTTTCTGGGACATAGCCGATTTTTGCTATTTTTGTGCTTTCAACCTCCTTCCAGTTAATGGTAGAAATGGGTACAAAAGCAATAATGGATCCTGGAAAGCTATACATTTTAGAGAAGTAGACAAAATTCTGAATTCAGCAAGGGGTAATTTGTGTAGATCCATCAAGGTTTCTTTATAGAAACTAACAGTTAAATATAGGATAAATTGAAAATTTGTTGAAAAAAGCGCCTTTAGTGTCAACGTTGTCACCTGTAACTTCTAATTTTGACAGCTCTTTGAAAGCAATATACCGTTACATCCGCTGGACATTACTGGTTGTGGGGTCATATAGGACTTGTAGGTTCACCAAGAACCCGACGAACCCAGAGCCAAAAACTGAGCAGCAACTTGCAATGGTTTTTTATTATGTACCGGGTATATAGTAATTATTCTGTAAAAATGTGTACATGGAAAAATCGGTATGAAAGACACCTATGTATTTCTGAAATGGGAACAAAATATAGAGTTTAGAAACAGTAGATATTTGCACATTTCCGAAATTGGGATACTCATACTAGCATGAGAATTATCAGTCATTTTTTAGAATGACTTCTTTTTTACACAATGTCTTTCACTTGGAAGGCAGAAATGCATCGAAAGTCAATAGGTAATAACAGTTCCTTTACAAATCTGAATTACCCTAAGTCTCCCGATAAAAATGGTACCTCACTTGTAGGGGTAGGCATAGTGCCCACGACAGGAAATGGCTCAAAACCCAACGTGAACACACCACATTTTCACAATGCAAAGTGCCTAGCTGTAGTTTTTTTACCCTACCTCTGCCGGCACCTAGGGAAACCTAGCATTTTTGAAAACTAGACACCCAGGGGAATCCAGGATGGGGTGACTTGACTGCCTCCCACCAGGTTCTGCTACCCAGAATCCCTTGCAAACCTAAAAAATTGCCAACAAAAACCACATTTTCCCCAAATTTCTCTGGTGGAAAGTTCTGGAATCTGCATTGATCCACAAATTTCCACACACCCCGTGTTCCCCAAAGTCTTCCGATAAAAATGGTACCTCACTTGTATGGGTCGGCTTAGTGCCCGCGACAGGAAACGGCGCAAAACGCATCGTGGACACACCTCAATTTCGCAGTGAAAAATGAACCTTTTTTGGCAAAGTGCCTAGCTGTAGTTTTTGAACCCTAGCTCTGCAGGCACCTAGGGAAACCTTCCAAACCCACACATTTCTGAAAACTAGACACCCGGGGGATTCCAGGGAGGTATGGCTTGCGTGGATCCCCCAACGTTTCCTTACCCAGAATGCCCTGCAAACCTCAAATTTAGCTGAAAAAAACACATTTTTCACACATTTTTGTGTGGGAAAGTTGTGGCATCACCGGGCTGACACAAATTTCCTACCACCCAGCATTCCCCCGGGTCTCCTGATACAAACGGTGCCTTACGCTAAATGTACGAGGCTTGAATAATCCCATCAAACGAAGAGCAATCCTTAGCTACTTGGAACACTCGAAAGCAGACATATGCCTTCTACAGGAGACCCGTTACAACAAACAAATTGTTGTAACGTTCTACAGGAGACCCACCTTCTGGCTAAGGACCAACATAGACTGCAATCCCGGGCCTTCCCTACGCAGCTGTTTTCCTCTGCTAACTCCAAATTAGCTGGGGTAGCTATATTGGTATCCCGATCCTTCACTGGCAGGGTCTTACAAAAGGGGGCGGAGATAAAGGTCTGATTACTCACATACCAGTTCCTATGGGGGGGGGGGGTGACCTTTGGGGTGGGTTCCATATATGCGCCCAATGAAGGACAGATCGCATTCCTCCTCAAGGCCCTTGATGAAGCCGCGGCAGCCGCGGACCGCCATCTGCTGCTGGGCGGTGATCTCAACATTGTCTTTGACAACACCTTAGATCATTCCTGTCAGAGAACTGGTCAAAAGGGGGTTCTCACAGCTATCGGGCGGGCTCGACTTCGAGATATGGGGCTGTCGGATCTATGGCGCCACTTTCATCCGACCAGTCGAGGTTATACCTTTTACTCGGGGGCACACAAAACATACGCACGCTTAGATTACTTTCTCAGCTCCCTACCACTCCAGTCCCACGCCTTGAGCACTGAAATTTTAATGGCCTCCCTCTCAGATCATTCCCCGGTTCTGGCCACCTTCCAGCTCCCACCCTCTTTGCAGCCTCTCCGACACTGGCACTGCTACACCAACCCTCCGTCATCGAGCAAATCCGGAAAGCTATCACAAATTTCCTCACTCACAACGCTAACTCAGACACGACTCTGGCAACGCAGTGGTTAGCGCTGAAAGCAGTCATGAGGGGAGAATTTATAGCTATATCCCCTGCCCACAACCGCGAGCGAAGCCGCAAGCGGGCGGAACTTTCCCAGCGCGTTTCGAAGCTCGAACAGATGCACCAAAGAACTGGCGCCTCCCGTGCTTGGCGACAGCTATGCATAGAAAGAAAGCAGCTTGCAGCCTTAGACCAGGACAGGGCTGAGTTTGCGGCCATTAGGCTCCGACACTCGTATTATACGGGAGGGGATAGATGCGGTCACCTCCTGGCAAACAAGCTGCGGGAGGCCAGACAGAAGCAGGGGGTTCACACAATTCGGACCTCAGGGGGGGAGGCGGTGACAGACGATGCAGCTATAGCGGAAGTATTCCGAGACTTTTATGCGGACCTCTACGCAGGGGAACCCCTGGAAGCCCAGAGCAGTGCTGATTACATAGACGCGGCCCATATGCCTTCTTTAACCCTAGCGCAAGCAGACCACCTGGATATGGCTATTCAGACAGAGGAAGTCATCTCTGCAATATCACGCCTCAAGCTGGGAAAGTCGCCTGGCCCGGATGGCTACACGGCTGCTTTTTATAAGACATTTTGCAGCCAAGTGGCCCCGCCCCTGACGGGCTTGTTCAATACCTTTGACCAAATGGGAGCTATCCCAGGGGAAATGTTGGAGGCCGCGATAGTGGTTAACCCAATGCCTGGGAAGGACAGGACAACTTGCGGCGCCTACAGGCCCATATCCTTGCTGAATATAGACATTAAATTATACACTAGCATTATAGCGACTCGACTGGCCCCGCATATGGCCCAGCTGGTTGACCCAGATCAAGCGGGCTTCATCCCTCAGAGGCAAACAAGTGATAATACTAAGCGCATTCTACATCTGATTGAAAAGGCATCCCGCACACAAGGGGAATATATGCTTCTGGCCATCGACGCGGAGAAGGCCTTTGACAGAGTGCACTAGCCGTATCTGGAGATGGTCCTGGTAAGGGTAGGTTTTGGGGAGAAATTACGCACCAGAATCCTAAATTGTTATCGCTTCCCCAAGGCGACAGTCCGAGTTAATGGCTATACCTCCTCTCGATTCCCCATAGGTAGGGGGAACTAGGCAGGGATGCCCCCTGTCGCCCCTCCTATTCGCGCTCTACATGGAGCCCCTGGCCCTTCGAGTCCGGCAACACCGCCTTATCACCGGGATTAAATTTGGAGGGGACATTCACACCATTAGTCTTTATGAGGATGATATTCTGCTCTCCCTAACCGATCCAATACCAGCTCTACGCGCTCTCTTTGTCGAGCTCTATGGCTTTGCGCGAGGGTCGGGGTTTAAAATCAATCTGGACAAATCCATAGCGCTTAACATCTCACTTTCCCCGCCCACTCTGGCCCATATTCAGGAGGAACATACCATGAGCTGGGCATCTGCCTCGATCCCCTATTTAGGTATTCAACTAGCCCCAACCCTCCAGGCCACGGCGGACATTAACTACTCTAGCCTTCGGTCCCACATACGCAAAGAATTGAACAGATGGAAAACTTGCACAATCTCCTGGCTGGGCAGGATCGCGGCCATCAAAATGACAGTGCTTCCGCAGATTTTGTACCTCTTCCAGACCCTCCCCCTTCGCCCCCGTCGGGTTGGATCCAACAGACTCAGGCAGATCTAGCGCGTTTTATCTGGCACGGCCGCAAACCCCGATTCCGACACGCGGTAGCAGTTCTCCCGCCGGAAAAGGGTGGGGTAGGGCTCCCTGACCTTCAGCTATATTTCCACGCCTCTCAGCTTAGGTATTTAGTGGAATGGCACCAACTGGAATCGGAGAAGCACTGGTTGTTCCAGGACCAAGCGGTGGCAGCCAGGCCGCTGCAAGGCATTCCCTTTCTTCGTAAACAGCATAGACCCCCCAATCTTTATGCCTCTTCCATCACAAGCACTGTTCTGGAATCCTGGGATCGCACTAACATTACCCATCAATTGACTTCCTTTCCGTCACCTCTTACTCCAATATTTGATAACCCAGAGTTTCATCCCGGTGCGGACGCGTGGACCTTTGGCGCCTGGCGTTCCTTCTCCTGTAGGTCTTTGGGTCATCTTTTTGATTTTGACGGCATCATCACATTCCCGCAGCTCAAGGAACACTATGGCCTCCCGGAATCAGAGTGCTTGGCCTATTTGCAAGTCAGACATTGGGCACTCCATCCGCAGGTCAGACCCCATGCACAGCGCCTGCTGACCCCTTATGAAAAATGGCTGGTAACACGCACGTCCGATAAGAAAATAATTTCTGATCTCTACAAAATGCTTTTGGACACTACTGCCATAAAGAGTGGGAAGGCATCTACCATAGAGCACGGCACTCGGCATACCACACGGGACTTACAGAGACCATGACTAAAATAACCACTTATTGGTACTACACGCCGGAGCGCTTGCATCGCTTTGACTCTCGCCGGAGTGCGTTGTGTTGGAGGGGGTGCGGAGAGGTGGGCACTCTGGAGCATGTTCTCTGGAGTTGTACTTGCATACAACCATACTGGTCCCAAGTCTTAGACGAAATAGACCTCCACCTGGAGACGCAGCTCCCGCGATTTCCCGCTTATGTCCTCCTGGGCTTGCCCAATTCGCTGACATACCCACTCAAGTCTCGGAGGGGCGGGTTGATTGCTATTGCTTTAGGTGCAGCGACACAAAACATACTGATACACTGGCGTTCTGCTCAGCTCCCAACATTCTCCGGATGGCTCCAGAGACTCTGGCTAGTGCTAGGCATGGAGAAACTCACTCTCACTTTAGCTGGTAGAGGGTTCGAATTCCCAGAGTTATGGAGGCCCTTTCTAACCCTACTGGTGTCCGAGTTTCGTGAGCTGACCTGCCCCCGTTACCTTCGACTGTTGCGCCTAGCAAACACACAGATTCCAGAGGCCACTCCCCAGAACCGCAGTAAGCGACGGCGTTGATCCCTAGATGATATCCTCATTCTTTCTGTTAAAGTGGACGAGGGGAAGGGAGGGGGGAGGGGGGGTATTGTTGGGTGTTTGCATGTTTCTTTTCTGTGGTTTTATTTTCTTTATTTTTGTGGGCCCGCTTCACGCTTATTGCCCTTAGTAGCGATATGACAGGCACCTGGGTTGTCTCATTGGCATTGTGCCTACGGAGTTGTGGGCTTTGTTTCAATGTTTGCATAAAATCAATAAATAGATTTAAACCATAAATACGTTTTGGGCCCTTGCCTGTCGCGGGTACTTGGGCCTCCCACACGAGTGAGGCACCGTTTTTATCGGGAGACCCGGGGGAATGCTGGGTGCTAGGAAATTTGTGTCAGCCCGGTGATGCCACAACTTTCCCACACAAAAATGTGTGAAAAAGGTGATTTTTTTCAGCTAAATTTGAGGTTTGCAGGGCATTCTGGGTAAGGAAACTTTGGGCGATCCACGCAAGCCATACCTCCCTGGAATCCCCCGGGTGTCTAGTTCTCAGAAATGTGTGGGTTTGGTAGGTTCCCCTAGGTGGCCGCCGAGCACCGGGCCAAAAACCCAGGTGACCCCCCTTGCAAAACCAGGTCGTTTTGAGGTAGGCAATTTTCATGTCGCCTCAATACGTTTTGGGCCCTTGCCTGTCGGGGGTACTTGTGCCTCCCACACAAGTGAGGCACCGTTTTTATCGGGAGACCCGGGGGAACGCTGGGTGGTAGGAAATTTGTGTCAGCCCGGTGATGCCACAACTTTCCCCCACAAAAATGTGTGAAAAAGGCTAAATTTGCTAAATTTGAGGTTTGCAGGGCATTCTGGGTAAGGAAACATTGGGGGATCCACGCAAGCCATACCTACCTGGAATCCCCTGGGTGTCTAGTATTCAGAAATGTGTGGGTTTGGTAGGTTTCCCTAGATGGCCGCCCAGGTTGTTTTGTGATAGGTAATTTTGATGTCTCCTCAATAGGTTTCGGGCCCTTGCCTGACGCGGGCACTAGGCCTACCCACGCAAGTGAGGTACCATTTTTCTCTTAAGACTTTGGGGAATGCAGGGTGGGTGGAATTTTGTGGACCCACGCAGATTCCAGAACTTTCCACCACAGAAATGTGAGGAAAATGTGTTATTTTGGACACATTTTTAAGTTTGCAATGGATTCTGGGTAACAGAACCTGGTGAGAGCCAGTGAAGTCACCCCATCCAGGATTCCCCTCGATGTCTAGTTTTAAAAAATGTACAGGTTTGCTAGGTTTGCCTACGTGCCAACTGCGCTAGGGCCCAAAATCCACAGGTATGCACATTGCTAAAAACAATTCGGAGCCCAGTGTGCTTTCTGCCGCCCTGGGGGGGAATCGGGGAAGGGGGTTTCATCCTGATATGCCCCTAAAGGGGCAGAAAGACTGTGGCTATTTTTTGTGGGGGTGGAGGCATTGGTATGACCATTTTGGGCAGCCCCCACGCATATAAAAAGCCTGCGTACTCGCTGGCGCCTAATGGGCTTTCTGCCCCCCCCCGAAGGGGCAGATTAGGGGCAAATGCCCCATCTGCCCCCCGGGGGGGCAGAAAGACTGTAATAATTGGGGGGTGGGGTGGGGGCATGGGCCTGCCCGTTTTGGGCAGCCCCACCCCTACTTTCATTTTTTTTTTTTATTCCCTGGTGTCTAGTGGTCTTTTTGCCCCCCGGGGGGGGCAGATTGGGGGCTGATGCCCCATCTGCCCCCAAGGGGGGCACAAAGGCTATAATGGTGGTGGGTGGGTGGGGGCATTGGCGTGCCCGTTTCGGGCAGCCCCCATCCTAAAAAAAAAATGAAAAGAAATCCCTGGTGTATAGTGGGCTCTCTGCCCCCCGAAGGGGCAGATTAGGGGCCAATGCCCCATCTGCCCCCCGGGGGGGGCAGAAAGACTGTGATAATTGGGGGGTGGGGTGGGGGCATGGGCCTGCCCGTTTTGGGCAGCCCCCACCCTATAAAAAAAAATGAAAAGAAATCCCTGGTGTATAGCGGGCTCACTGCCCCCCGAAGGGGCAGATTAGGGGCCAATGCCCCATCTGCCCCCCGGGGGGGCAGAAAGACTGTGATAATTGGGGGGTGGGGTGGGGGCATGGGCCTGCCCGTTTTGGGCAGCCCCCACCCCTATTTTTATTTTTTTCAAAATTCCCTGGTGTCTAGTGGGCTTTTTGCCCCCCGGGGGGGCAGATTGGGGGCTACTGCCCCCATATTCCCCCCAGGGGGGGCAAAAAGACTACATCGTGCCAAAATAATCAGGGGGGAGCAAAGGCCCTTGCCCAAGGGGCCGCTCCCCCCTCCCTGGTGTCTAGTGGGTGGATCCCTGCTTGGGGATCGCCCTCCTGTGGCAATCCCCAAGCAGGGATCCACTGGGGATTCTCCCCTTTCCAACGATACCTCTCCCGCCTTTCTACGTGCTCAGGGGGCTGAGAACCCCCTGAGCACGTAGAAAGAGAAACAAAAATGAGTCTCTTGGCTCATTTCAGTTTCACTTTCCGTGTAATGATGTCGGCGCGACGTGCACGCCGATCGTCATTACACTGAAAGCAGGGGGGGGCCTCGGGAGCTGGGGAAGCACTTCCCCAGCTCCCGAGGCTATTTTTAGTGAAAGGGAATCCCTCTGGTACCCGCACCAGAGGGATTCCCCAGGGAATGCCTCATGACGAGCTGGACTCGTCATGGGCACAGCGCGACTGTGCTCCATGACGAGTCCAGCTCGTCATGGGCACAGAAGGGGTTAAAAATGGTGCTGCCTACAGTTGACATGTGTTTGCAACACATTTTAAATTTAAAAAACATGAGCCACACCAAAAAGTTTAATACATCAGGTGATTGCCAAAAGGGAGGTGAGCTTAAAACGGGTATGGAGGCCCATTTTAATGCACATCACAGAAAAATAAGATACTTCTTGGCGAAAAGATACGGTAATAAGGACTGTGATTTACTATAACCAGAAGACAGTTTAAACACACAAGGATGTCTAAAAATAAATGGACATGAAATAGAAAACAAAATTGTTATTAAAGGAAAGTACTCGCTCACTACAGTTGGCACCGAAGTGCACACTTCAAATCGCCTCATAAAACAGGGATATGTGTTGGCTCCAGCGCTATTTACTCTCTTCGTGATAGACCTCACAGATTCCCTGAACAAATAAAATCAGATCCACTAAAGTTAGCCCAAATTCACCTACCTATAGTAAAATAAGCGGATGACACCTTTCTAATAATGAAAACCCTGATTAGAAACAGGTGCAAATACCTCGTTAAGTTGACCAAAGCTAACTATGTTAGAAACTAAATATATGGATCTTTACCGGATTAGAGAAAAGACCTAGTGTTAAGTGAAAGTACTTATCAGAAATGCATGTGCCTGAAAATCAAAGATATTATTTACCTCTTTTTGTATTTTTCAAATTAACTAAGATTTTTGTTCTTTAACTTGGCTATATGTTTAGTGGATTGGATTTACTGTGTACTAAAAACAGTTTAATCATTTATTTTTATGGTCAAATGGCCTTAAACAAATTCCATTGCATGTGGTACACATACTCCAGGTCGTCTGTGCACACACACAAGCCACAAACACAGAGGCTTACGTCCCTGCAGAAGACACTGAATAACTTTCATAGAAAGACACACGTAACAGTGCTGATCACTCGAGCAAGGAGTTATACAGTGAAAATGAGAGATTAAAAAGTCCTATCTGGACATATATAATGCATTGGCTTTGTGTGCCATGAATAAGAACATCCTGTGAGTGGAACGATACTGCTCAAACACCAATATATCTGTTAAAATAGGTTAGCACTAGACTATAGGGATTAATAAAACCTGTGGATGAATTTAACAATGAGGGATGAATCTTAAAGAGGTTAGAAAAGTGTTCTCTACTACATGAAGGTTTCCAGCAACTTTCTAACCCAAGACAATGACGTTTTGTAAATCACACTGAGCTCACCTCCAATGCATCAATATCATGACCGCTTCATGATATTGATGCACTCGGAGACTCGCCGAGTACATGCTTTCATGTCTTTTATATTAACACCCAGGGATAATGAATAAACTTATTTTTCACATTGTACTTCACCACACGCCAGGCAGTTTCCTTGCCTATTTGGAGATTTAGTCCTCCTAATACGTAATTAAAACATCCGCGAGCTCCTCCGATTTGACATTCGTAAGGAGTTGTAGCTCCTTAACGGCACTAGGTGCGGTTAAGAGGAGGCCCCAGATGATGAAGCATGCCACTTCGGTGGGTGATGGGACTCCGTCCTCTTTATGAGGACTTTTTGCTTGAATATTTTGTTGGGTAGTGTCAGTTTTATTTGTGTAAAGACCCGCGGACTCTGTGTTGATATAATTTACAAAGCCATCATCTCTTTTGGTGACAGTTTATAAAGACAATAATATCTCCTACTTATAAGGAGGACTTTTTTTTAAATTAAGGTTATTGGTAGGGGGCTACCCCCATGCCTAAGCGTTGTATGTAACAGGGGCTACTATCTCGCTTTTTATTGGCACTGAATGTAACTGAATTGTGGCAGGATAGAACGCTGAAACAAACTTACCAGGCCTCGAACTTGTGATCTAAAGTTCACCACCGACTTCAGCAAAGAGCGTTTAACAGAGATATCCTGCTGACATCTCGTTAGAGTGAGGGTGCCCCGCTGGAAGGTGCGCTTATGGAGGGGACTAAAGGGCAGATTACACTAAAATTGCTGGGGACACAAAATTACACGTTATGTAGGAAACGTTTGCAGACCATCCAGGATCGGGTGAACAAATGTGGCGCATTAAAAACAAAGAAATAATAAAAATAAAAGTCGCTTAAAGCCAAAGCGGGAAAGGGAAATGCACGGAACAGACATCCTAGTACCGCTTTGATGAAAGTAAACAAACGCTGGAAGAAAGCCATAGCGGGAGGGGGAATTGCACGGAAGACGCGAGGCCGTCATTGCTAATAAAAACAAGCGCTATTCCTTGGAGGCTTGCCCGTTTCTCAGGGCTCTGCGTTTTGTCGGGCAGCTGTGGTATGTCACGAATCAGCCCATCTGGGCCAGTCCTTCCCATGCCCTGTTTGTCGCAGCTATGAAAGGGTGCACAGAGCCACGGTATGCGAGAGCCTCGGAACCTGTGGAAGGCCGCTGCCACATAACTGAAATTCCACTTGGTCATGATAACAACGCTGCTTCCGCCTTTGTCACAGTGGGAGGGCGCACAATGAGCGGCGGTGGGGGGGCTGCTCTCTGGCGAGATTCCAAATAACATGAATAGCACTGAACCCTTCTGATACTCAACGCAAAGAAATTCAGATCTTAACTCTCACTTTGTGACATCACCCTAGCAAATGAGATAAGTTTAAAAAAGAGCACTGATGGCTTAATATTTAAGAGATTATTTGAAACCTATCGCCGTACAAGGGGTTGTGTTGTGCTGGCAGCGCTTACGCCCAAGAAACAAAGGGCTTATTTACAGTGAGGCAGACCGTATAATCTATTAAAAGGTGGCGGACATCCCGGCATAGGTGATAACACATTTGTAATACTGCAGACGTGACATCCACGACGTCTATGACGGAGTATCCTGGCAGCCAACAATCTAAGGTCAACAAGCAATCACGCCTTGTTGTGGGCACTGAAAGCAGCGCTAACAAGCGCTCGCCTCATGTATTTGCTCGGCTTTTTCTCCCATCCCACTTGGACGGCCTCGCCTGCCAAAAGGTTTCTTGTCTTTATGGGGCCATGTGTTTGGCCCCATAAAGATAAGAAACCTTTTGCGACCAACGTAGTTCAGGCCAGCCCGTCCAAGTGGGACGGCCCAAAAAGCCAAGCAAAGACGCCACCGACACCTTTTCCAATGGCTGGCCACCGTAGCATAAACGGTGATGCCGGCCAATGGAAAAGAGGGGCGGGGCTTAATGCCCCTTACAGAAAATCCCTCAAAACATTAAATCTCGACGGGCGAGGCTGCGCATGCGCACAGCTACGCCAGATGAGACCTAAAAACAAGTATTCGAAAACCGAGCGGATATTCTAAGGTAACAAAGAAGCAGACACAGACAATTGGTGAGTGTCACTTGGTGATTGGCCTTTTTGTGAAACTATGCCGTTGATTTTGAAAGGCGGATATTCGTAGCTTTTAGTATATGGACAGCAAGAATGAAAGTGCACATTTGAACTACCGTAAAGACTTGAGATTCGGTTTTCTACAAAGACTTGCAGGACTTCTCTTCTAATTGAACTAAATGAAAGACGTTGTGCTCTATACATGTATCTCTTTATGATATAATTCCAAGGTAATATTTACAAGGGTTACTGCGGCAAGTAATCCAGGAAAAGTGAACCAGGTATATTTATTGTTCATGCTTATTACTTCATAGCATCAAAGTGTTCCAAATTGTTGGGAGACTTTGTTATGCTGTTTATCTTGTTTGTTTTTAGGCATTATATATATATATATATATATATATGTATTCACTGAAAAAACCAAAGGTTTCAGGGGCGTTATAGTTAGCTGGACTTTTCACTGACATCATCCAGTGAATGTGTGTTTTTCTGAAAATTACATATGTTTTATATATGTATATCTCAAGGTCGATGGAAGAATAAATGGGTATATAAGTGTCTAAATGGATTATTTGTTTTTGAAAAATTGATTGTATAACTGACTGATTAAGTGTATCTTAGTGAATACATGGCTTAGTGAGTAATGTTTAAATATGTAAAAATCTGTATCAGTCTCTCACTTTGTGTATAAGTGGCTGCATGGGTTGGTGAGTAGCTACATGAGTGTCTATATAGGTTATTAGTTGGTTTTTTGAGTATCAGTATGAGTGTCTGAGTGTCTGTATGGTTCGGTGGAGGGTATTATGTAGTGCATAGGTGCATGAATGAGTGACTCACTGTTTGTATGTGTTGAAGACAGCATGTGTGCAGGACTGTATGGGTGGATGAGTGTGTGCATGGGTGTGTTAGTGAGTGAATGACTGTCTCAATAGTGTCTTTATGAGTAACTACATATGTTTTAAACTAGTATATGTGACTATTGGTGTATATAAGTGAGTATATGTGAGAGTGAGAGATTGAAAGAGTTCCTGTATGAATAAGTATGTGTTTCTATAAGTGATTGTTTAAAAGACTAAGTATGTGTAAGTTCCTGTAGTAGTAAGTGTGGTGGTGTGTGTATAACTGTATATGCAAGTAAATGGATGTTTGATTCTTTATTAGCATGAGTGACTATGTGTGTGAGTAACTCTATGGATGAGTGGCATTGTGTAACAGGATGCATAGGTGTATGAGTACATATGATGAGTGAGTACATGTATGAGTGACTGTATAGGACTGTTGGTGAATGAGTGGATGTGTATGTGGATCTTAGAATTACTGAATAGGTTGTTGTAACTGGTACTGGTATGTCCATTGTTTTGAAAATTGTAGTTTCTATTTTTGAATGTGTGTATCAAAGGTTATATTAGGGGAAGAGAAGGTGTGCCACTCTATCACAAGGATGATGTCATCAGTGATGTCATTAGTGATGTCATTTGAGATGTCATCAGTGATGTCATGAGTGATGTCACTGACCATGTCATGAGTGATGTAATATGTGACGTCATCAGCAGTGCATTGCGGGCGCGCAAGTTATAGTTAGCTGAACTAACTATAACGGGGGAACTTCAATGGTTTTGTACGAGTGAAAAGTCCAGCTAACTATAATGCCCCTGAAACCAATGGTTTTTTCAGTGAATTTCTAAGGTTTTTTAAATGCTAATTCCTAACTATAACGTGCCTGAAACCTATGGTTTTTTCAGTGAATTTCAAAGGTTTTTTAAATGCTAATTTCTAACTATGCCTACAGAGATAGGACATGTGAAGAAAGAAGAAAAAAAGCACAGAAAGAAAAAAAAGAAATGCAGAAAGAAGCAACAGAAGTCCTCAAAGACGAAGAAAAGTGCAGGAAGAAGGATAACGTGCAGAAAGAACAAACAGAAGAGCAGAAAGAAGTCTTGTTGCAAAATAATCCTGTACCCTCAACTTTTTCAGACAGATACTGGTGGTAACTGAGTCTGACTAACCAGTCCTAGAGCCAGTGCTATGTTAAAAGACACTCAGAATACAGTGAAAACACCTACATACACTAGGGAACACTATGTGTTGGGGTCCCCCTGTGATCAGCATGACCTCCTCTGTAAGCCCCTAGAATATAATAGGGCAGGGGATTAAAACTACCTCTTAAAACGCGCCACAGAGCGTGTTTGCACACGTCACCTCAGGCCCCGTCCCCTCACTTTCCCACTGTGTAAACGCCACAGAGCTGCGTTGCAGAGAGATGTAAAAAGGGGCATGGCCTACACGACCTCTATGCAACGCAGAGCAGTGGCGCTTACTGGAAGTACCTGGTGGGCTAGTTGGCCCCCAGGGTCCCTCAGGATTGAAGGGGAATTTTTCCCCAACTTAAAACGCGCCACAGGGCTTGTTTGCACACGTTAACTCAGGCCCCGTCCCCTCCCTTCACCACTGTGTAAACACGCCCTGTGGCCGTTTTTAGTTGGGAGATTAAGTTCATTTGAATCCTGAGGGTCCCTAGGGTCCAACTAGCCCACTAGGTACCTCCAGTAAGCGCCACAGAGCTGCGTTGCAGAGAGGGTGTAAAAAGTGGCGCAGCCTGGACCACCTATCTGCAATGCAGCTCAGTGGCGCTTACTGGAAGCACCTGGTGGGCTAGTTAGCCCCCAGGGGCCTTCAGGATTGAAGGGGAATTATTTCCCCAACTTAAAACGCGCCATAGGGCGTGTTTGCACACGTCACCTCAGGCCCCGTCCCCTCCCTTCCCCACTGTGTAAACACGCCCTGTGGCCGTTTTTTAAGTTGGGAGATTAAGTCTCCTTGAATCCTGAGGATCCCTAGGGGCAAAATAGCCCACTAGGTATGTCCAGTAAGCGCCATTGCAGAGAGGTGTAAAAAGGGGCACGGCCTGCACCACCTCTCTGCAACTCAGAGCAGTGGCGCTTACTGGAAGCACCTGGTGGGCTAGTTGGCCCCCAAGGTCCCTCAGGATTGAAAGGGAATTATTTCCCCAACTTAAAACGAGCCACAGGGCGTGTTTGCACACGTCACCTCAGGCCCCGTATCCTCCCTTCACCAATGTGTAAACGCGCCCTGTGGCCGTTCTAAGTTGAGAGATTAAGTCCCCTTGAATCCTAAGGGTCCCTAGGGTCAAACTAGCCCTCTAGGTACCACCAGTAAGCGCCACACAGCTGCGTTGCAGTGAGGTGTAAAAAGGGGCGTGGCCTCAGAACACCTGTCTGCAACGCAGCTCCCTGGCGCATACTGGAGATACCTGTTGGGCTAGTTGGCCCTCAGGGACCCTCAGTATTGAAGGGGAATTAATTCCTCAACTTACAACTGGCCAGGGGGCGCGTTTGCAGAGTGCTGCAAGGAGGGGGTGTGGCCTCCGGCACGATGCCGGTCTTTTATTTATTTTATTTTTTTAAGAAGGAGGGCTGTGTGGCCCCCCTTCTTTTTCTAATTTACTGGGCCTGGGGACCCCATCCCCCAGGACCTGCACCCTAATTTTTGTTGTTGAAAAAAATTAATTTGGCCCTCCCAAGGCCTTAATCGGCCCCGGGGACCCCAACCCCCGGGTCATGGCCGTTTTTTAAAAAAAATCTTTAGGAGGGGGCTGCGTTGCCCCCCTCCTCAGGCCACTTATGGCCCGGGGACCCCATCCCCCGGGGCCGCCCTTTGTTTTTTATTATTTTAAAAAAATATATATTTATAGAAAAACCTAGGACATGCTGGACAAACCGTATGTACCTATCACCATGACGATTTGCGTCATATTCATTAAAAGGCGACTATGCATAGAATGAATCCACATGGAATGTATTTACACCGCTAGTGAAGCTCTGACGTGTCTGACGCCCTACCGTGCCTAATCCCGGCGCCCCCGCCGGTGGGTACTCTCTAAGTAGACACCCTTGTCGTTTATTTATACAAACATGGGTAGCTATTGACGGGCACATTTAATATACACGCACACCAAGCCATTCAAAGGGGATTTGACAAAAAATCGACCAAACTATGCAAGAAACCCACCTCACGGTTAATAAAACACACATCCACCGCCGGATGTGTAATACTTTTTATTTTACTCTCTAGAAAGGAGACGAACCTCACTTGAGAGTCACAGCGTGCTCCTGGCTGAGCCCAATGCTGTGTTACACCCACCAGTGCCCGCCGAGTGCCTCACACCTCTGTGTTGTATTCCACCAGCTAGTGCGTATGCTATGACACTCTCTAGCCCATATGCACTGTAACACCACCCCGAGAATATGTCATGCCACACTTGCCTTTGCACCGGTTATATTGCCCCATCTAACGTGCCTTCCTCGATGCCTATGTTGTAACGCACAGCGCTATGCCATACATATTACAATCTGGAATCCATATCTTTGTCACAGTGCATATGCAACGTTACACTCCCCAGCACATATTTTATATTACAACTTTAGAGACTACTTAGGTTACACAACACTTCCCTGTGCATATTACACTCCAAGGCGTATATCGCATAGCACGCGCTAGTGCCTGTGCTATCTCGCGCTCTCCAATGAATCTGTCATTGCGCACAATGTATTGCATATTATATTTCACGCCCGGTTCATCTTATATCACACTTTTTGGTGCATAGTTTATACCATATACTATATCTAGTTTTCATTTTCAATCGTGCTCTCAGGACTATGTTCTATATAACACTGCGTCCACCTACCCTTTTCACGGGCATTACATTTTGCGATGGGGGTGGAGGGTCAGGGGGTGTTTCTGCCAAGTCAGCCCGGAGTCACAGTCACAAACGTCCTCTTCTTCCTGAATAAAAGTGAGATTATGCTGCATACTTGATATTTTAAGTAGTTTGCACAGACACACATTTTAAAAACAATAGAGTTCCTAATACCCACCTTCTCTGAACAGTTAGCCTGCGGCCCCATCCACCTCCTCCCTATCCTATGTTGTCTGAATCCATGGACTAGCCTCCTCCCTCCTGCCATGCATGGTCTGATGTGCTGCCACTGCCCTCCATTTAGCATGATGTACCATTTCACTCCTCCTACCCTCCATTGCCCAATTCTATGGCCCATCATTGACCTCCTGCTTAGCCTCTGTGCTTAGCTTGCTGCCCCTATTCTCCTTCCCCCTGCCCTCCGATGTCTTTGTGCATGCCCCTGCTCCATCCTTTTTGCCCACCATGTTCCACGGACGTGCCACTCCTATCTACTCTGAGTGTACTGTTGAGCTGCCACTCCCCTCCCACCTGCCTAACACTGTCAGATGACTGTAACCTGTCCCTGCCACCTCCACACTGCCCGTGCACATGCCATGCCCCTATCCCCTTCCTCCTGTCCTCCATGGTCCGTTTTACTGCCACACCCTTCTGCCCTCCCTGGTCTGTTGTGCTGCAACTGCTCCTCCTGCCTGCCCCGTGTGGTCTGTTGTGAGGCCTCTTCCCCTGAACTCTCTTGTCTGTGTCCAGGTCCTGACCCTCCCTTCTATCCTCCATGGTCCTTTGTGCATGCCCCTGCACTCTCCTTCTTGCCCATCATAGCCATTGTGCTGCCACTAACCCTCCCGCTTGCCATGCATGGTCTTCTGTGCTGCCATGGCCCCTCCCACCTTCCCTGTGTGGTCAGTTAGCTGCCCCTGACCCCCTCCCACCTTCCCTCCATGGTCTGTGTGTATGCCTCATTGTTGCTCTCCATGGTGTGTCTTGTTTCTAGTGCCCATCCTGTCTGACCTCCATGGTCATCTTGCTGCTCATGCCCTGCCGCCTTGCCCCCAGTCCTCTGTTTCCATGTGCAGACCCCTATTCCCTCCCTCCTGGCTTGTCTGTTCCATTGTAATGCCCCTGATCCGTCCCTCCTGCCTTTTATGGTCTGTTATGCTGCAGCTTTCTCTCCTGTCTGTCCATTATGGTCAGCTAGCTACCATTGCCTCTTTCCCCTCTGTTCTCCATGTACATGGTCCTGTCCCCTCCCTATTGCTTTCTATGGATTGTTGTGCTGCACTCCCGTCCTGCATGCACTGTGTGGTGTATTGTGCTGATGCAAACCCTGATGCCTGCCCTGTAGGGTCAGTTTGGTGCACCTATCCATGTCCCTCCTGTCCTCTGTTATCCGAGTCCATGTCCCTACCCCAATTCCTCCTGCCTACCATGATCCAATGTGCCATACTTGCGAACATTTTGAACTTGGTAAGAGGGAGATTTTGAAAAAAAACTGGGGTATTGATTTTCCCCTTTGAGTTACATTGAAAAAGAGGAGATTGTAGACAGGAGACAGATCAAATAAAGCCCATTTGAGCTTAAAAACATTGGACGTTTCCTGGCTGAAACTGGTCTGTTGGCATGTATGGTTGTACTACCACTGCCTCTTCCTTCTGCCCACAATTGTCTATTATATTGCCACAGCCTCTCTTGCCAGTCCTGTATTGTTGGTTTGTTGCCCCTGCCCCCCTTTCCACTGCCCTCCATAGTCTGTTGTGCTGCCACTTCCCTTCCTGCCTGCCCAGTGTGGTCAAATTGTTGCATCTGCGCTCTCCTACCTGCCTTCAATTTTCAGAGTTCATGCCCCTGGCCTCTGCCTCTCAACAGTATCCCAATGAACAACTAGATTGCTAACATTCTATATTGATTACAAAAGTGTGGAACGCCTGACGTCATCTTGATGTAATCAAAACTGTAATACCTAGAGTATTTTCTTTAGAAATTACATATATGAGAGGGTCTTATTTGCATCAGAATTATGGTTAGTGCTCTAAAAAACTAAAATGAGGACATATTTTCTGAGTTTTCAAATAGCGACAAAGAACTTTTAAATTATTTGTAATCTCTTTGTTTTTTTTATCCAGTTGACCACTTGATTAAATGTTGCATCTAGGGGAGAGGATGTGGTGTTACTTCCAGAGCTGCAGACATTGCAACTGGGGAATCAGGTTGGAGTTTCTGCTTCAGCTCAACATTCTGTGACTCTGGTCAAATCACTTAATCTCCCCATGTCTACAACCAAAATGAATTTGATCTTGTGTGATGTAACCAATGCTCATGTAAAGCACTCCAATACCTGACAAGTCTGCACTATATAAAACTGCAAATACACAAAAAATAAGTGTTTTGCACACTTCTGTCATTGGGCTATACTTGGGATACATCTGGGTGATATTTGGGCTCTTTTGTCTCTAGTGGCCATTTTGGGAGACTTATTTGTTATGATGTTTCCTAATTTCCTCATTTACTACAGTCTCCTCAGTAGGAAATACTTTCCGTTTTTTACTTTGATTCCATCAAGAAGGCATTCAGATGTGTCACACATTTGCCATAAATTCAGAATGTTAGCACTCTAGTTGCTTATTAGATCACTGTAGTAAAGCTACTGCTCACCAGGGAAGTCTGCTGCTGGTATTGAAAGTGCATGTTTCAGTCTGCATGTCAGAATCTTTTAATGAAATAGAAGAGGATTTGAGAAGTCACTCAAAATGTGCCCTAATTTTTCTTTGTGCAGCACTAATCATACTTTCTATGGCAAAATGAACACCCTCATTTTGTTCCTTTTTAAATTAAATGTTTTAAGAGTTACCACTTTATTCCAATCAAGATGGCTTCAGGTGTACAATACGTTTGTCATAAGTAGGACTGTTAGCGCTCTAGTTGTTCTTTAGAACACTCTGGGAAGCTGCAGTAGAACACAAAGGAATCAACTAACAGTCTCTGCCCTTGTTGGATGTACATGTTTTACTGAGAATGTCAGACTTCATTCTCACATGACTGAGAAAGATAATGTGAATTTACAGAAAATATGCTCTCAGTTTAGCTTATAGATCACCTTCCAAACCTCTGTGGGAAAAGCATGAGAAAATAGTTTTCTCTCAAACATGATTCATGATATGGTACCATCAACAAATGATTTATAATGTAACTAAAGTCTTAAAACCTTCTATTAACTGCAATGCTTTTTAATGAGGTGCTATCATGTATATTGGTCCCAAGATGGCTGCCAACACTTATTGGATGAAGTGCTGACAGCCAATCAGATCTCACGATGAGATGTGTGGTTAGGCCCCGCCCAGATATTTATGTGATTTTACTTTTGATTTTCTCAGGAACTACAGAGCGGATTTACACCATTTAAGCAAAAGGCATGAGTTTGAACTGAGGACTACCTCTTTGCCAAATTTGGTGTAATTCCGTTCAGCACTAAGGGCTGTAGCTGCGTCAACAGGTCCTATGGGAAAATGCATGGGGAAAACTCGTTTTGGAAAGCCGCTTTTTTCTCGGCCCCCGGTTGACGAATCTTCGCGAAAAATTTCGCGAAGATTCATCAATCGACGCCAACGTTATTCCAAATAGAATGTTGCGGATTTCCTATGGAAAATAGGTCCTAACTATAACTACCTACTGGCGACTGCCAGTAGGTAATGTGTGTGTGTGTGTGTGTATATGTATGTATATATATATATATATATATATATATATATATATATATATATATATATATATATATATATATACACACACTTATAGAGGTTAAGCATAGTACCAATTGAAATAATCAGAAGACTGAGAAGATTCATCATCAGCCTTCATAAAAGAAGTCTATAATATGATGCAAACCAGATAGAATATTAGTGAAAGTGGAATAATAAGTGATTATCACATCTTGATGTGTTTATATGAATAATCCTGTTCTATTTGCATACCAGGGGAACGTAGCATAATAGGGTTCAGGACACATCCAGACAGATTCCAGTTTCCTAACCTCAGACGTGAACGAAGACACCGTCTTTGCCGGTCCAGATTTTTTCTCTCTCTCTCTTGTCTTCCCACTTCCCCTTCGCCCCTGGGGGGTGCCTGAAGGTCAGAGTATTCGCAATTCAGCCTCTTAGTTACCTCTTAGAAGGGATTGGAGAACTATCATTGCCAAGCAGAGCAAAAAGGAGAACAGGTGAGTGGCTGTGCCCGCAACAGGAACCGGCCCAAAATGAAACATAAATGCATCACATTTTTCCACTTAAAACTGACCCGTTTTTTGAAAAGTGGGTAGCTGTGGATTTTGGGAGCCCTTGCATAGGGACTCCTATGACTTTGGGGTGATCCATTCCTGTTGCGGGCACTGGGCAGAACTACACAAGTAGATCAGAGTTTACCTGAAGGGCAGAGTATTTGCAATTCAGCCTTTTAGTTACCTCTTAGAGGGATTGGGGAACTATCGTCGCCAAGCAGAGCAAAAAGGAGAACAGGTGTGTGGCTGAGCCTGACAGAAGACGAAGCCACACTCTCTCACTTGCTCTGCTTGGTGATAAAAATCATTGCATGAGTCAGATGCTTCCGTGCAAATTGCTGAAGTATTGCAAACGTTGCATGTAGAGATGCAGGAATTAAAACAGGAAAACCTGAATTTAGGAGAAGAATTATGAAGGAGTAGGGCAGAATTTAACCCAACTAAATTTGCTACACAACCTTCTGGTAGTCAACGCCCTGATCAAAATCTGCAGGTTACAGTGGTAGCTCCTAATCCTGTTCCTTTGGCCAATCCCGAACGTTTTACAGGTGATAGTTCCCGTTTTGCTGCATTCATGAGCCAGTGTCAACTACATTTTCTTTGCAAGCCACAAATATTTAATACAGACACAGCTAAAACTGCTTTTGTTATGTCTTACCTTGGTGGTGTAGCGGCCAATTGGTCCATCCCGTTAATTGACACTGATGATCCCTTATTACATAACTTTAGAGCCTTTAAAGAAGCTATGACTCGTCTTTTTGCTCAACATGTCTTTGTCCAATCTAGCGACAATGAGTTACTAAATTTACGCCAAGGAACAAAAGACTTAATTACATATATAACCACATTCAACCATCTATTATCCGAAACACATTAGCCTGAAGAGAAACGTGTACACTGGTACAGGGGCTCCCAGGGTGATCCAATTCCAATTGGTTATGCACCTAGGGTGCATAGTGTCAATTTAGTTAGAGAGAACAGCAGGCTGGGGGACTGATTAGCAGGCCCACAGCCTCAATATGTCAAAAACCAGTGAAGCAAAAAGCAAAAATTTGGGGTGACCATAGGATAGCAGACCCTACTCTCCTACACATATATAACCACATTCAACCATCTATAATCCGAAACACATTAGCCTGAAGAGAAACGTGTATCTCTGTTCTATAGAGGTCTAAAAGATTACTTAAAAGACTCATTGGCTCACATTGTAAATCCCCCGGAAGATTATGCAGAGTTTGTAGACCTAGTGGTAAAACTAGATCATAGGTTATGCTAACGCAAAGGTGAAAAACCACGAAATGATAACAGAGTTTTCATAAGAACAGATAGAAAAGAGAGAGAAAAATGGAGAAAATGTAATGAGTCAAAACCTATGCAAATCGGAGGAATTAAAGGGCCTTTATCAGCTGAAGGAAAAAGACGGTGTAAGGAAAATCTGTGTTTATATTGCGGTAAGGCAGGCCATTTCTCTAGAGACTGAACAGTTAAACCCAAAAGGAAAAAGACGGTAGCTAATATAACCACAGACCAGTTGGAGTTGGGAAACTGAATTCCTCAGAGTATTGAGACCGCCCCTTTGAGAGACTCAAGTTCAGAGGTCTCCAATTCTATTATAAACCTTACAAAAATAGTACCCAAAGACATAACTATTAGAATGACAATTGTCATCTCTGCTCAACAACGACATTGTTTCCCAATACTATTAGATTCTGGTGCCACGGGTAATTTTTTTGATTTAACTTTAGCCAAAAAGTTTGGAATTTCTCAAGTAACTAAACCAGAGCCAGGACCAGTAAGAGCAGTAGATGGGTCAGCTCTCTCCTCAGGACTCATTCGCTTCCACACAACTCCACTGACTCTAGTTAGCGAAAACGGTCATACCAAACAAACTATTTTTGATTTGATTGATACCCCAACATTTGGAATAATTTTGGGAATTCCTTGGTTAGACTTACATAACCCCAAAATTGATTGGATCCAAAGAACGGTTACCTTAGATTCAGTTTTTTGTAGGAATCAATGTTATCAAGAAGCACATGACCCTATTTATCCTTTACATTGTGCTAGCATACAAGTAATTGAAAACCCTCTAGTATCAACGGAGTATAGTGACCTCGCTGATGTGTTCAATCCTGTCCAAGCTACACAACTGCCACAACACAGGGTGTACGATTGCAGAACAGATTTAATACCTGGAGCTATTCTGCCTTGCAGCAGGATATATGCACTCACTGAACTTGAGACCGAATACTTAAAGAAATGCCTTGACAAACCTTTAGAAATAGGGTTCATACAACATTCTACATCCCCTGTTTCTTCGCCTCTTTTTTTTGTTGCCAAAAAATCAGGCGATCTCAGGGCATGTATAGATTATCGCGCAGTCAACAAAGCCATGATAATAAATCGTTACCCATTGCCTCTGATCCTTGTCCTTCTAGATCAAGTTAAGGGATCAACTATCTACACCAAATTAGACCTTAGAGGCGCATATCACCTAATCCGTATCAAGGAAGGTGACGAGTGAAAGACTGCCTTCCATACAAAATTTGGCCTTTTCAAATATACTGTAATGCCGTTCGGACTTTGTAATGCTCCGGTGGCATTCGAGTATTTCATAAATGAGATTCTGCATGACTTCCTTGATATTTTTGTGATCGTCTATATAGAGGATATTTTAATCTTCTCAAAAACAGAACATGAACACATTCATCATGTTCGGGCAGTATTACAAAGATTAAAAGAAACTCCTTGTATGCCAAAATGGAAAAGTGTATTTTTCATGCTGAATCTGTGGATATTCTTAGGATATTTTTTATCTCCAAAAGGAATCACCATGGATCCTAGGAAAGTGGATGCTATTCAGAAACGGTCATCACCAAATTCTGTTAAAGAAGTTCAGCGAGTCCTTGGGTTCGCGAATTTCTACAGACGTTTCATAGCAAACTTTTCTAGGATAGTGACCCCCATCACTCAATTGTTAAAAAAAGGACAACAATTCATTTGGACAAAAGAAGTAGAAACATCTTTTCAGGATTTAAAAAAGGCTTTTAATACTGCTCCCGATCAGCCTTTTTTGTAGAGGCGGACGCCTCTTAAATAGCTCTAGGAGGAGTTCTTTTGCAAAAAGATCCCAAAACAGGGCATTTACACCCTCTTGCTTATTATTCTCGTAAGCTATTGCAAGTTAAACAAAATTATACAATTGCTGAATGAGAACTGTTGGCAATAAAATACGCATTCACAGAATGGAGACATCATCCCCTAGGAGCTGAACATACCATGACTATATTCACTGACCATAAAAATCTACAGTTTTTTACATCAGTAAAGGCTTTAACCCCCAGACAAATGAGATGGTTACACTTTTTGAGGGAATTTGATTTTATAATAATATACCGGCCCGGACAAACCCAAATATTATCTGACACTCTATCAAGACTTGAGGAACAAGAATCTAAAGACCAGCGTGTTTCACCTCAAAGTATAATACCAGACAATAAAATAATAGCTCTAACACAATCTGATACCTTTTTAACAGAGGTCAGAATCGCTTCTAAAAATCTAGATAAAACCAGGTGGTTACAGACTCCATTGAACACCATCAAGGATGGATATTTCTTCCATAATAAAAAAATATTTATTCCAGAAGAAACGCAGAGGCAACAAGTCCTCAATTGGAATCATGATACTAGTATTATAGGACATCCAAGTACTCAAAAGACTTTCGAGTTATGTTTGAGAAACTTTTGATGGCATAATATTAAAACAGATGTGCAGGAATATATTAAAGTGCACAACTTGTGCCCGAAATAAAACACAACACATAGCTCCAGCAGGACTTTTGCACCCATTACCAATACCATCAAGACCATGGCATACTATTAGCTTAGATTTTCTCACTGATCTACCCAAATCCAATCACTTCACTACTATTCTAGTAGTCGTAGACTTACTCTAAAAATGAGTCACATTATTCATTTAAATAAATCACCCAATGCCACTGAATTATCCAACATTTTTATTCAAAATATAGTCAAACTTCATGGACTCCCAAGTAAGATAATTTCCGACTGAGATCCCAATTTACTTCCAAATTTTGGAAATCAGTGTGTTCACAATTATGAATAGAAGTAGCCTTAACTTCAGCTTTTCATCCTCAATCTGATGGTCAAACTGAGAAGGTTAACCAATATTTGGAACAGAGTCTGCATTGTATGACATCTACCATGACCAATCAATGGGATCAAGTGCTTCCTTTAGCAGAATTCACATACAATAATACGGTTCATTCAGCTTTAGGTTGTCCCCTTTTCATTTTCTTACTGGTTTCCACCCAGTATCATCCACCTCTGAGGAATTGATGCCATCTGTCACGGAAAGGTTAAATCAATTGCAAGACATTCAAGAAAAGGCACGAAACAGTCTAGCTAAACATAAGATCACAGCTAAAACACATGCTGATAAACATAGACCACCTGAACCAACCTATCAAATAGGAGATAAAGTCTGGCTATCTATCCGAAATATTTGTTTGGATGGTCCAAGGAAATTACAGCCCAAGTATATTGGCCCCTTTCCCATTTCTTGAATCCTAAATCCTGTTTCGATTCAATTACAACTACCCAGTGAATACTCTATACATCCTATATTCCATATCTCCCTTGTGAAACCTTATCATCCCTCAACCAGAAAAGATAATCCTCCACATCCCATCATTGTAGATGACCACCTAGAATATGAGATAAAACAGATTCTTGATGCTAAACGAATACAAGGCAAATTGTATTATCTTATCAACTGGAAAGGTTATGATGCCTCTGAACGGTCATGGGAACCAGCATCTAACCTGAATGCCCCCAGGATGGTTGAGCGATTTCATGCATTACATCCTAACAAACCCCGCCCAGTACCGAGACCTTTGGGGGGGGGAGAACTGTTACAGGTACAGCTGCGTCTGTAAGGTTTCCTACTCACGTTTTTAATCATGCATGTACTGTATAGGGCATTCATAATGGCATCCTTTGTATATCACTTAATTAAGGAACAAATCTGTTGTGGCTATTTGTGTCCATCAATGTTATCCTGTTTAAACAATGCGGTAACGGTTACATACATGTAAGGGAAATGTGCAAAGAACTTTACCTTTGCTCACATTAAAGAAGAACGTGCCCAAAAAGGTGATCAAAAACAATTTAAATACATGCAGACTTAACCTTGGCTATAATTCACGTGTAAACCGCTGCCACGTGAAGCACGAGCTGCTAATTGCATACGCGAGCGGCAGAACAGTATTTAAACCTCTTGTGTGTTAGGAAAAATGCTTCGTCTCGCAGCTTGCTCACAACTTACCTGTTTCCTGTCCCCTCCGGTTGGATTCCTCCCGCAGCAAGCATTTCCTGAGCCCTCCGGTTGGATTCCTCCCGTGGCAAGTGTAATGTCCGGCGCGCGCGAGGCGTTCTAGCCTTCCGCGCTGCCGGGGTGCGCTAGCGCAGACACGTGACATCAGACGCTAGCAGGTATAAATAAAGAGGCGTGGCCTCGGCGCGGGAGTCGGGAACCGTGTGTAAAGCATAAAGTACCGGCTCCTTTGCGATCGCGCAAGCATGCAAATTAGAGCGTATAAAACGCTACACTGGCGACGAGGATGGGATGTATTGAGCCCTGCATCTGCTATATGTGCCCCCACTGTGTGGTGCAGCTGCCACCAATGTCTCCTGGGCCTGTGAGTGGTGTCCCATCCCAGTGATGACCCGGCTGAGCCTGCTGGTAGTTCCTGTGGGAGACACTGGGAGAGCCTGGGAGCCCCATCAGTGAAGCCTGTGAGGAGTATGTCATGCCTGGGTGGTGGTAGGCCTGATGCCACGAGGAGCCCGACGACGGCCGCCCTATACCCCAGAGCAGGCCCAGGCCCGGTGGGAGCGCCCAGGACCCTGAGAACCCTGAGGACCCCGATGCTAGCTCCTGGAGGTACGTGTGCCCACTTGATGGTGTAGAGGCACGGAGGGGGACCACGCTTGACGCCCACAAGGGGGTGCCCACCAATCGTTTTCAATGAAGGGGAGAGGCAGCCGGCCTCCACCGCACGCTGCGCACGTGCCAAGATGGCGTCGATACCCGCCATTGAGCCATTTGTCGTTGACGGTGCCCCGTCGTCCCTTGCCCCGCGCTGGAGGGATTGGACAGACCACCTACAAATATATTTTGAGGGGGCAGGCATCTCGAGGGAAAGGCGCAGAGCATTGCTACTCCACCTAGGAGGCAAAGACATCCACCGCATCTACAAAACCCTCGTGGAGGCAACGCCAAAGACTTACCACACGCCGCTGAACGCTCTCAACGCCCATTTCGAACCCATGGCGAATAGAGACTATGAAAGATTTATCTTTCGTCAAGCCAAACAGAAGGCAGAAAAGTCCCTAGATGCGTTCCACGGTAGACTGAAGGAGTTAGCCAGCACGTGTGGATTCCGAGATGAGCAAGAGGAGATCCGAGGGCAGATCATACAAGGGTGCTACTCGTCCAAGCTCCGGGTCACGGTCCTCCAGGAAGAAGGAAAGCCCCTAGCGGACATCCTTACCCTCGGACGGTCGAAGGAGCTCTCGCAGGCGAGGGCCTCGCACATGGAAGCAGCCCTGCATCGCCCCGTGAAGACTGAACAAGTGCAGGTGGCGGAAGCGGTGAACGTGGTACGGCCCAAAGTGAGACCGGCCGGAGGGAAAAGACAACCGGAGACGAAGAAGAAAGAATGCGGATACTGCGGCGGCCAGCCCCACCGCATGCAAGACTGTCCAGCCAGAGGGAAAAAGTGCAGCGCCTGCGGGTGGATGAACCACTTCGCGGCGGTGTGCAGGTCCACCAGAGTCAAGAAAGAGGCGGCCCATGCGGTGCCAGGGGGGGGCGGATAGCGAAGACATGGACGATGACACCGAAGAGTACCCAGTCCACTATGTGTTCGCGATCAACCAGCCACAAAAGAAGAAGCGCAGACTTCCAAAATGTCGCATCTTGGTCCAACAACAGGAGGTATAAGCGACCATTGATACAGGGGCATCCATTGAGCTGATGGCCGCCAACGTCTATCACCAACTACGCACCAAACCTCCGCTGCGAGAGGCAAAGAGCCGAGTATTTGCATACGGCCAGAAGACGCCCATCCCTCTCATCGGGTGTTTCAAGACGGAACTGCAACATGGAGAGAGGGAAAAAAGCACCACCATCTATGTCACAGAAGAGGGCAGTGGGATGCTGCTGAGCGGGCAATCGGCCGAAGAACTGAGACTGATATCGTTTGCCATGGCGGTCCTAGAGGAAGAGCTGGATACCATCATGGAAGAGTTCGGGGAAGTCTTCAAAGGAATCGGGTGCCTGAAAGGGAAGGAAGTGTCCTTACATATCGATCCATCTGTCCAACCAGTGGCGCTGAGGCACAGGCGAATCGCGTTCCATCTGAGGCAAAAGGTCGAGGAGGAGCTGGAGGCCCTGGAGAGACAAGGCATCAGAGAAGGTCAGCGGGCCAACCCCATGGGTATCCCCGATCGTCATTGCCAGGAAGCCGAAACAGCCAGGACAAGTCCGCATCTGTGTGGACATGCGCCTCCCCAACGCCGCAGTAAAAAGGGAACGGCACCTGACGCCCACCATTGATGACATCTTGGGAGAGCTGAACGGGGCCAGGTGGTTTTCGAAAATGGACCTACGATCAGGCTATCACCAGCTGCCACTCCATCCGGACTCGAGGTACATAACCACTTTCTCCACACACGTGGGCCTCAGACGGTATCGGCGTCTCAACTTCGGCATCTTGAGTGCCGCCGAGGTATTCCAAAATACCATTAGAGAAGTCCTCAGCGGGCTCCCCGGAGTGCTCAATGTGAGCGACGACCTGCTGATATATGCGTCAACCATAGAGGAACACCACCAGCGGTTGAGAGGGGTCCTCAAAAGGATCCAGGAGTCAGGCCTGACCCTGCACCGGGAGAAGTGCCAATTCTTGCAGAACAAGATTCGTTTCTTCGGGTACACCTTCTCGGATCAAGGAGTGGCCCCAGACCCGGACAAGGTGAAGGACGTCCAAGAAGCCCCAGCCCAAACAAATATCTCGGAAGCCCGGAGCTTCCTGAGCATGGTCAATTTCTGCGGCCGCTTCATCCCCGACCCCTCCAACCTCACCAAACCTCTCAGGGAGTAGACCAAGTCGTCGACCACATGGCAGTGGGACCCGGAACAAGAGCAAGCGTTCCAAGCAACGAAGGCCGCCCTCTCGGCGGACACCACCTTATCGTACTTCGACCCTGCGAAGCCCACCAATGTGGCGGTGGACGCAAGCCCTTTTGGTCTGGGAGCAGTGTTAGCTCAACTCCAGAGCAAAGGAAAGTGGGCCCCCATCGCCTACGCGAGCAGGTCCCTGACCGAGACAGAGCAGCGTTACTCGCAAATCTAGCGAGAAGCCATTGCCATTCACTGGGCCTGCAGACACTTTCATGTATGTGTATGGCCACCACTTCACGGTGGCAACTGATCATAAGCCCCTCATACCTCTCTTCCAAGGGTCAGCCTCAAAACCACCACCCCGGATCGAAAAGTGGATACTCCAATTACAAGGGTACGACTACCGGGTGGAGTACAAACCGGGGGCCACGAACCCGGCGGACTATCTGTCAAGGCACCCGCGGAGAGCCACCACGGAAGAAAAGGAAGAGGCAGAGGACACGGAGGAATATGTCCGGTATGTGACAGAGTGGTCACGACCCCTTCCGATGAGCCTAGCTGCAATCATAGAAGCATCGAGAGGCGATGAATGTTTGAGAGCAGCGGCGGAGGCCGTCAGGTCGGGGGATTGGAGAGTAATCCAAGAATCGCTAAGTCGTAGGACACCCCAAGCCAAACTGACACTGGAATCCATCTTGAGAATAAAGGGTGAACTGTCCGTCGACGGCCAAGGATGTCTTCTACGAGGCCCTAGACTGGTCATGCCGGCCAGCCTTGCCCAGCAAGCAGTAGACCTAGCCCACAGGGGGCATCAAGGAATGGTGAAAACTAAGGGCAGGCTCAGAGCCAAGGTATGGTTCCTTGGCATGGATGCTATGGTAGAGCAGACGGTGAGAACCTGCACTTGGTGCCAAGCGGCAGGACAGCCGGATCGCCCTCACCTAGTGGCAACCGAAGAAAACCCCCAGAGGCCATGGGAGTGCGTGAGTGCCGACTTCGGACACCTCCCAGATGGACGGTACGCACTAGTCATCATCTATGCCTTCACCAAATATCCAGAGGTCGAAATCGTGGGGAGCCAGACAGCCACCGAGGTGATAGCGAAATTCGAGAAAACCATCGCCACTCATGGCATATTTGAAGTGGTCAAGACCGACAACGGACCCCCCTTCCAGGGGCAGGAGTTTGCAGAGTACCTCAAGAGTTGGGGGATCCATCATAGTAAGGTGACACCACGCTGGCCCCAAGCCAATGGAGAGGTGGAGAGATTTATGAGGACACTCAACAAAACCATACGCATAGCCATGGCGGACGGGTCTCCACTGGAAAGGGCGATTTACAGTTTCCTGAGGGAATACCGGATGACCCCCCATGTCACAACAGAGGCAGCGCCGGGAACGGCCACCATGGGAAGAATAGTGAGTGACACGATTCCCCACCACCCGACTTGGGTTCCGGTACAAGCCATTAATGAAAAGACTCTGGCCAATGGGACGCGCTCGAATGATCAAGCCAGCCGACGGAGGGGAGCTAAGGAGTCCACGATCCAATGGCAGGATCAAGTGTATGTGAAGGACCGCTACCCAGGAAGCAAGTTCAGACTTCCGTTCGAACCACGACCGTGGATAGTCACCCGCCGGACAGGCACGATGGTGACCGCCCAAAGAGGAGCTGAAACTGTTACCCGAGATGTGTCCTTCTTCAAAAATGTCCATCCTGGGACACCTTCACGCCCCGGGGCCGAACCAGAGGGACCCGGCCCCGACCAACTGAGCGGAGACCAGGAGGGGGAGGAAGGTCTGGGTGAAGATTGTGACTCCCAGTCTCTACCAGCCACACCCGGGAGTAACCTACCCGGCTGCTCCCCGTCCCGGGAGGAGAATAACACCCCAAGGCACAGAACTCCCGAGGTGGCCCTACCCAGAGGCGGCCAATCCCGCTACAGTCTGCGGAGGAACCCCGCACCATCATCCCAGTTGGCGGACTATATGGTGTAACCTGCAGAGACTGGCAGACTGGTAACAGATTCATCGTTCATTTGCATTTTGTGTTTATTGGTTGATGTTTTTATAAAGGTTGGAAGGAGTGTAATGTCCGGCGTGCGCGAGGCGTTCTAGCCTTCCGCGCTGCCGGGGTGCGCTAGCGCTGACACGTGACGTCAGACGCTAGCAGGTATAAATAAAGAGGCGTGGCCTCAGCGCGGGAGTCGGGA
Organism: Triturus cristatus; assembly: GCF_964204655.1. Lineage (NCBI taxonomy): Eukaryota > Metazoa > Chordata > Amphibia > Caudata > Salamandridae > Triturus > Triturus cristatus. Next base: position 892,665,476 of record NC_140585.1, on the reverse strand, counting down.
GCCGCGTGTAAAGCATAAAGTACCGGCTCCTGTCGTTATTTAGCGCGACCGCGCAAGCATGCAAATGAGTGCGTTTAAAACGCTACAGCAAGCATTTCCTGAGCCCTCCGGCTGGATTCCTCCTGTGGCAAGTGTCCGTTCTGGTTCCTGACTTCTGGACGTCCCCTTTCATTTCCAGTCTCCACGAAGCTTCAACTCCGATCTCCTGGGCCGTAATCCTGGTAGAAGAAGCACAAAAACAAGTATTAGAAAACCGAGCAGATATTCTAAGGTAACAAAGAAGCAGACACAGACAATTGGTGAGTGTCACTTTGTGATTGGCCTTTTTGTGAAAATATGCCGTTGATTTTGAACGGCGGATATTCGTAGCTTTTAGTTTATGGACAGCAAGAATGAAAGTGCACATTTGAACTACTGTAAAGACTTGAGATTCGGTTTTCTACAAAGACTTGCAGGACTTCTCTTTTAATTGAACTAAATGAAAGACGTTCTCTATATGCATCTCTTTATCATATAATTCCAAGGTAATATTTACAAGGGTTACTGAGGCAAGTAATCCAGGAAACGTGAACCAGGTATATTTATTGTTCATGCTTATTACTTCATAGCATCAGAGTGTTGCTAATTGTTGGGAGACTTTATTATCCTGTTTGTTTTTAAGCATTATATATATATATATATATATATATATATATATATATTCACTTAAAAAACCATAGGTTTTACACATGTTATAGTTAGCTGGACATTTCCCTCGTAAAAAACCAATGAAATTCCCCCGTTATAGTTAGTGCAGGCAACTATAACTCACGCGACCGCAATCCTCTGCTGATGACGTCAGATATTACATCACTGATTACATATGTGTCTTTCTGAAAAATAAATATTTGTAATATATGTATAGCTAAAGATTAATGGAAGAAGACATGGGTAAATAGGTGTCTAAATACAGTTATGTAATATCTGACGTCATCAGCAGAGGATTGCGGTCGCGTGAGTTATAGTTGCCTGCACTAACTATAACGGGGGAATTTCATTGGTTTTTTACGAGGGAAATGTCCACCTAACTATAACATGTGTGAAACCTATGGTTTTTTAAGTGAATTTGTACGGTTTTTTAAATGCTAAGTTATGTATTTATTAATATTTTTTCTCTCTCTCTCTCTTGTCTTCCCATTCCCCCTTCGTCCTTGGGGGGTACCTGAAGGTCAGAGTATTCGCAATTCAGCCTCTTAGTTACCTCTTAGAAGGGATTGGAGAACTATCATTGCCAAGCAGAGCAAAAAGGAGAACAGGTGAGTGGCTGAGCCCGCAACAGGAACCAGCCCAAAATGCAACATAAATTCATCACATTTTTCCCCTTAAAACTGACCAGTTTTTTGCAAAGTGGGTAGCTGTGGATTTTGGGAGCCTTGCATAGGGACTCCTATGACTTTGGGGTGATCCATTCCTGTTGCGGGCACAGGGCAGAACTACACAAGTGGAGCAGAGTTTTTATAAGCTCACGTGGGCCAATGCTGGGTGTTCTGAATTTTGTGGATTCCTGCGAGTTCCAGAAGTTTCCATCACAGAAAATACTTAAAATCAGGCAAAGTTTGAGGTTTGCAGGTCATTGTGGGTAAGGAAACCTCATGGGAATAATGCAAGGCACACCACCCTGGAATCTCCTGGTTACCTACTTTTCAAAATATCAGTGATTTGTAGGCTTATATGGGTGGTAGCTGAACACAGCCCAAAATCCTGAAGCTAATCCTATTGCTGATCTCTCATTGTAGCACGTTAGGGCCTTTTGTGTCAAGCTCTCTTGGCCCACCTACACAAGGGAGGTACCAAGGAGACTTGGGGGAATGCTGTGTGGTAGGAAATATGTGGCTTCCTGCACTTTCCAGAAGTTTTCCTCACAGAAATGTGAGGAAAATGTGTGTTTTCATTCAACATTTGAGGATTGCAGGGCATTGTGGGCAAGAAAATGGGGTGGGATACATATGAAGCACACCACATTTTTCAGAACTATCTAAGACTAGTGGGTTTTTCTAGGTGGCAGGCTACCCACGCCAAAAAAGTGTAGCCATTCACCATTCCAATTGGGAGGATTTGGGGCCACACTCTCCTGGTCTGTATGTTAAAAACGACACCCAAAAGAATGAAATGTCCTCTCGCTTGCCATTGGGATGGGATGGCTTTAGGGGAGCAGAAAGACTGTTGAGGCTTTATTGGTGAGGGCGGTTCCTGATGTTCTGATGGGCAAGACACACCCTATTGTTTTATTGAAAATATGTATTGCTGCAATACAGTGGGCTTCTGCCCCTCCGGGGGCAGATTGAGGGTAATTACCCTCATTTGCCCCGGAGGGCAGAAAGACTGTTGCCCCATTTACTTGGGGGTTATGGTCATGCCCATGCCAGGCAGCCCCCACTCAAATATTGAATAAAAAAGAAGAAATTCCCTGGTGTGTAGTGGACTTTCTGCCCCCGCCTTCCAAGGGGCAGATCGGGGGTGATTATCCCAGTATACCCATCTGGGGATATTACCCAATTTCATTGTGGTGGAGGGGCAGCCCCCACCCCTTAATTTTATTTTAAAAGCAAATCCCTGGCACCCAGGGGGTTAAGAAAAATTGGTTCTTCATTTATTGAGGGTGGGGCATGGTCATGCACGTGCTGGGCAGCCACACCCCTTAATTTTTATATAATTAAATAACCCCGGTGCCTAGTGGGATTTCTGCCCCCCCCCGGGAAGCAGAACATGAACAATTGTACCAATCTACCCCCCAAAGGGGCAGAAAGATTGTTGCCTCATTTAGGTGGGGTGGGGGCATGGGCATGTCCATGCCGGGCAGGCCCCACTCCTTTTTTCTATATAAAAATAACCCCTGTGCCTAGTGGCCTTTCTCCCCCCTTCCCTGGTTTAATTGTCCCAAACTGCCCCCGGGTTAGGGGGTGGGCAAAAAGACAAATAAAATCTATGAAGGGGGAGCACAAGCCTTTGCCAGAGGGCCAGTTGCCCCATCCCTGGTGTTTAGTGGGTGGATCCCTATTTGGGGATCGCTCTCCTGTGGTGATCCCCAAGCAAGGGTCCACTGGTCAGAGGTACCATTGGAAAGGGCAGATTCCCCTCTTTCCAACGTTACCGCTCCTATTACAATCAGTGCTGGGGGGCAGAGATATCCCCAATCACTGATTCAGTAAAAGTAAAACTAAAACAAAGGGGAGGATAACAACCCCCTACTTGTGGCCCTAGAGGAGAGAGGGGGCCCCACAGAAGTGAGGTCCCTGCCAGTTTCAGAGCAGGCAGCAGCAACTCTGCCCACCACCCATACCCAGAGGAACTGGTGGACAGGAAAGCAGAAAGGGAGTTTCATGTTGCAGATATCCAAACTGTAAATGGAGGAGGCTGCTGCTAAGGGAACCCTGGAGTAAGAGAAACTGGCCCTGGAGAAGGAGAAAGCTGATGCTGACAGGGCCTTGGCTGAAAGGAAATTCGTCTTGGCTCATGAAGTGAGTCTTAAAGAGCTGGACATAAAAGAAAAACAAGCCTCATAGTACAGCAGTAATGGTGACAGCAATCCAGTGTCCCTTGGAATGGTGCGGTTCTGCACACCCTAAGACTTGGTGCCTAGCTGTGTTGTGGGGCATGATATAGATAATTGGGTTTCTGTCTATGAGGTAGCCCTGAGGATACAGATTTTCAGAGGAGGACCAAAGGGTATGCCAGTGGAAACACATTCCCACAGCAGGGAGGGACACCCTTCTTACACTAGAGGTAAGAAATCCGATAACGCATGCTCCCATGTCCCATGAAGGCCATTCTGCTTAATAAGTTTAGGCTCATCACAGAGGCATACTGTATGAGGTTTAGGAATAGCCAAAAGTTGCCACATCAGCCTTGGTTGTATTTCTTAGACTGCTCCAGCAAGGCACTGAGTGGTTGGGTTAGGGGCATTAAAGTGAGTGATTTCAGTGGGCTGTATGATCTGATTTTGATAGAGCACATGCTCAGTGCTTGCTCTACAGAGTTGTGCCAATACCTGCTTGACATCAAGCTAACTGACCCCAGGGAGATTGCAAAGGAGGCAGACTTCTGGGTCAGTACCAGAGTGTCCAAGAAATTCTCTGGTGGATCCCCTAGGCTGTACTGGCCGTACTGGGTATCAGGTATTTCCCCAGGAGGCTTCAAGGGGGAGGGGGCTGCTTTTGTTACTGTGGGCCGGTTTTGTAGCAGTGCAGCAGTTTTAAAAGCACTGCAGGGTTCCTTGTACATCCAACAGTTTACATGCAACAATAATAGTGCCACGATAACTCTGGTGATTAATGTACCTGCTGATCAGAGTTTTGTCTAGTGGCATCTTTGACTTATCTATGGTAGAGTAGAGGGTTAATTTGCCTGCCACAAAGAGTGCATACTATGTAGATCACTAAACAGCATTTTATGGTCAGAGCTCAGTAGGTTACTGCTTTTGTCACAGAGATCCTTTTGTTACTGTGCAGTTCATAAGTTAGAATTGCAGTCTAGGTTCCAAAGTTGTTTTTTCCCAGTCTTTTATTATACTAGTTTTGCTAAAGTGTTTGTTTGGGTGGAATACATTCTTATTAGTAACGCCAACCCTAACCACGGTGTTACGTTCTGAATTCTGAGTTTATGCTTCCCCAGACCAAGCACTCTTAAAAGAGGTCTACTAGTACAGATGACTTGCGAATCCTACACCTTGTAGTCCCCTTTGTCTTAGGTAATATTTTCATTACACTGATTTACACATTTATGATTCAATGTTTCTGTATGTGTGTGTGATGTAAAATGTTTTAACAACCTACACTGGTATGAGAGGCTCTGTAAAACAAATGAAATACATGTGAGAGAGGGGCTATGAAGAGATGAGAGACAGTGGAATAATTGAAGAGCCACAATAAAGATTGCTGTATCCTCGTACACTGTAAGGTAATCATTCACTATGCTTTTAAAATGAATACGATTAAATATATAATGGAAAATGTGTTGTATAATGCACAATTTTTGCTTTTTTCCCAAATATTCTTGGGGGGGGGGGGGAGAGCCCCCAGTCCCCTTTGTAGGGGTCAGGCTCGCTCGCTGCGCTTGCTCGCTATGCACCATATGTGGGCTTGTCTGGCAAAATTTGCCAGGGCTGATTTGTATTCCCCGTTGGGTTCCCCTGGGTATCCCCAAAAGGGTGGTCGGTGTCCCTAAAAAATGAAAGAGGGGGAGATTAAAAAAAAAAAGAGTTCTCTAAAGACTCCCAAAATAGTTGACGGGGGAGGGAGACCCATTCCCAACCTGAAAATTAAAAGAATGGGTTTATTGATAATAAGATAGGGAAGTTTATCTCCAAGTGCTATGATTGCTATAAGTATGGGCACTTAAAGGGGGAGGCCAAGTATACGAACATGGCATAGTCCCCCACTGGTGGGCAGATCCAAGGGTTTGGCAGTGGAGCATTTGGGGAGGTGATTGCTCCAGTTACCACCGGGACAGAGCAGGGGTCCCTGAGTGACAAGGAGTTGGTGCCCAAAGTCCACATGCCTTCTAATACTTCTAAGTGCAGGCAGTGGGTCATCATCAATGGGCAGAGTGAGGCTCTGAGGGACATCGGAGCCAGTATGACTGCTGTAAGGTGTTATTTGGTACATTTCATTCCACCAGGTTGTAGTAGTAGATAACAATGAGAGCCACTACCCTGTGGCTCTGGCTCCCATTGTAGTGGGGGGAGGTCTCAGGTTCTCTAAGGGAGCTGTGAGCAATGTCATGCTTGTAGATTTTCTGCTAGGGAATGATCTGAAGCACACTATCTGGAAGGAAGTGGAACAAAGGTATCTCCTTGAGATGTTAGGGTTGCCTGAGTGGATGTGCCTAACCACACTGTCCATGGCCACCCAAAAGGAGAATCAAGGAGGCCTGGAGCCTGGAAAAATGACCCAGACAGCAGCCAAAAATAGTAACAGCAAGGGGCATGGGAAACCTACCCCTTAAACTCCCACAGTTCAGGAGGAACCAGAACTTGGGGGTGCCGCCCTGGAACCTACAGGGTAGAACATTTTAGCCCTGGGAGACATTCTTGAGATTGCTGGGGGGCAAGTTGAGGGTGGGCCCACCAGGAAAGAGTTCTGTAGTGCCCAGAACATGTGCCCAACTCTAGAAGGCTTGAGGCAGCAAGCTGAGGCCCAAGCAGCTGGTGACACCTCTGGAGATCGATCTTATCCATTGGGAGAATAAGCGTCTATATTGTGAGCCTATGGTTCCGGAGCCTAGGGCAACTTGTGTGTTGGTGTTCCCCCAGAGCTACAGAGCCTTCCTACTGGGTCGGCTCATGATATACCCCTGGCAGGACATCTGGGACAGGGCAACACCTTTGTTAGGCTTGTCACCCACTTTTATTGGCTTTGGATTAAAACAGCCTCATATACATTCTGTTGGGCATATCTCACCTGCCAGGCCAGTGGGAAGTCAGGTGAAAAGCTAAAGACTCCCCTGGTTCCCTTGCATGTCATTGGTGCCTCTTTTGAAAGGGTAGGTTATGACATTGTTGGGCCCCTGGACCCCAAGACTGCCTTAAGCAACAGGTTTATCCTTGTCTTGGTGGACCATGCGCCTAGACTCCCATAGGCTATACTTCTGAGGTCTGTGACTGCACCTGCAGAGGCTAGGGCCTTGATGGGGATTTTTACCTGGGTGGGATTCCCCAAGTAATTAGTGTCTAGCAGGGGCACACACTTTATGTCTGCATACATGCAGTCAATGTGGGATGAGTATGGGTGACTTATACGTTCACCACACCCTATCACATTCAGACTAATGGGCTTGTTGAAAGATTTATCAAGACCCTTAAAGGCCTGCCTGAGCCCGCAAGGTGTTACATATCTTCTTCACATTTGAGGATAGCTGTACACTGGTCTCCTGGTTTTACAAGTCGGTGCTCCACATGTCCAACATAGACCTAACAAATCTTAGATGTAGGTAGGAGGAGGGCATTGGACATGAAATGTATGAAAAGGAATGGGAGAGGGTCCTGAAGCACACATACAAAGTGTTCAGAAACATCAGATTCTGTTACACTCTGTTCAACTGTTTACATATGTCCTGCCTAAAACCCTGCAAACTTAACAGAAATCATGGGACGGAAGACAAGGCATGCTCTAGATGTCAGATGACATATGCTGACTTTTCACATATAACTTGGTCTTGCCCTCAGGTGGCACAATTCTTGCAGGCAGTAGCCGACAATCTGGAGCATATCACACAGCACCTTGACCTCCTGCAGATAGAAACATACCTGCTAGGTCTCTACCCTATCCAGAGTAAGGCACATGTGACTACATAGTCCCTGAACTTAGCCCTGGACTCTCGTAAGAGAGCAATTGCAATGCACTAGAAGTTGTCAGACTGGCCCACCCTTAGTAGATAGAAGAGGGAAGTGGGGCACGGGGCATTACAAGAAACGTATACCTTCTGGGAAGAGGAGCACAGGGGCCTGCTCTCCCGCTCAATTGCAGAAGATTGGGTGGCAGCCCAGACGACATTTCTGGGGCTGACAAATGCTGACTTTGTACCTTCCTGATTCTCTTGTTGGAAATTTGGAACACCTTAGCCGCTGTTGTCTGAATGTTGCGGATGCCATGGATGTTGACTCGAATGTGGAGTGGCTCTTGTTGTAATGGTGTTGTGAACCAACTGCCCAGCAAACGTGTCAGTTACAGTTTCTGTTTTCTAATTGGCTAAATGGTATCTCATGACGTGACACTCTGTTATTATGGAGGAATTGCAAGGGTGAATGAATACGTGTACATAGACAGATGCATTTTTCCTGTTTTGATAAACTTGCAAACCTATAAAAAGATTATAAAATAAATGGGCCTGCCTGAGCCCATGATACAAAAGTGGGATGTTCTCCTGCTGTGCCCCCTTTTTGCCTTAGGGAGGTGCTAGAAAAAGTGTTAGGTTTAGCCTATTTGAACTCCTCTATTAGCGTCCTGTTAGGGGACCTCTCAGCTTGGTGAAGAAGGAATGGGAGCAAGCTCCCAATATCCCTCACAGGATGTTGTCAACTACATGTTGGCTCTCAGAAACCAGATGTAGCGTTTCCTGAAGAAGGCCTCTTAGAATCTGGAAGCCAGCCAGGAGGTCATTAAGTTCTGGTATGACACTACGTCCACTCTGGTCAGGTTTCATTCTGGCCAAAAAGTGTTGGTTATGGAGTAAGTAGAGCCCAGGGTCCTATAAGACATCTGATCAGGGTGATTATGAGGTGAAGGAGAAGAAGAGGGCGGCCACCTACTTGGTGAACTTCAAGACCACCATGAACCATGTTAAGTGCCTCATATCCCATTATGAGAGGTCTGAAGTTACCATGTTTCTGGTGTCAGATGATGGGGTGGGAGAGGAGAGTAAACCTCTCCCCAACCTCCTATCTTCCAAGAAGCAGGATGGGTCAGTGGAAGGGGTCAACCTCTCCCCTATCCTGACCCCAGAACAGCAGAGGTACTGTAACAGCTGCAGGAGCAGTTTGCCTCTTTGTTCTCTCTCACCCATGGAATTACACATTTGTGTACCCATGATATTGATACCGGGGACAGTATTCCTGTAGAGAAAAACATCTACAGATTGTCTGACAAGGTGAGGGCTATCCAAGATGCTTGAACTGGGGTTTATTGAGCACTACAATAGTACCTAGTCCAGCCTAGTGGTGCTGGTACCCAAAGTCAACCCACTGGGCCCGCCTCAGAATTCAGGTTCTGCATGGGTTATAGGGGGCTCAACTCAGTTACCAAAACTGATGCTCACCCCATCCCCAGAGTTGATAAACTCATTGGTAGGTTGGGAGCTGCCAAGTTTCTCAGTACTTTTGATCTGACTCTTGGGTACTAACAGATTGCTCCAACTGAGGTGGCCAACGTGAGTTCTGCATTCTCCATCCCAGAGGACCACTTCCAATTTAGGGTGATACCCTTTGGATTAACAAATGCCCCTGCCACCTTTCAGAGGCTGGTTAACACGGTCCAGGCTGGATTGGAGGTATTCAATGCTGCCACCCTAAATGACACAGCTGTCTACAGCTCCAGCTGGGTGGATCACCTGTTTTACCTCCAGGAGGTGCTTCAGTCTCTGCAACAGTGTTAGACGGACCGGGAGGGTCGGCCGAGGACAAGGGGAGAGGTCTCCGGGGAGAGCCGTCTCCAGCGATCGTACAGACGAGTAACTTCCCCCCCACAGATGTACACCACACAAGGATAAGGTTTAACGTTCTTTATCAGCGATCTCTTAGGTACGATAGAATGGTACAAGGAGGTATGGACTCAGGGGTCCCCTCGATTCTAGTCTCTTGGTTGGGAAAGGGGGTAGCGGGACAGTTCTGGTTACCAATCTGGTCGGTGCGATGATATGATGGATAGCTCACAATCCTCGAGCTTGGTGTTCTAGCTGGACGGGCCACGGCAGCGCCAGCAGGTCCCGGTGAAGGTGGTCGTTACACGGTCCGCGGCAGCGCCAGCAGGTCCCGATGAAGGTGGTAGTTACAACGGTCCGCGGCAGCGCCAGCAGGTCCCGACGAGGATGAAGGATGCAGAAGGCCGCGGCAGCGCCAGCAGGCAGGACGATAGTTCACAGCTGTAACAGGGCATCGCGGCCTTCATTGACGAACCTCCCCCATAGACCGGCTCCCCAGTCACTTCGATCGATCCGGTGGGAGGTCATGGCGATCTCGTAGGCCTTGAACCACTGTTGTATGTCGTCCTCTCGGAAATACTCTCGCACGACATCCTTGGGGATGTGGACTTTCTTTTCTGTCGCCCCTGAGGTGCGCGGTTGCTCGGGCACCTCCAGTTCTTTGTTCTGCTTCCGTAGGTCTATTTCTGCCAGTTTGCGCTCATGTTCGTACACTAATCTTTTTTCTTCGAGCTCTCTCTGCCTCTGTTTTTCTTCCCGTTCTTCTCGGAGCCGCAGATGTTCTAGGTTCAGTTTTTGTTCGGCTAACTTTAGTTCACCGTCCATTTTGAGCCGTGCCATTTCTAACTCATGTAGTCTGTTCTTTTCTCTCTCTTGGATCTCTTCCTGCGAGAGGCCCGTTCTTCGCTCCTCGGTAGTCGTGGTGTTCCTCTCTGATGCTGCAATGTTTTGGTCCGGGGATCCGGCGGCCCCGGTTTCTGCCCACGACTCAATGGCGTGCTTGAAATCGTCTTTAGTACTCAGACCGGTGGTAGCAATGCCTAGTTCAATGCAGAATTGTTTCAACTCACGATGGCTGTACTCTTCCAATTTCTCCATTTGGAATTTCTCGGTAGATCCGCTCTCTTTGGTTGGCATTGTGGTTTTGTCATGGGGTGAGCTACTCTCTGTACGATTACGCGTTGATTCGGATCGCGCCGCTGGCCACCAATGTTAGACGGACCGGGAGGGTCGGCCGAGGACAAGGGGAGAGGTCTCCGGGGAGAGCCGTCTCCAGCGATCGTACAGACGAGTAACTTCCCCCCCACAGATGTACACCACACAAGGATAAGGTTTAACGTTCTTTATCAGCGATCTCTTAGGTACGATAGAATGGTACAAGGAGGTCTGGACTCAGGGGTCCCCTCGATTCTAGTCTCTTGGTTGGGAAAGGGGGTAGCGGGACAGTTCTGGTTACCAATCTGGTCGGTGCGATGATATGATGGATAGCTCACAATCCTCGAGCTTGGTGTTCTAGCTGGACGGGCCGCGGCAGCGCCAGCAGGTCCCGGTGAAGGTGGTCGTTACACGGTCCGCGGCAGCGCCAGCAGGTCCCGATGAAGGTGGTAGTTACAATGGTCCGCGGCAGCGCCAGCAGGTCCCGACGAGGATGAAGGATGCAGAAGGCCGCGGCAGCGCCAGCAGGCAGGACGATAGTTCACAAGGCAGGGCTACGGCAGCGCCGGCAGTCCGTCAAGGATGAGTTCTTCTCGGTGTCTCTCGACTCCAGGATACAACTGCCTTCCTGCTCTGGAGCTGCCCCAGTTATAGGTCTGGCACCCTTTGATGTCCGGACCCTCGCACTTGGAGGTCGGGCGGTCCGGGACGAGGGAGTCCAGACACCCAGCAGGGGGGTGGAGCCAGCGCCCGGGGGAGCTGGGGGGCGAGCGGCACCTGGCGGGGGAGAG